>NC_050472.1:23708291-24308291 GCF_013373865.1 Monomorium pharaonis | reverse complement strand
AACACTGATTACTAACAACTGATTACTAACAAAACAATTACATTATAAGGATTCAAATAAATTATTATTTTATTTGTAAATTAAATTTATATAAAACAAAAAAAATTTATTTGGGAATTTTATAATTACAGGGTAAAAACACGTTTGCACGAGCTATTGCAACAGGACAGAGAATTTACTCGGGAAGATCGGGAACAGATCAATCCGGGAAATGCGTTGAGCATTAATGCCGCTTTAGATTTTGTCAAGAATCCAGTTCGATGTTGCCAACACATTCACGCTCTCATCCAAAAACTTCTGGATATTGTGCGAATTAAGAAAGAAGATCCGAAGACGAAGGACACAATACTTTATCACGGTGAAACGTGGGAACTAATGGGACGACGCTGGGGAAAGATAGAAAAGGATTTCTGCACGAAAAATAAGCGTTTCGACATATCTAAAATTCCTGACATTTACGATTGCATAAAGTACGACCTGCAGCACAACAATCATACGTTGCAATTTGAACACGCAGAAGAATTGTACACGTACGCTAAATCTTTAGCAGATATAGTAATTCCTCAGGTATAATTTTTCTTTTTGTTGCCAATTTTATTTTTCTACGTGTGAATTATATTATACATAAATATGTACAGGAATACGGTTTGACGGTGCAAGAAAAGCTGACTATCGGTCAGGGTATATGCACACCTTTGCTGAAAAAAATACGTGCTGATCTGCAACGAAATATCGAGGAATCTGAAGAAACTGTCAATAGGCTCAACCCTAGGTATAAAAATCAAGTCATATTTATAAAGAGTTTTCATCTCTAACAGTTCGAGATTTTTTTTAGTAACTGTACAATAATCATTAATGATTCATAGATATTCCCATGGTGTCTCAAGTCCCGGCCGCCATGTGCGTACGAGACTGTACTTCACAAGCGAGAGTCATGTACATTCCTTGTTAACCGTGTTGCGTTACGGTGGTTTACTCGATGTAAGTAAATACATTAACGTTGTAGAAAAAAAGCTGCCTTATTTTCTAATTTCTGATGTATCGATCCGTAGGTGGTGAAGGACGAACAGTGGCGGCGCGCGATGGAATACGTCAGTATGGTCTCAGAGTTGAATTACATGTCGCAAATTGTTGTTATGTTATACGAGGACCCGACCAAGGATCCAAGCAGCGAAGAGCGTTTTCACGTCGAGTTGCATTTTAGTCCTGGTGTTAATTGTTGCGTGCAGAAGAATCTTCCGCCTGGTCCTGGCTTCAGACCACATTCGCGCAACGAGAGCAGTCACAACGTGGTAAGATTTTAAATTATTCATTTAACATACTAACATAATAACAAAAAAATAAATTTTATTGATTTTCTTTAAGGGGGAGAGCGGTTCTGGCCAGGATACTAGTTCACAATGTAGTACCCGAATAGAGGAGGAAGATGCAGAATTGGGTATTATCGAAGATGATCAGATAAATCCCACGGCGCAAGCTGTGAGTACAGTTCGCTTATTAAACGTATAATTAAATTTTTGACTAATCTTAATATTTTGTTCTCAGTTTAAATAATTACATATGATTATTTTATATATATAATTAAATTAATAATTATAACATAGTTATAGTTGTTTTATATGTAAGTAATTATATGTATAATTATATATTAATAAATAATATGTATAAATATTGTTAAATAGTTATGTAATACAATAAAGAAAAATTTGTTTTTAGGATACGCCTCCGCCATTAATGGAAACGGATACTGTAGACTCTATGTTGGACAGTCCAACGACCAGTCGTGGGATCGATATGATGGATCTAGATCCGAATATGATGGATGAACCGTATGATAGTGGTTTCTTACAGAGTTCGGCACCGATTCCTATCAGGTCTGCTACTTCCTTTGTATTTGATTTGATCGAGTGTTTTTCGATGCAAAATTAAGTTTTATCTTGTATTACGATGCACAGTGCCAGAACCGTGGCCGGACACGAAGCTGCTAGACTTAGCAGTCAATTGGCGGCGAGTCAACGACAGCGGCGAAGCAAAGAAGCAGGGATCATAGAACCGCGCGCGCGAAGCTACGATCATCAGCGGCAAGAGAAGCCCGAGAAAGGTAAGTGCGCCTTAATGTGCAAATTATTCATATCGGTGAGCAGATTTATGATAAAGTAAGTGTGAAGGATGTCGCCAATAAAACAAGCGATATTTGACTGAATCGTATAATATTAACAAGCTGATTTATGTTCGCTGTATATGTGCGCGCATTTGCGTACATACACACGAATATACGAAATGTATATGTAAGATGTATACGGTATCCTTAACACATTTAATAGTTTGTGTGTGCATGATTATAATATTATAATTATTATTTATTTTATTGTTTTCTTTATATATTTACACACTATCTTAATAGTTAATGATATTTTTAGTATGCTATATATAAATGTCTCTCGTATTCCTTCCTCCTAAATTATATATTAGCTCCACACCATAAAATTATATATTATCATGATAAATCCTATTTTCCTTGCACAAGTAGTGATTAACGAAAAATATTTCAAGATTTAAATCGTGTTCGGTATTCGATATTTTAATTTGAATAAGTCAATAATTCAATATAAATTATTGCACAATTTTTACAATACGAAGTTAGAAATATTTATGATATTTACAAAAGGTTCTAATGAAATATTACTGCATTTATCTTTAAATTCCGAGATAAAGTTGCGCTATTAAATTTGTAGTTTCTATATTTGTCATTTAAATAAGAGCAGAAATAAACTTACATAATTTTTACAAAATGTATGTAAGTGAATAGATGAGACGTACGCAATAATGATGGTATGCTACAAGGATGTCCTTATCTTCGAAGAATATATTGTTTCACAAGAGTACGCGTAAATGTATCATTACGTTTAATATGTATTATGTGTCTTACGTTAACATCTTACGTTAAAGGCACGAGGTATTAGAGTTTTTAGGAGCTAATTACTAGCAATTGAATTGATGGTGGAATGTCTCGCCACAATGCTCCCTTTTGTGTCCTACTGTTCTCTTTTTGTAGCTGCGGACAAGCTGCAGTATCAGAGCTTGGACGCGGTCAACAACGAAGGTATGTTTTTACCGGTTACCATTTTTTTACAGAATCATTCTTCAAAGATATATAATGCATACGTAAATTTACGAGTGATACTTTACGTATGCTTATTTTTGCCGATCGAGTAGAACAGTTTATATTTTTTTTCTTTGTTGGACTACGAAATGTATTTTTCTTTTTGTATCCATAAAAAACTTTTATGCACATGTTGCAATGAAATAATTCTATTGATCGATGTTACGCAATTTTAATAAAATCTCATGCAGTGTATGTACTAGCAGAAAAAAATAGTCTGTTTCATTACTTTTTCTTGATAATGCAAAATCGATTTGTAAAAAATATAACATACACATGCACATGCATTCATGTATATTCTCGTGTAACTCGCGAATTTTTATTAAAATATCAGTAACAACAGAAGACAATATATCATTCTAAATTGTAATTGTAATTGTAATTCTATACTTTCATTAAGCTAGGTCTACGTTTTGCGGATAGATTACATGTCATATTTAGTTCATATTATTTTTTAAACACTTTTTAAATTTTTAATATTTAAAACTTAAGTGTTTTTTTTATCGTATGTGATTAATAGATGATAAAATTTTATTCTAAGGTTGCAATGAAAAATTCTGTAATCTATCTGGAATTTTGAATAAAATTCTTGGAAAATTCGGAAATAGGATTATTAAAATATAATTTGAGTAAACACTACTATATCAAACAATGCAATTCTCGAGTTTTAAAGCAGACTATATTGCGGGTCTTTATTTTCATTGCAACTAGAATGTGCATAGTTGTTGGAATGCGCTTATGCATATTGTCAACTACGAAGTGCTGATTAAAGTAATCTTCGCCGACTCTCATTTCCTACATCCTATACTTCATAGTACAGTATAATCTAGTATACTAGTATAGTCTAGTATGATTTAGTCTCATCCCTTCCTTGATAAACTGTAATTTTGTTATAATTTTGCATATATTTTTTTAGTTAATTGTTCACGATACGTTGCGACTTGGAATCTGTATATTTATTGGTTACATTATTTTTACTTTAATCAGTTTTATGAACCGCACGTACTGTATAGACGAATTGGTGCGTCTTTTCGTTTTCTTTTTTTTTTTAATGGTTGGATTTCTTAGAACACCGGACGAGATACGGTCTGGTTGACCTATCCGGGTGGGGTGATCTATCCGGAAAAGTTTAATGTGTCTTGTTTCATGTAATACAGCCGAGAGATGTGTATTTTGCCAATACCAGGGTAGGAGGTGATTCCAGTTGAAATAACTCTTTGCTCAGCGATAGTTGTGCGCGTGGAAGCCAACTAATCAAGTATCGGCGACTGTCTGAATCACATCGCGCACACCGTAGTGTGGTCCATTCAGTTGCCCACCCAAACCCTCGATCCTGAGATTATCATTCCCACGGAAGTCGTTTCATCTTCATCGAGCCTTGTTTCAAGGAACCTCATATGCATCTGTCATATCTTTATTGCTTATGTTCATTGTCAAAGTATCATCGAATTTTTTTAATATTATAATATTGCTCCATCAATCATTTATATCCCTTTTTGTATTCACATTTTGTTTCACGTTGATTCAACGTCATCGTCATTTTCATTTTTCATTGCCTTGTCATTCTCATTGATCACATTGAAGGTCTTACCTTCGAACAAGCAATTCGCATGTAACATCTTCATTCGTTCTTCTTCATCACTCGTACATAATTAATAATGATAGTCAAAAGGACTAAGAGAAGCAGCGCATCTTTCCATCGTATCATTATGATCATATACTAATGCCGTTCGAGCTTCGGCATCATACAAACGTCAATGTACGAAGCTGTTTATACATATTACATACATACATACATACATACATACATACATACATACATACGTGTGTGTGTGTGTGTGTGTGTGTGTATGTATGTATGTAAAAAGTTGTGTGGTTTGGTTGGCTTACTGGTTGCATGGCTATCGTGTGCCACGGTTGTTGTGTGGTGTGCGTACTCGTGAATCCGACATTACTAAACTATGCGCAGAGGGTCGAAGGTATACTCTATCCTTAATTTACTTTATTTCTTCCTCGATGACGAATCTTTAAAATTTAGTGCTCGTAATTTTTCCCAGCTTAAAAAAATATTGTTAATATTAATAACACAAGATTATCAAGTTTCCTATATATAATATAATATTTATATTGTACTATATATGTATGTGTATGTACAACTATTCGATCGAATACGAATCGAATCAGTTAAGATACATTTCGAATCTCTGTGATTGGAATCTGAATTATTCGAAATTTTCTAATTTAAATATGAACTTTGAATTACATGAAATCACTGTATATAATAAATGTGTGTGTGTATATATATATATATATATATATATATATGTAATTTGTTAATTATTCATATTTCGGTAACATGAGAAAGCGCGAAAACAAAACGTATGTCGCGAAAAAACGTATCGCAAAATACCGTCATTCTTTATACTCTTACTAGTAATAATGTTTAATTTCCTTCTCGTGAGGCAACGGACCAAAGATTCGTCCCTTCCGTTTCTTTCGCAAGTGGATTTTTTAATCGGCTCTTACTCTCTTTTGTTTTCTTTTCTCCTCCCTCCCTCTCATCACACCGTCATTTCGATGCTGCACCGTACCCGCCGTCTTCCCCTTCTGATAATGCTATCAAACCTGGATGCCTGCGCATTTCGCCTATCTTCCCCACGCATTGCATCACACCGCACTGCAACGCAATGCAATGCATCGCACCGCACCACGTCGTAATGCAACGCAACGCAACGCAACGCAACGCAACTCGCTATCAGCCACGGAGCCAACTCCGGAGGAACCTCGCGATAAAGAACGCATGTGGAATAAACCGGCGACGCTGCTGCAGTCGCACAGCTCGCCAGAGTTGCCGGTTTCGCCGGACGAGAGCTTCGCTTCCTCGTGCTCACTTCGTAATGCGTGCAATGATAGACAGCTATCCGCCAACCCTTGCTCGTTGCCCGATCCGTCGTTCGCGACGTCTGTCAGCGGCCTGCCAGAGCGGACAACAACTGTCACCGGGCATCGTAGCCGTCGCAGAAAGTATGAACGATCGTGCTCCGAAGTGACCCTGCTCTCAACTGTCGAACTCTGCGGTGAGTTCAGGGGTTAGCGACTGATGCAACGCGGACTGATGTGTAGAAAGAAGAGCCTGATTCAGTCTTAGTATCAATGTCAATGAGAATTTTACTATATTGTTGAAAAATTTGTGTCAAATCTAACATTTATTGCATGTCCCAAATGGTCCACTCAAATTTTTGTGTTTAACATAAGATGAATATGTTAGAAAATAGCAAATATTTTGTATGTACAAAATTAATTAACACAAAAAATAGCACCTCGGCACAATTTGTAAACAGATTGTGAAAACATTTCTTCAGTAAAATTAACTTATAATATGTTGAGATATATATATATATATATATATATATATATATATATATATAATTTTTTTGTTCATTTATTTTGGAATTAATCTTTCAAAGCTACATTATTTTTGTTTATTTACTCATAAATTGTATTAGTTTAACACTGAGAAATCTTGAATATCAATTTAACACAAAATATTTAAACGGCCATATTTAATTAATTTCTGTCTACCGTCTTGATTTATCAATTAATCATATTACGTTAACATTATATTATGTTAAATTAACATTCGGGTATGTTAAACATTCAACACAAAAATTTTAAGAAGGATCATTTTTAACACAAATGCAAAAATTTTCTACTGTGTGATAGCTAGTTAAGTAACGTTACCATCCGGTGAGGATCGAGATTGCCTTCATTCTTAAATTGGTAAGTAACGTTTCAGATGTAACGTTTCTTTTTTTTCTCTCATTAAAATCTCTTGTAAACTCTTATTGGCATTGACACGCAAACCGGACGCGACAGGGTTACTTCTTTCACATACGCTACTCTGGAGTTTCTACAATTCCGATGTCAGTTGCTGGGAAACTTTTCGATTCACGAGATCAATATGAAATTGATCCCGCGTGAATCACCGCGTTTTCTCGTCACCGTATGCTGGATTTGTATTGGAGTTATAGTGTCTTATTTACTGACAAAGATATTACCTACTTAACGGAGAGTTAAAAAATTATAAAAGAAAGGGGGATAATCGGGAGACTGCTTACTGTAATACAATTAGCGCAACAAACTATTCGTAAAATTTAATTTCTTATCGGTATATATTATAACGTTCCGTTGATTGTTTAATTAGCTTGATATTTTTTTTTCCAAGGAAGACAACACTAGTTTTTATTTCCCAATATGAATTATTCTCACTAATCGATTCTATTGGCTGATTCTCTGCCTTCCTTTAAATTCATTTTTAGAAGAAGGTAGATGATCGGTTGATAATTAACGTAATAATTAATGTGGGACTAGTCCTATGCTCACCGATTTGCTTTGCTCGTTATCGTTCTGTCGTCTCTTTTGATTATTATTATTATTATTAATGTCCCTTTTCTCGCGTGAGCACAAACGCAAGCACGGGCACGAGCACAAGCACGAGCACGAGCACGAGTCTGTCGTGATAGAATCTGAGCTTCACAGCCCATCTCTGCTGACATTTAATAAAAACGTTACTATTTATATATAACATTTACGACATTCATAGCGTTATCACTACCATCAATTACCGATCCATGAGACTAATTATCATTCATTGTCCAGAGTGTCTATCAGCGTCTGAGTTTCCACTCCCTGGCCCGTCCAGACACCCCTATTTGTCCAAGCCTCATTCCTCTTCTCCACCCCTAGACACGCGATCGCGGATCATTCAACCTGATCCTACCTGCACAGCAAGGCGCCACCGTCACAGTATCTCCGGACAGATGAGTTATTTCAAGCTGTTGGGCTACAACGTCAGCAAGAAGCTCACTGGCTCGGCCAACAGCCTATTCAGCACTGCCGTGATAAGCGGCTCCTCAAGCGCGCCGAACCTAAAGGACATGGTACCACCTCACGCATCCGCGGTTGCAGGCAAGTAATCCGTATTATTATTTAATTAATAATGATATAAACAGTGATAATAATGTGTGAACTAATTTTTATTAATTCTTTACGTTTTTACGCTTTACGTTTAGCAAGATAATTTCGGGTAATCAGGCTCTCATCAACAATTATTAAAATGTATTGACTTTTATCTGAATTTATCTACATTCTTTCTTTCGATAATCTGACGCGTAATCTGACAATTCAGATAAATAACAGTAGAATTTTTGAAAATCGCGATTTAAGATAACCCGGATAAGAATGAACGAGTTAAAATAATGAAGAATTATTCTAATTGATACGTTCATTCTGTAGCGATAGAAGGCTTCGGTGGGGTGCCGCCCATCAGGCCCTTAGAAACTCTGCACAACGCGCTGTCGTTACGTCAACTGGACTCATTTTTGGATATGATGACTACGGCGCCGTTGTACAGAACCCCGGCCTCGTCGCCTCCTAAGTCATCGCCGGCCGGATCGACACACGAGTCGCTCAATCCGCCCCTCGTCCACGCGGGAATCAGTCGCGAGTACCACTCTTCCGACACGGAAGCTATCAGGTACCGTAAGAAATCACATAAAGCACGCCCGTGAGTATCTTGAGTTATTTTCTTTCACTTCTCTTTGTGCCAAAACAAATTTTGCTTCCCCCCAGTGTATTTCGAGTAAGGTCGCTCCTAAATTTATTCCGATTAGTGTGTGTTATAACTCTCTTAGATCTTTTAATAATTATTTAACGTTTGTATGTATCATTTTATAATTTGATCAGTGTTGGAGAAAACAGTTTTGTTAATTGAAATAGAAAAATGATAAAAATATTGAAAAGATGTATCTGTAAAGAATACTATTTGAAATAAGTATTATGTCTAATGGATAAATTCTTTAAATATTTTTATTAAATCTATTTCAATTTTTCTCCAGCATTGAAATGAAATGATTAGAAACGCGAATTACAATTGCTTGAGCTCCAGTCCACTTTATCATATTACCTCATACAGGTATATCACGCCGATACAGTACAAGCCCCTTGGTGAAGCAGAAACGTGCGACATTAGAAATTTACCATCACCTACTAGCCCGAACAGTGCGTATCTGTTCTATCTAACTGCGATTGCGATATCGATTTTATTTAAATAATCTTTTATGCATCACGCAGGTACAGGATGGAGTAGCGAGCCGCAGTCTTTTCTATCCTCCGAGCCATCGTCACCTGCGCCAACGTCGACAGGCGAATGCAGTATGTCTATAAGTTTAATCAGCAACGAGAGGTGAGTCTTGAGATACATTTTATAAATTCAATCTATTTTCTGTTCCCTCCCCTTTTATGTTGAATTAACATGATTAATTGATTAGGCTACGAGCATTTCTAAAATTACTAAATATACTATTTTGTAATAGTATCCTTGTTGGTTTACTTACACTTTACTTCTCTTTAATACCTTATTAAACCCTGTACGTTAAATTAATCGTACTAGAAATAACACCTCTCCGTTCGCAGCGCTCAACTCTTTATTGCGCCGAAATTCTCCCCGACCTCTTGCCTGGACGTCGACTTTAACGAATTTTGTATTCGTCTCGATCAAGAAAATCGAGAAAGTCGCGGCAGCGTCTCATATACAGATTATTACAGCAACGAGGATGGTCAGATACGCAAAATAACGCAAATACCGCAAGTGATGCAGTCAGCTGGCTGCAGCGGCGGCGCGCATACGAAGCTCGTGTGTGGCGATGATCTTCCTTGCGACGAGGACGAGGATCACACCTTGACTTTGAAACAGAGCGAGGAACAAAGAAAACAGGACGTTAAATCGCTATTCGAACAGAGGGACGACGTTAATCCCGCGAAGCTAAGCGCCAGCTACAAAAAGATTGGACGGTAGGCAAAAAAATTGATTCAACACAAATATATAATACATAAAGTATTGTTATTTATCGCGGCGTTATTTGCTTTGTGCGTAGTTTTGTGGTGGAAAGCATGGACATATCGCATGGTGACGTCCGAATTAAGGACACCGACAACGCTGGTACTTCAGACAAGGCAAAACTCTCTGCCTCTCAGAAATTTGACTCCTCAGGCAAATCTATCGCGGAAAAAGCGAAGAGGGATTCTAAAAAGAGTGGCGGATTATACATCAGTCCTCAGAAGCGAAAGAACTTTTCGCGCTCACAAAGCGTCACGACGCCGAAACCAACCGTGCCAAAGCCCGAAACGATCTCTTATTCGAGGCAGAGCTCGTTTTCGACCATGTCGGACGCAGATCTGGAGAGTTGGAAATTGAGCGCGGATCCGTCGCATTCCTCGAGAACGAGCCAGCAGGAGGAACCTATACTCACCCTAGCCGGCAGTCTCACGGATAGCTCTAACGTCACCGTGGGTTTCGACGTTAAAGAGGAGGAAAAGAAATAGACCGCGAATAAATTTTTTTTTTTCGAGACACTCACGTGATATTAGATCTATTCTTACGACGTAGTGTTGTACGCTACTAGCGTTTTAGAGAAGAGATAGTTTCTTAGTACGAAAAAAATAGTGAGATACAACAAGTATTAAGTAGGACATTTTCTTCGTATTGTTCATTAAGGCTGATAAAAGTATACCAACCAGGACCACCAATTTAGAAAGAATTATAATAGCGGATCTTTTAAAGCCCGTTTCCTTCCAAAATCTTATAGTATATATTGTATATATAAGATATTAAATCAAATAAAAACGGATATATTCTTGTTTAGCTTCAGAAATATCTAGAAGGGGATTAAAATCTGTCTCTAAATCGCTTTGTGACTTAAAAAATATATTTTATCAATATAGATAGAATAATTACGATTAGTTTAAATGATATAGTAAACGAGCGACTTAAAATGTTATTGATCTTTTACAACAAAAAGATCAACGACTGATAATAGTGCGAAAGAAAAATTAATCCTTTTATTTACATATCATTGCGGCGCGCTTTGATTTTTATTTTTAATTCTGATTTAAGGTACTTACATCTACATCATATAATTTTTGTTTTTAAAGAAAATTAAAAATCAAAAATTTTTATCACTAGGACATAGATTAACAGAAAATATACATTTTCCAGTTACTTATCATTTTAAGATTCTTAGACAAATGACATTTCGCGCAGTATTTTCTAGGATCATCGCTGTTGACTGTGAATCGTAGTTACCGTGCGTAGAAAATGACCTTTTTCTTAAAGAGATTATTGCAAATGTACAAACGCTATGTAGATGAACATAGCTATTTTGTGTGCTTCAATTAGGTATAAGGGTGATATATAGATCTAAGGAAAGAAGAAGCGCAAAGAAAGAAAGTACATCTGATTATAATTAAAGACATTTTAGAAAGAGATGTAGAAATGTATATTTTTGGGATTTTGATCTTCTTTTTAACTGAGATATATCGGAATAGTTCTTTCTTAAATTGATAGCCAGATATTCTTTAAGTGTACCGAATGACGTGACTGAAAACATGTATACATCCTAGGTGATATGTATCAAATGACAACGAAAGGATATCTCTATTAGAGATCTTCGTACGGTTGCATAGTCGAAGATATTGCGTTCCTTACATTACAATATTTTTTCCTTACATTTTCCTAATGCTAGTGATAAATAAAAAGAGAAGAGAGGAGAATTTTATCCGAGCCAAAGAGAATATCCCGATAAAGGCAATACAATTACGCATAAAGTTGCACAAAGAAATATTCTCTGTATCGCGTCGTGTGGCTTCATTTTACAATATAGAAAATACTTAGTAGTTGTAATAATCGCAATTTGTAAAATAGTAAACTGCGTGGTCATAGATACAAAATGTATGTATATATATATATCTATGTTACAGATGTTTTAATAAAACAATCCAGGACAAAACTGTTTATTTGAAATTTATTTTTGAGTTTGATTTCGATTTGACGTACTCTCTTTTTCAAGTTTTAAAAATTAGAAAAAAAATAAATTCAATGCCGTCGATAAATAAATCGCGCGAATGATTTAATTGCGAAAGCTCAAGAGAGTTTATACCTTGCTGGAATCCGGTTCGTCGTGAAACGTCGCAGGGATAACTCGGTAGTCGTCTCATCGGCGATTTTACGGCGATTGCCTTCGATAATCCTTCCTGTCTATAATTGGCTTCGCGTCAAACCGACGCGATAGAGTCAATTTGCGATTTAGGCGGACACGTGCGCGCCTTTTCCGTCCTTTCGAGGGACAGCCAGCATATTGTTCGCGAGCGAGAGAGTGGTGCGAAGGGTGCGCTCCATCCCTGAATCAATTAAATAGATATTAGCCGTGTCACTTGACGCGGCGAGAGGCCGACCCTTACAACGAGCGCGTATAAACATCGCGCGTTTCCGCGTGTCAAATCTCAGTGTTTACCCTCTCTCCGACGGCGACTTCGACGGGGGGTTGCATAAAGTTATTAGTTATTCCCCTCGGCGCATCCCTCTTTCGCCTCGCGACATTTCCGCGTCCCAGGAAGGCTCTAATTACGTCAAGCGAGTAGAGTATGATTTATTTTGCGCTTCCCTCCCGCCACATTTTTTTTCGCATACACTCAAAACGTCATGTGTCCTCACCTTGCAAAAGCGCAACGCTAACAAATCGTTTCCCGATTTTCGTTTCGAGTATAGATTTGTCGTCTCAAAAAGCGTTGCAATATTCTCGGAGTTAATAATGTCTCGCGTGTTCGAGATTTATGTTTATGCAAAATTATTTTGCTCGTACAATAAGAAGTAACGGAATATACATCCCTGTTAAAAAAAAGCTAAAGATAAAATATAAAAATTTAACTTGTCAAAATTTTATATCTAATTTATATGAACTAACATAAGCAAAACTTATTTTTCTGTACATTTTGCAATAGAATCGATTTTGTAATTACATAACGATGAAACCGTACGAGCAAATACGTTCGAGGCGCGAAGAAAATATTACGCGTGAGCGTAATGTTAAATGTGAAATATTTGATAAATGTATAGGACTGTAGGCGCAAGTAGAGAACGACGTGGATGTTTAATACAACCCTCTGCTGTAATATGAACTATATACATAACTGCAAGCTGACGCCCCGGATCGATGTTCTAGGCGTCGGCGCCGGTAAGCTCCAGCTCTTTCCGCCGTCATTTTCTGGAGCGATACGATACGTATAAAATAAAACGCGGAATTACATTTTATTCGCGTATTTCGCAAAACAGGCCACCTGCGGAAAGAATTGACGAGAGTTCAGATCGAAAAAGAAATTAATTTATGAAAATTCTAATCTTTAAAATCAGATTAGAAATGAACTTCAAAATTATTTATAAATTTAGTGATTATTTTTCTTTTTATTATTATTTATATTATTCGCTTTTCTAAAACTTATTTCGTGGAACATACATTTCATTTTTTTTACTTGAAAGCTGTTTCTATCACTGATTAGTTTATAAAATCATTATATTTCTAATAGATCGCAATAATTATACGCGATCTGAAATATAAAAGAACAAAGTAAAAAAAAAGCAAATGGATAAAATTACTATTGCAATATATATATCTTATTTTCGTTAAGAAACAATCTACATTAGATTTTCCCGAAATTCCGTATAGGTCCGTAGCACCCTGCATTACATCACGGATTATGGAAACGGGGCAAATCCCGGTGAATTCACGAGAATAAACGGGATAAATAGAGCGAGTCGCGTAAACGCTTTCTTTGGATTTCGCACGTGTTCGCTCGATCCGATTTTGATGCGCCGTTAACAATGCACCGACCCCGTTGTCCGCAACGGGGTCACGCCTTTGAGCGAAATTACAGGATTTCGTCACGGATCTTTCCAGTCTTTTCTGACGCTTATTACGCGAATTTGTCGCGGAGCAACCCTCGAACAATTGCAACGAGAGGGTAATCTAATGCGAGAAACCGATACGGAAAAAAACAGAAACAATTAATTATTAATTATTAATAGTTAATAGTTATCGCAACTGTTACTCTCTAAATTAATATTTAGCACCAGAGATATGGCATAGTTTGTGTATGCATGTTTTTTCGATACAAAGTCTGTTTGATTCACTGATAATCACAGTTATAGTTATAGCACTGCGAATCAATAAGATTTCATTGTGATTCTAATAAAAAAAAATCATGTTTTAATGTGTTATGTATTAGATACATAGATCTTTAAAAATCGGTACGTTTTACACTCCTTATACACGAAGAGAATTTTCTATTAAAATTTACCCTCAAAATCTGGTAATTATGGGATAATATATGATCTCAAGGGATTTTGCTATATTTTTTAGTAAATTTTACTATACTTTTAGTAAACTGTACTAAAAGCATAGTAAATTTCACTATACTTTTAATAAATTTTACTAAAAAGTATATAAATATAAAATTCCTCGAGGTCACATATTATCCCACAATTATCAGATTTTGAGGGTAAATTTTAAGAGAAAATTCTCTCCGTGTATTATAATAATTCTGAAAAAAGTTACGTAATATTCGAGAGCACTATAAACATACCATTTCAAAGCAGTAATTATAAAAGTACAAATAAAAAATTGATTCCGGAAATTTTTAGGGTAAAAATCAAATTCTTTATAAGATAAAAGTATGTATAGTACAAAAGTACATCTTGCAAATTACATAAAGTCACTCGAAAGTTCTTGATCAACAAGCTTTAATGTTTAGCTCGTAATTTGATGTACCGTTGTCGACGTAGATTGAAATTAATCAATCAAGATTTCATTAAGATAAAATAAATAATAAAGATTTCTTAATTTTTTATATAATTCCTCTATCTACAAATTTTTGTGGTACTTTAGATAATTTTCTTCAAGAAAAAATCTTCAAAGAAGAATAAAGTCCACAGTAAATAAAACTAATTGATTTACTTTTACTATAAATTTAAAATAAAGTCAGCATATGAATATAAGTTGGCAATACAATAAATTTTTTTTCATTGTAGGCAATTTTGCTATTTATGCACATAATAGATTTTTATATGCACAATACCAATTTTAATCTTTATCAAGTCAATCTTCTATTGCATATAAACGTTCGTCGTTTTTCTATTGCATATAAATAAAAATAAAAAACAAAATTCCTATCGCACACATTGAGCTTACATTAAATTTATAGTTCAGAGAACATGTCTTTATTCGTTGGACTAAAAACTCGATTTTCGCGTCGTTCCTGTCCGTCGCGTCCATCTTACAATCTTTCGGTCGATACCTGAGATCAGCTCTCACAACACCGGTAGGTCGTATCGTAGCAAGCACCGCCCAGTGAGGATACGAGGGGTACGAGGAGGCCCCAATGTCGTGGCTGCGTCGCGGCGCACGCGTTCCGCGGCGAGCGATCCGCGCACATTCGGGGATCACGAAAGGGGCGGTCGCCCCGAGGGTGGCCGCGAAATTTCCGAAAATGCGCTATCTCCCGGTGGAGGATCTTCAGAAGAACAGGACGCTCGGGCCCCGAAACGTCGCCAGAACGTGTCGTTCAAGTGTCGTCACGCGCGGACACTCCCTCTTTTTTTTAATTTTTTTCCATCCTCTGCGAGTGAGTGAGTCAAGCACGCTTGTCGCTGGACAGGAAGCGGGATATGAGCTACACCGAACCGCTGTGGGAGATTAATGGAAATCAAGCACCAGTGAGTTCGACGGTGAATTCCGCATATCGCGATTCGCGGTGTCTCCAACTTATTAGTGATTACAAAAAAACGAAGAAACGGAAAAAGAAACGCGACCGTTGTTAGTAGTGGCATATTTTTCACCATAACCAAATTATAAATTATGAAAAACGTCATTAAACTACGTTATGATAACACGAGTATTATTTTTAATTGTTTATTGTTCGATATGTAGAAAGATTAGATTAAAGACAAAAAATAGTGTGAAAGTTTACTATGAGCAATTTTGATATTAAATTAATCGCCAATTATGCTAATCAAAGTCGCTAAGATCTGCTCTTGCATTAACAGGATATATCTATAAATTTATACATTAAATCTTTAAATCCATTAAAACAGGTTTCCGTTAAAAAATAACACGAAAATCTAAGGGATGTTTACATTATATATGTTTCTTAAAACCGATCTTGGGTTAGCATTGATATTCGATTTTAATATCTGAAAATATAAAAAGTTAAAAACAGAAACAAAGTTTCAATTCAGACTATTTGGAAGATCAAATTATTTCAATTAAAATCAAACGACGTTCATAAAAATATTTATTAAATTCCGAAATTCCGAACAGTTGCATAATTCTTCGCTAATAAAATTAAGCGATTGAGAATATTAATTTAGGATGTATTTCTAATTTAATAAATTTATAATATATTATTGAAAGAGAAAAGGATTATAAAATTTATATTAGAAATTTAAAATTTATAATATTTATGTTTTAATACATTTTCTAAATACTGAATTTGAAGGAAAACCATCATATTTTTTCTATATTTTCTCAATCGCCTTATTTTATTAGCAAAGAATTATGCAATTGTAACTGTTCAAAAGATGGCAAAAATTATAGAAAACGGTTGTTACATTATTGATTAAAGTTTTTTAATATAAATTGAGATAAAATTTGCAATTACTATTTTTATATAAATCCGTTAGACACGCTGTAGATGTCTTTCGGATTTTCATACGATTCGCGTTGCCGAATAGACTGATTCCCCTACGACGAAATCTCTATTCGCATAACAGGTAATCGCGGCGGAGATGTCGCAATACGTCGGCAGTGAAATCGCCAGCTACCCTATGTGGGACAGTTCCGTTTTGTATCAGACGCAGCCGCCTGCTCATCCGCATGTGAACGAGCACGGATTGTACAGGCAACCCTGCGCGTTGTTGCACCAGAGGTAATTCATTCCTTGGAACTGTCCACAAGAGAAGGTCGAAAGGTAAAGGGACAGCAAGAGAAAGAAGATTTATTATACGTATTTTTTCGGATTTATTAATTTTTAACTCTTCTGCGTTTTTCTTGTCAAATTTTCACATGTATACAGAAAAAAAATTACTCTCAAATTGAAATTTATGTATTCAAATTAACGCGATCATGGTTTCATATATAAGCAACAATATATAATCTTCTTAGAAAAATATGAAAATCTTGAATTTTAAAATATTATAGTCATCAATTTTATTCTAAGAAAATTATTATTTTCGATTTGAACACGTAGTATTTTCTATTTAACATTTTTCCATTTCCATTCAAGAAAATTATTCTTAAATAACAAGAATATTATTTTCTTGGTCAAATTACATAAAATTTTAAAACAAATCTTTATTCAAGTAAATCTTTTTAATTTAACGCATATAATCTCATTTCAAGATTTCCATTTTGAAGCTAAAGATATTGTCAAAACAATTTTTTTTCTGTGTAGTCACAAATATTTATGCACTTAACGTTCGACGCTTTACGTTAATCTTGTATCTTTTGAATCTTAAATCATTTCTGCATGTAAGAAAAGACACTACAACGAAATTTCTGTGACAATTAATTCTTCTCTTTTACTTTTTTCCAAAAGTCCCTTTACTTTTTGACTTTCCTCTGCAGATCTGATTAAAATAATACCATTTCATGTTGAATTGTCATGAACGCGCGTGAAAGATAGTGATTGTCCGTACTGCATGAGATAAAGTATAAAAAATTCTGAAATTTTCAGTCGTTATACGCCGAACGGTCGCTCACCGAATTTGCCATCATCGACAACGAAGAAACCGAGACGTCGAGTGGCGACGGTATCTCAGAGGAGAGCCGCGAATATCCGCGAAAGACGCAGGATGTTCAATCTAAATGAGGCCTTTGATAAACTCCGCAGAAAAGTACGTGTTTCTATATTAAAAACAAAAAATATTTAAGTTTTTAAAAATATCTCTATTAATTTTTTTTATGTATAAGTTATTAAGACTTGTTAAATTTAATTTTATATAAATATTATTTTAAATGTTAATAAATCTTAGTTTAAATAGAATTTATAAAGATTTAAACAGTTTTTAAAATTAAATATTTAAAAGATGGAAAATTAATACGTGAAAAAATTTAGTTAATAGATTAAGTTATTTTTATAATAAATAAAAAATTTTTATTATACAAATATACTTTCGTTATATTTAGTGATAAAGAGAAAATAATATTGTTACGTTGAGACGTTCTTTGTCACTCACACATACTCACTTGCGGAAAGAAAGCTAGGTGAGAACTCATTAGAACACCAACCTTATTCCAAAGAACGGAAACGGAAATTTGCAAAGCGTCCGGCACAGAACTATCACTTTTTATTTATTTACAAATATTTATTACTACGGAATTTTTCCGGCCGATCGATATCAGCGATCCGACAGTTGATTCGCGATCGAGGAGTGTACTAGACGGCGCGCGTAACAATATTTATAATAAGAAATAAGTTATTATAAGAGATTATAAAAAATTCAAATTTTGCTTATAAAAATATATTATATCTTTAATGATGTAAAGTCTAGATAAAATTTTTTAAAAAGTTATAATATTATAGAAATTAGATTATTTTCAAACTTCTCGTTTCCTATTCTTCAATCCGATCATTTTTCCAGGTACCGACATTTGCCTACGAGAAGCGGCTTTCAAGAATCGAAACACTGCGTCTAGCAATAACGTACATCGCTTTCATGGGAGAACTACTCGGTATCGAGCCAAGTAGTCCGAAACCGGAGTACATACCACGAGAGTACTACTTGCCGAATTAAATCTTTTCTCTACCTTTTCCACTACCTTTTAACGAGGCGCTCACGAGCCGATACGAGATCCGATGTTTCCATCGGCGAAAAAGTTCTAGTCGGCGAAACCAGTCTTCCATTATTAATTAGCATTATAGCATTGTCTCGAAGTATAATTTAATGTAATTTAATGGATATTTGTACGTGACACTCGTACGACTTCTTCCACAATACTATCCGATCTTTTTTGCGTCTCCATCCATTAATTTTTTCGATACTATTACTTGTCGGTGTTGCTCAGAAATTATTCTATATACGAAGAAAATGTAAAAATATACATATAAAAATTTTGGATTTTTCGAGCATATTTCGAAACACTTGTTCTAGTATCGAAAGGATTAAAATCACGAATAAAAACTTTCTCTTACTGTGCAGACAATAATCTTGCAACGCTTTATCGTTCCGATTATTGCGAATCTCACGCGATTAAAAGGAATGATTATATAAAAGATAAAACTGTGCTCTCCTGTTTTTCCGTCTTTGTAATTACACGCATATAAGATGGCACTGGATTGCAACAAAAAAAGAAATAAGTTACGATATTAACTAATTTTCAACGTTTTAAAAATTGGCATACGATGTCGTAAATATCAAGATTGTAAAATTATACTTTTCACGATGGAAAAATTTATTTGTTAATCTTGGTAAAAATTTTTCTTAGAATTTTTAGTAATTGAAATATTTTTCAAAAATAGTGAGAAAATCTACATCTTTTCTTAGAATTATATATACACTAAAAAAAAAGTAATATATTCAATAAGATATGTTATTGCGGGCTGCCAATTACAGATATACTCAATACAATAATATATGCTATTGCAGTATCAACATTGTACTTGCATTAATAGCAAATATTATTGTTTTGAGTATTTTATGTAGTTGGCAGCCCGCAATCACATTATATATATATATATATATATATATATATATATATATAAATTTTAAAAATAAATTCTAAAAAATGCTTTCAGAGATTTTATAAGATTTCAACAAAATAAATTGAAAAATTTTAGAAATCTTAAGATATTTTCGGAATTCATGTATATGAAAAATTCTAGAAAATATGTAATTTGTTCAGTTTTTCTGAAGTTTGATTCACAAAAAATGAGATATCTTCTAGAATATGATAAAATTACATTAAAAAATTCTTAATAATTCTAAAATTTACATAAAAATTCTGAAAAATTATGTAAAAAATTTTCAGAAAAATTTTTACTAAGATGCAATGCAACCTCCTCTTATATCATTAATTTTTGATTTTAATAATATGATTGCTGAATATGCATATATGCTATATGTCGCTGATTATCGAAATTGTGGATTGCAAAAATAAATAAGTGTCGTGTAAAATAAATTAAAATAAACATTTAAATGATAACATTATATTCATTGTGTATTACATTTTGCGAAAATTTACTTTCCAGTGTGGATCCTAAAAATCATTTGAGATTACGTATTGTGCCTAAATTCTCTGTCAAAAAGACATTAGATTGAAACCATATTTTTACAAAAGAAGAATTAATTTTTATAAAGTTATAATAAAAATACCGGATCTATTAAATCACTACATGTATACTAAGGCATTTTTAGACGCAATCTTATGCGTTTCAAATATATAACGTTCAATGTATTTTATGCATTTAAAAATACGTTTAATCAATAAATTTATTTAAAAGCATTTATTATCTGATTTAACTCGAAGAATCACGAATTTAATTTTCAAATTTTTATATGATAAAATTTTTCTATTCAAACTGCAATGTGCGACTGAAGAAAACGAGTTACTATACAAAAAGTAAAGAACTCTACACGTGCATCGCTCGATAGTGGTTTCGCCGCGTTATCGGTGGAACCTGCACCTAAATGTTATCAGCGTTCCAGAACGGATCGACCTGCGCGAGATAACTGTTCGGTTTACTCGGCGTCGGTACATGACAAGTTTATCCTTCTTATCGACCCTGCGTAGAGAGAACAGAATAATCTCACGGGATCAAAAGACCGACACGTGAGGACGATGCTATAGGACGTGGTCGCGCTATAAGGGGATAAGGGGTTAACCGAGAGGAACCGGTGGCCACCCAAGAAGGCGGTCTCCTTTCTCTCTGTGCCGAGTCGGCCGTTTAACAGGACCCCCTTTGATCTTTCCTTTTTCTGTGATTTTTTTTCCTTTCTTCCTTTTCTCTTAAAGCTGCCGCTGGAAAAGATCGCTCGCTCGCTCGCGAAGGAGAGGAGACAGAATGGAGACGTCCTCCGCGCTCGAACGATGCGAGTAAGCTTGTTAGGCTGACGTCTCAATTTTAACGCTCTCGATCGGCAGTCGAAAAATCGTGAATATTCGAAGGGGAAGAGAGACTCGGAAAGAGAGAGAGAGAGAGAGAGAGAGAGAGAATGGATGTTGAGGGTGGGCTTCGCATGCGTGGCGACGTTCGCATAAGCGCCAGAACGGGCCACACGCATTCACCTCTCGCGTATGTATGTACGAGCGAGTACGCTCTTATGCATTTACACACATACACACACATACACACATACACGTGCACGTCGTGTACATAGCGAACGTACGCATTCTAGATACTCGCGTACGGAATAAAGACAAGTCCCGAGAAGACAAGAAGATAAAGTACACGCAGGCGGGAGCGGGGAGCGGTAAAATAACGCGGGCTAAAAGGGCTCTCTGTCGGGTCGTGAAAGGGACGGACGGGCAGGGGAATGAAGGGGGACGGAAGGGAGAAAGACAACGGCGCGGGGGAGAAGGGTGGTGTCGGGAGGAGGGGGAGAATGGGTGAAACCCGCGGAGAAAAGAAGAAACGCGAAGATAGGAGCCTTGGCTCATAATAGGTGGAGAGGCCGGCGCCTCTCGTAGCATCACCACGTGGCATGCGGCCAACTACTGTCTCCTGATCAATATGCTTACGGCTACCTCGTCTCTCTTTCTATCCCTTTCCTCTCGCGACGTCTCCCTTTTGCATCTCTCCGTCTCTCGTGAGAGAAAGAGAGAGAGAGAGCAACGGATCGGAGAGGCGCGTTTCGGTGACGCGATGATGCGATACGTTATCCGTGACAACGAGATTTCCGCCGTGATGACTGTCGAAGGTAACCGAGGAACCGAGTCCTTCCATTGCTGCGATCCTGATGGGCGATCGAAGGATTGATCGACTTCTTACGCGCTGCGTTCGTTGTAACATATCGGATAAAATTGAAGATAAGTTGTATCATCGTGCGGCCTATTCTGAACCCGGAAAGAAGTTTTCCTTTCCTAAAAATCCTTATCCGTAATCTTTCCTACGAAACTAGACTTCGTAGAATAAATAATATATGATTAATGTAACGATTAGTTATAAATTCGATTTTTTTTTCTATTAAAAAGCAACCGAAACTATCGAAGTGTCTATGTTGCAAGGAGTAGCTGCGAAATAAATCTGCTGGAGATTGTTCTCCGAAGTGGAGGTCGTAGCCTGATTTTTCTCTGCTTTCAGGGGGCAATTACAATCAGCAAACGTTACAAATATGCGAGCGTGTGTCGTTTTTGCGGACAAATTAAAGTAAAAATCTATGGCAATTTTTGCTCGAAAGATACTGAGATAAATGTCTCGCGTGGCCATCGGCGTGGGTGGGACAAATTGGTCATCCCTTTCCACTCGGGTGTTATCTTATCATCGGCGAAGTTCCTCGCCGTGATATACCGCTGGCGCCTAACAGGTGGTCCCAGTTCGCGTCGACCAGCCGCCTCTCTCGCGATCGGTCGACGCTGCTAATGACACCGAGAGATCATCGCGATGCGAATCGTTCGCAGTACCACGCGTCAGTCACGTGGTGCTAAGCGCTCTGATCTTATCTCGCTTGTCTCTCTCTCTCTCTCTCTCTCTCTCTCTCTCTCTTTTCTTCTTCTGCTTCTCTCTCTCTCTCTCTCTCTTTCTCTCTCCATTTTATGGCACCCATAGCATCCTTTTAAAACTCGATAAAAATGATTCGCATGTATGCTATGCGATTAAACTTACTGTGAAAGCATATTTCCTTCACTCTTTCTAAATCATCATCCGTTCCTGAATCGCGCCCGCGCACCATCATCATCATCATTATGATATATCATCGGGTCTTTAAATATCCCAGTAACGGATCACGAAGAGCTATCGCGTTATAAGGGACCACCTATATAAAGTTACCGAGAAGTTTAGTCGGCCGTTGTGTAGTACCTATATCGCGGTGGGTGGGTGAAATAGTATTTTCTCGTTGGTCGTGCTCGACACCGCCAACGGTAGTGGGTGGTTGATAGTGGTGGTGATGTAGTGGTAATAGTAGTAGTCGCGGTGGTGGTGGTAGTAATAGTGGTGGTGGTAGTGGCGGCTATCGCTGGTGCTGGTGCTGCTGCTGGCTGCTGCTACTGCTGCTGCTGTTCCTGATGCCGGCTCATAGTCGCTGGTAATGGTACGGCGGTGGTGGTGCCGGTATCGGTAGTGGTGGTAGTGGTGGTGGTTGCCCCTCAGTGTCCGGCGCGCCTCCGACAAGCGTGCTTCGGTCGTTACGAGAGGATCCTATGAACGCGCTCCCGGCGTTCGTCGCGGATGACATCGGCTGACTTTCTGCCGTCGTCGCGTAAAAGAGAGACGGCCAAAGAGACGGACCAAGATAATAACGGGCAAAGCAAGTGGTCAAAGTGGAAAGAGCGGCAGGTGGAGGAAGAGGAAGAGGAAGAGAAAGAGGAAGAAGAGAAGGAGGAGAAAGAGAAAGAGGAGAACGCATCGAGGAAGCCGAAGAGGTCGGGACGGGATTACGATCGTGTACGTGGGATTACGCGGATTACCGTCGGTCCGATCGGGTTGTCGCTGTCGCATGAGGAAGGATGCGATTAGCTTGGGCCACGCCACGGTGCACGTCGTCGATGACAGGGTTCGCGGTGACACGGGGTTCACGCGGATCGCTCGCGCGGGTCAGAACGGCCCTGCGACATTTGCCGCATGCGGCAGGCAGGCACAACGGTGAGTCCTGCTAACTGACCACGGAAGGAGTGGACCACCGCGAGCGATCGTCTGGAGAAGATATCCGGAGAGGCAAGCACGAGGGACCGCGACCGTACTCACGAGCGCGCGTGGGTTGTTACGGGCGAAGCGTGCCCGTAGTCGAAGCATCGGCACACGGAGACACGCCAGACTTTTAAATGGTGCATTATTATTCCGGGGATCTTAGCCGTAGTGAAGAGTTAGGTATACATAGGAAGTGTCCGAGAAAGTCGAGAAGACCCTAGTCGATAGCGAGCGACGTCGCCGCTTTATTCGTTCCGAGGAGCCGGCGTGACAGGGAGAAAGAAAGAAAAAGAGGAAGAGAGAGAGAGAGAGAGAGAGAGAGAGAGAGAGAGAGAGAGAGAGAGAGAGGGAGAAAGAAGAAAAGATAAAGAGAGAAGGAGAGAGAGAGGGAGAAAGACAGAGAAAGAAAAAGGGGTTAGAGTAGCGAAGTGAAGCGTGCACACACAGTCAAGTTCAACGACCCGCTCGGATTAGCTCGCGCGAACGAGCGGAAGGCCGGCTCAAGGACGGTGTTCAGGAGGAGTCTGGCGGAAAGGGAGACGCACGGAGGGAAAGAGAGCGTGAACAGCGCAAAATACATATATCTACAATTATACACATATAACAAAAAATAATATACATATACATATATGTACGTGCGAAAAAACGCGTTTATGGGTGAACGTGAGAACGCGGAAGCAAAGCGAGCGCGAATGGCCGAAACTACGAGCGGCGTCCACCGATCGGTTACGGCGATTCATCGATTGGGTGAGATCAATCTCGAGGCGCCGGCAACCGGTAGTTGGTGATGGGGGGTTTAGGCGAGGATGCCTTCTTCTCCCTGTCTTCTCTGTCGTCATCATCACCGTCGTCGTCGTCACCGCTACGCGCCGTCATCCCCTACGCCGTCGAGTCGTCGTACCGTTCTGTCCCACGTCGTCCCGTCGTCCCCAGTGACCGGCACCGTCATCGTCGTCGTCGTCGCGGTCCCTCCTGTAATCCCTCAGCACCACCGCAAGCAAGAAGCAAGAATCCCATCAACGATCAGCAGCAGCAGCAGCAGCAGCAGCAACAGAGGAGGATTCTCCTCACCGGCGCGAGAAATCTCCTGCTCTTCGACGTCGGATGCGCCGGTGGTAGCGACGTCAGCGTCGTCGTCGTCGACGGGGAGCCTAACAACAGCCGAGGAGGAAGGAAGCGGGAGGAAGCTCTTCGCGCATCAGGTAATAGGATACACGGGGTACCAGTATCGGATCAAGAGCAGGAGGAAAGAAGGGAGCATCGAAGCAAGAAGAGGAGGAGGCGGAGGTGGTGGGGGCGAACGAGGTGACTCGCCGTCGAGATGCACCAGGTGCCCTACGGACGTAGCGGCACCTCGAGCGAAGGCCGAAACGATAGGATCTTCTGGGAGCAGAAGCAGCAGCAGCAGCAGCAGCAACAGCAACAGCAACAGTCCGAGTGCACCAGGCGAGTGCTGCAACAGCAGCAGGCTAGATCTCGCGCCCGTGCCCGCGCTCGCGTACGCGCGCGCGCCCGAACGCGCCGATTGTCGGCGGCGGCGGCGGCGGCGACGACGACGAAGACGACGACGACGACGACTACGACAAACGGAACTGTCGATCGGACCACGACGACAACGACTACGACGACGACGAGGACGACGACGACGACAACGACGCGACAGCGATTACGCCGGCACGACGCCGGGCCCGACGTGGACCGCGTGTCCTCGCTGCACTGTCTGGGCCCGGTGCGCACCGTCCACGGCAGCGCCTCGCCGTCGCTACCGTCCAACTTGCTGCTCATAGGACTGGCCCTTTGTTGTCTGGCTCTGCCGGCGGTACAGCCGCGTCTCAGCGGCCACCATCAGACGTGTCCGGGTTGCCCGCATCAGCAGCCGCAACAGCATCATCATCATCATCACGTGCACCACGAGGGCCCGGCGAGGGGCGGCCTGTTCAAGGACACCACCGCGCCCAGCCCGGACGATCTCAGGCTGGAGGCGATCAAACATCAGATCCTGCAAAAACTCGGCCTGAGGGCTCGCCCGGACGTTAACAGGACGTTGGCCACCGTGCCCCGGCACCTGGCCCTGGAGACCCTTTACCGGGCGGAGGCGCAAACGCCACCGCGTTATTCCGACCGGTCGAGGGTCGACTACGAGAGTGAGTATTCGGGCGAGTTCCTCTACGGCGGAGACGAGTACTCGTACAGAAACCTCGATCAGGAAACCACCACCACTGAGGGTAACGCCAGGACCACCGCCAAGTCCTATCAGGGCTACGACGACGTTCAGGAGGAGCTGGACGATTTTTACGCTAGGACTTCGGAGATCATCACCTTCGCCGAACCCGGTGAGTCTCCGCTGATACTCCCCCTCCCCCCCCCCCAACAAAAAGTCTTTAAGTTCTGCTTAAAGACCTTGTTAATTGGTAAATCGCATAAAATTTTCCTTTCTTTTCTTTTCACGTTTCAAAAATGTATAAGGTTGGTTTTACGAGTATACAAACGGATATATGATATTCGAGCGATTTGATGATTCGACGATAAGTGCATCGATATAATAAACGTGACTGACACGTGACTATATCTATATGTCATCGTTCTAACGTCTGATTTCCTCATTGAATACTCCGAGTGAGGGAGACAACTCAAGTAGCAAAGATCTAAATTATCTATAAAACGTTAATATCATTAAATTAATAATCTCGAAAATTAACACAATAAAAAGTAATGTGTTATTTTTAATATAAATAATATGATTAAACTTTTACGCATAAAATGTGATAATCTATACTATTGGAAAACTCGCATATAAAATTTTGCGTTACACAGAAAGAAATAGATTTTGCTGAAGTATTAAAAAATTTAGCTAGATACAAATCTGAAGATAATTTTCTGTTGCATCAAAATAATTAATGTAAAACAAAAAATTATTTTCGCGCTTTCAGTTTTTCCTTTTGTTAATTAAATTATTTTCAGCTTTAGCTAAATTTTTCAATACTCTAACAAAACCGTTCTTTCCGCGTAAGAATTTATGTAAACGTATTGGTTATTAAACATATATATAATTTACAAAAAATTGCTATATAAAAAATTGGAGATTAAAATTTTTTGAATGCGATATAATTTAACTTTGCAGTTTAACGCTGTAGAGAGAGGGGGGGGATACGCAGGAAATTATTTCTAAATACATTTGTGACAATAGAGAAGCGCGACAATTAACGCGGGATGCAGCATGGCAAATTGGATTTGTAATTGGATGATTATACCGGTTTCTATCATCGACCTCACGTTTCTACTTTCTCCTCGACGCGGAGCCGACACCGAGGAGAATTTCCACTGAGAAGCGTCGCGAATGTTCCTGCGCGACGCAGCCAATATTGAACAATCGAGAACGATCTAGAGAACGCGGATGTCCTTGCCGCATAAACGCGATTTCTAAATGCGACCGATCTCACCCACGTGTGTATAAAGCCCATTTTCTAACGCGCCGAGGTTTTCTAACGTCGGGAGGTGGGATTGCCCGAGGAGGATCCTTGAAAAAGTTAGAAAGATTTCTGCGAAGCGCGAAACGTCGACGTAAACCGCGGCCGGGTCTCACAACTTTGTCAACTTCGCTCGATAAGCGTCGCGGCATTCTCTCAATCAAAATATTCCCGCCTACATATAAGAAAATTATTCCGCATCGGATAAAGGACGTTGCTGCATCTATAGGCGCAAGCATTCTATTGTACGTCATATACAAATGCTGCAACTATTAATTATTCGTAATAGAAATAATCGATAATTTGCAATCAATAGTTATTAACGCGCAATGTCTAATATCTACTCCATGAAATGTGACCTTATAATATTTAAATATGGTTGTACGTGCTTAATTAATAATTAACATTCGCGTGTCGTTATATCAATTTGGTTGTTGCATATTTGATGCAAGTGACTTAGCCTCTTGAGTCGATTCAGGTTGATTGGCCTCTTATTTCTCTAATTCGCAATAATTTAGTACAATCTAATGTTTTAATTCAATTTTAATTTGTAAAATGCACTTTTACTTATTATTTAAAAAAAAAAGAACGGTTTCATATCATATTGAGCGTATAAACCCGAAAAACAAGGCTGGAATGAATAATATACGAGCAAATTACAAAAAATCGAAGGCCAACGGCGATTTTAAATCGCGCTTTTTTCTTTCTGTCGTTTGATATCGCTCGAGTGAAACTTCTGGATTAAGCCGAATTCGTTCGATGCTAAATTGCGCGAGGGAAACTCATTGATTTTACGTCTGATTGGATGACCTGGTCATTCGATGGAAGCTTTTCCGAAATTCTTTCCCATGCGTCTTGATGCGCCGTAATAACGTATAGGTAAAAGAAAAAATATACATAGCAACCGCTTGTTCCGTTTATTGATTATGTTTAATGATTGTCTTTCGAATTAGCGTGGCTTCTCGCGAATTACATTGTCCACGATTAATACTTGTTCTTTTTCACGGTTTTTATTGTAGCAAGATATTACAAATGTAATTTTTTTTTAAATTTGTATTGATCAATAACACAGGACTGCAAAATATTTTTTGAGTATTAATTGGAACCCGAGTATATGTTTCTTATAAATTTTGACGCCATGAATTTGTAAGTAAAAATATTCTATTATACCAGATTTTTCAAAAAAATGAAGTTAAAAAACGCGTTTAATATTTTATAAAAAAGTATTAAATCCTTTATGAGTAGACATTACCAAACATTTAACATTCTTTGTTTTAAAGGTAAACGTATAGATATATAGATTAACATGTAACATTAATCGATAAAAAATTTTTATCATTTAGCTTTAATCAGAATAAATATTTTTTATAAATTTTGACTCGCTGAATCTGAATCTTGGCTACGGTTAATTTCAAAAAATTTTCTGTAATCTTTGTAATAAACTTATGGCTTAGAATAAGTTTAATGTATTTTTTTTTTAGTGCCGAGAATAATTCCTTAAAAAAATCTTGCAATTTTCGATGTTAGTATCCACGAAATTAAATTTCCTCTTTTTACATTGCGAATAAAAGTGCGATAATTTTCGATTATACGTTTCAATTTTCGTGCATTTGGTGATTCAGTAAAATTTAAAGTAACTATTGCTTTATCGCCACCTGTGAAAGACTTGTGTAAATAGAGCGAACGATACCCGCCATGTATTAAATACCAAGTACGCGAATGGATTTGAAATGGCAAGTTGCAATAAGCTTGGCTGGTCTCCGATAACAGGACGACTTCCACGAAACGCCAAACAACACGTCGCATGTTCAACACAGCATGCTCGATGCACATAGATATGTACAATGTAATAACTCGCGGGGGTGTATACAACGCGACTTCGGGGTTAATCTATCCGCGTGTATTGCATTACTTCTCCGGTAATGACACGTAGGGCGGCACGTTTTATTGCTACATTCGATATGACGTAATCCGAACGTCAACGAACGCAGGTCTACTCATCCGCGCGAACGCCTAATTTCTAATTAAAAACAATTCGATCGCGACATTTTCTGCCGGCGCTCAAAGTTTGTTTCCACGATTAGGATCACCGGTCGGCGTGATGAACCGCGCTGAACGAGGAGGGAGGGAGGGGTAGAAAAACTACAAAGAGTAAACCCAAAGCTGACTCATCGCGAAATTTCGTCATGGCTCGTCATACTTGCAACTACTTCTGCCATGACGCTCGTGCATTATTCACTATAACATCATTTTAGTTTCACTTCCTCGTAGTTTTGCCTAGTTCGGGGGCGACTGAGTCTCGCGCGCGTCCACGGCGCGATTCGTGTACGTAATTGCGGAAAAATCGCGGTCAGATCTTTTATTCTTTCTTTCTTTCTTTCTTTCTTTCTTTCCGGGCGGAACGTCAACGACGTCAACGAATTTCGCGGGCGCGAGCGCAACACGGCCAGATGTCGGGAAGGAGATTCGAGGGTTGATTAGGGGGTGGGGGGGGGGTCGATCACGCAAGGGGGTCGTGGCCGTCGCGAATTTTTTCGGCGAAGATTGACGAGAGGCGGAATGCACCTGCCGCCCGCACACGTTCGCTCGCTCGTCGGCGCTGGCACGCGTCCCCGCACGCGGAGCCACACACCTGCAGCCACGTGGCACTCGCCGCAGTCGCCGCCGAGTGTTGCGACAACAGAGAACAGCGGTCTATAGTTCACTCCGCAGTTCACAGTAACTCTAAGTTTAACAATAAGGGTAATAGAACCCTAAGGTAGAGAGACGGTAATGCTACCCGGACTACTCGTAGCCCGGCGCTTGCACCTTCACTTTCTCTGTCTCTCTCTCTCTCTCTCTCTCTCTGTTTCTTTAATCGTTAAATTAACGAGCTGCCGCGCGCGTGTTTTGCCCTCCTCCTTCGTTTCGCCTCTTTTAGAGGCCGTAGTGATTCCAGATAGTTCGATGCGATCTCGCATTTGGATCAAGCGAAAAATCGATTCGATATCGCAATAATAGAAAATCCGTTTCTCTATTGAAATTCTGGAAACCAAAGTACCTGAGAACCGGGGTGGTTTAAAGAAACTCGCAAAAATTTAAGAAATTCAAAAAAATACGAATATGCACACAAAAAAGAGAACTTTCTGCAAATCCCGAAAACAAAATTTAGCCTCACATATTTGTTTTACTTCATTTGTACATTATGTATTAATTTTTTGGGAGCAGCAATCTCTTTCCGTTCCGATCTACGTACATAGATCAGCAAAAAAAAGTCGCGCCGGCAAATTGACAACGCTAATTAACAATCGGATCGCGGCAAAATGGAATTAATTCGGCTTAATTACGCCTCAGCGCGGTGTTACTCGTTCGGCTCGGACTCGTTCCGCGATCGATTCGCGCGTGCCGTGCCGGCGGGAGTCGCAAACTTTTGCCGCGATATCGATATCTCCGCGATCCTCGCGCGTTTCCCCGGCGCGAGAATTTCGAAGCGGGCGCCGGCCACCGCCGCCGCCGCGAACGATCCCGAAACACGAAATCTTACGCTGGGAAGCGAGCGCTCGCCCGCGAACGACGCCTTCCGCGAGAAGGAGAGATAAAGAGAGATTGTCTCTCTTTCCCTCTCCCTCCAACCCCTTTTCGCCAAACCGATGATTTTTCCGGACATTTCGCGCGCCGAGCCGTATCGTAAATGCGCCATACGTGATACTTTAACGTTAATGTCGCCGTGTCACTATACATAGCCGACGAACACGTCATTCTTTTTGAAGAAACTAAAGAAACTATAAACGACCACCATTGCATCGACCGCGGGCGGCCGGCGGGGCGAGCGGAGTGCGCGGGGTGCTCGCGGCTCGAGGGGGGAAAAGTTTGTGTGCGTTCCACATTTTTTGTCTACGTGGAACGCGCGAAAAAAATGCCACGGAACGACAACCCGAAGCGGAGTTGCTACTCGCGCGTAGCCTTTTGCCGCGCGTCCGACGTGCCGTCGGCCACTTTTCTACTTTCTACCTCTACCCGGTTGCGAATCGATATACCCCGACCGCGCGCGACTCCGGCCTGATGGACGATAATTACTCGTCGCGTAGCCGCGAATTTTCCCGGCCGACTGGCTCGCCCTCCCTCCCTTTCCTTCCGATCGGACGACGATCCGCGACGTCGTCGTCGTTGTCGCGCGCGCGAGACGGAATTTCATCCCCCTCATCGCTCATTCTCTCTCTCTCTCTCTCTTTCGCGTACGGGCGAGATTCGCAGCACAATTTGTAGCGCGACACCCGGGAGATAAATCAGCGTAACTTGCGACGCGTACTTTTACACACCTCGCACTTTTGTGTAAATTTGCGCTTCCGGGGGCATTCGATCACTCTTAACATTCGCTACCACCGGTGGTCGAAGGTGGCAGAGGGATGAGTGTAAATGTAATATTTCCATGTAATACGATTGTCAAAATAATTTGTATACTTGTATACGCGCGACGTGGCGACTAATAAGTCGTCTGGCACAAACGTGACCTGATTTCCAACGTAAAACCACCCTCCTCAAAGTAAATTCGCGATTTCCTCTTGTACGAGCTTTACCAACCACGCAACCGACGTGAAATGTCGCTAAATGTTTCTCGACTAAAACACACTACTTTTTAAATATTTTCACTGAACACGGGCGCGCCGGGAAGAAAAAGTTGTCAAGCCCGGAACGACGTATTCGGTTAACTGGTCCGGAGACGAGCGATGTTTTCGATGGACGGTAGAAAAATGATCTCGGCGGGAAAGTTTTGCTTTTTTAGCGCCACCGTAAAAAGGTACATAACGCGCCGGTACAGCCTGTTAACGAGTTTTCTAATAATAACCACGCGAGACACTCAAACTGTCGTCGAAAACAATTTTATTACCATTATTCCAGGTATCGTTCTGTGTTGCCCTTTCGCTTGCCAAACTCCCATCGATTGGACCGTCCTATCCCTTAAATCTCTCTGACGATTACAGAGTATATGATTACGGAATAAAATCCCTTCCTGCAGTCGCGAGGAGATCAACGTGACCCTTGACCGCGATCTAAGCGAGTTGCCCTGCGCTTTTATCTCTCTTTTTATAGACAAAGAAAGATAAAGAGAGAGAGAGAGAGAGAGAGAGAGAGAGAGAGAGAGAGAGAGAGAGAGAGAGAGAGAGAGAGAACCTAAAAGTTCAAATACAATATAATTATTATTGACTCGACAGAATATTTATTATAAATTTACATCTTTTATTTTGTACATATATAAGTGTAATTATTCCTATAGTAATTATAAACACACTTTATTTTGTAGTTTATTATTATATCATTTTACTAGGACTTAATTTATTATTATTAATTATGAAGCTTAGGAGAGGTATTTCTTTTAAAATAATGTTAACACATATCAAATATCTTATATATTTCTCGACTGTGATTAAATATCTTCGTATGTTTTATCGATATGACAATCCTCTTTTTATCTCAATACGATCGAATAAAACAGGGTATTTTATTGGACATAATCAAATTAATTCATCTCTTCGATCTGGTTATTTGGTTCTGCCGAGCCGATGTGTGTGAGAGAGAGAGAGAGAGAGAGAGAGAGAGAGAGAGAGAGAGAGAGAGAGAGAGATAAAGCAGAGAAATAACGGTCTTTCACGATAATGCAATGGGAAATTGTACGAATGCAATCGACAGTAGAAAAACTCGTAATGGAGCTCGCCGGGCGATCGAAAGTTTCCACTGTGAAGGCTACCGAAAAAGATCGTCAAAACTCGTTTCGATGGAAACCTTTCAGGCGTTATTGCAAATTACAAGGGGGATGAGTTCTGCATGCGGTGAAAGCCGAATAAAAATGATCGTCCGGAAACTTATCGATATTAAAGGATAAATAACAGAATCGCGTATCGCGCGTACATTTCTCAAGATCGGCATAAAAGTCCTCGGGAATATTTTTCCACCGCGAAATATATGAACAAATGATTCGAATGTGACGGAAACGACGATCCGTGAGATCTCGCAACGTGGGATTAAACGCACACACACACACACACACACCGAGATATACGATATTATACCATATTTTCGTAGAGAAAACACGACAGGCCGAATCGCTATTTAAAAATTCATCGGTGAGAGAGGATATCCGGACCTTGTACTCCCGACAATCGATAAGAAGTGTCGGCATATGGCCGTGTAAGTCTCCGATAGCGAGTAAACGCATGAGGTGTTAACTGTCAGCAGCAACAGCAACAACAACAGCAACGGTGGTAGCAATAGCAAAGGCGCGAACAGCCACCGGGGCTTTACAATCCGTGAATAACGTTCCCATGCAAAAACAACGTTTATATTCTCGCCACCCTTCGACCGGGCGGGCGGGCGAGCCATTCCGAAGCTCTTGGACCATAAGATATCATAAGAATTTATGCGTCTCACTCAACAACGCCACCAACAGCGGTACCATTTCGTCGACGTCGTTATCGTCGAGGATACGAAATCCTGAACGACGACGACGACGACGACAATGGCGAGGAAGTAGAAGAGAAGGCCGACGAACAACGAGAGACGAAGAGAGTGCGAAGTTGTGTGCCGAAGAAGATTAGACGCTACGACGGAAGAGGGAAGGGAGTATCGCCAATGACAATCCCTTTATTTTTATGAAGAGAGGGCAAAAAAAAATATTTCAACGATAGATTCTTGTCTTTGAAGATAAGTGATGTGAATATATTACGGAGAAGATGCCTTATTCTCCATCGGGCGATGTTACTTTGAGTCTGTTAGAGCTAGTTAGAGTTTATTAGTTAGAAAGGGGAAGCTCTATTTCGCGAAAAGCCACAGGGAGAAAGAGAGAAACACACGCCTTTCAACGACGTAGGATATAATATCGTGACTATGCGTGACTATTACATGCTTCTCTTCCTCTAGTCTCTTCTCTAGTTTTTTTTTTCTTCATTTCTCGTCGGCTCTCTCCGTCGCGTGTTCTCTTCTTCGCACGCGAATTCCATCCCTCTTAGAACGCGGCCATTCCATCGCCATTACCAAACGATGCCGTAAGCCAGCAGTCGTAATTTTGGCGGTTTATTGTGCCCAGCGTTTCCCATGTTCAAGAGGAAACCATTATCTCTGACAGGGTGCATTGCGTACAGTGTATTACCCAGTCGCGCCCAGTGACGGACGACCGAATCCGTTCGCTCGCTCGCTCTCCCTCGCGCGCGCGCGATCTTGCTGGCGATGGTCCCCATGCAACCTGCTGCCAAGGATCATTTACCCCGGTTAATTACACGTAACCACGCGCCTCTACTTTCACCTAAGTGCGACGAAAATCACGGGGGTTGATTCGCTCCGAAGAAGCGAAGGTGACGAAATGAGATTTAAAAACCTTTCCGAAAAAAAATATTAAATAGAGCAACTATAAAGAAAATGTGAAAGGGTATAAAATTTAATTTACTCATAAAGGACCATTTTACGATGAATTTAAAAAGCGTGAAAAATTAAATTATTTTTATTAATCCTATAATGGTACGTTTTTTCAATCTCTCATTAGTATATATATCTGACACTATTTTTTCTATCTTAAAATATTCAAAATAATCTCGAAAAATTTATAAAACGTATGTCAACATCGCAATTGAAGATTTCATGATTATTTTGATAAAATTTTATTTACTGAATATACTATTTTTAAAATTGGAAAAAGTAAAATAGATATTATTTCTTGCAATAAACAATCCGATGATGCTAGTTAAAATTACGTAACAGAAATACATAAAAAATTAGGTTTAAATCGTGAAAACGCGGGAATGTACCGCAGTCATTTGAGAGACGAGTCGCTATATGTATTGATGTTACACATTATGTGTTCCGATTTTAAAAATATATAATTCTTTAAAATGCTATGGCGGAAATACCACACAGACGCAATAAACATCTTTGTTAATATTTTCGGTATTAAATATAGCACTTTTAAAATACTTTATCAGTATTTGAATTTAACACCGTTGGATTGCATGGCTCAAAAACTGTAAGAAACAATATATTTTTTACTTTCCCCGGATACAATGTAAAAACAGCCCTTTTCGCAACACCCTCCTTTGCCATCGACCGCAAAGGGCGTCATTGCCAGCTTTAATGATACAGCACGATCCGTTTAATCGATTCTGATACCGCGAATGCGGATTGCGCATCGTGAGAAATGATTAATTGTTAAGGAAGACTCGACTCGCTAAACACTCCCCCGTGAACTCTCTCGGCAACACCCTCAGCAACAATCTCAAGTACGCATGTTCCATTACACAAGTAAAGGCGATTTCGCGCATGAGACATGCATGCGGCACCGTTTAGCAAAACTTGCCGGGCGTCTTGAGAATTTACGAGAAGACAAGGCGCCCGCCATTAATAATAGATACGGTCTGTCGTCGCTGTATTGTAGTGCTGCACGTTTATTTATTGGTGAAACTAGAAATTAGTGAAACTAGCAGTAGCAATTAATTTGCCGTTATGTATGTCGACGCTTTCGCAAACTCTTTAGTTAAGATTGACGGAATTATAGAATTAAGCTAAATTGTACCGCCATTAATGGACCCGATGTTATAGAAATTGCAGTGTAAGTGTTTCATATACAGCCAGGAATGTATATGCACATTTAGTATATACGAAATATCGAATTTCTATAACTCTCTGTTTATACCCGCGACATGTGTGCGTGGGTGAAAACGGGTTCGATGAACAAACGTTCGGTTATTTGAGAGACGCTTGCTTTACTAAATAACGTCTACCAAATAATATGTCCTGTATTGTATACATTTGTTACATTAATAATTAATACATTAATTATTAATTATATTATATATGAAGTATACCACGCTGTATGTTGAATCAATCGTACACAAATTAGTTGCTACGACTTCAGTCAACGGAAATTATACACTACATTATTTTATACGAATTAATAATAAATTCATTATATATTATATGTACATCACAATATTATTATACAATAAATTTAGTAGATTTATTTACTGCACCTAAGCCGTCTCTAGTCAAAGGGAGGATCACTTTATCAGCATCATAGAATGCGATGGCGATAAAAATCCGCGTGCGCAAACGACTCGCATCGCGACACGATCGGGACGACCTGAAACGCGGGGACGAGGTGACGCGACGCGTCGCGCGACTCGGCGCGACACGATGGGCGAATTGACGCAGTATTTCTCAGGACGTTCGTCATTGTGCCCGGACGAGATATTCCATAGACCAGAAAGATAGAGAAAGAGAGAGAGAAAGAGAGAGAGAAAGAGAGGAGGGACTCCTGTCGCGCGCATAGATCGGCCATTATGCGCGCTAGACGGTTGTTCTCTTTTAAAAGAACTTGGCGGCGGATCTTTATGAAAGCTCGAGCGTCCGTGGCTCGTAACTCGCAGTTCTTAACAGTCACCGACTCGCACAATGTGTCCCCCCTCCCCCCTATTTAGCTTCTTCGACTCGCGACAGCGGCACATGTTTCAGACTCTTCTACTATTTGGACAGGCTGACTGTCTATTAAGTCTGATCCAATTCGATCCTAGCTTCCTCCTCGTCCTTCGTCCTATCTTTCGTTAGATCTCTGTCTCACGCACGTGCGTGATTGTCTCTCATCTATTGGTACGTATTCGTTAGACCGACGCAAAATTTCAATCATATAACATTAGTTATAAAGGTTCAATAAAATTAAATAGTCTTTTCAGTCCCCTGAATCGTTGATTTCGCAACTTTGCTTCGCTTTATCTAATTTTATGTGATATAAATCTAAGAAACAACAAATTCCTGTTTCCCCCAATTTAAATATACTTATTGTTACCATTGCTTCAACGAATAATAAAACTCACGAAATTCAACGTATTCGTTGTCCATATCACCGTCTTGCTCTTGTATTCATTAGTTGCATCGATTGTGCGCGTCGCACTCATTGTACTCATTCATACATGATAATAAAATGTTTGCGTAAACATCGTCCCACTTCGTCGGGCGCGGACGATGCACACGACGAGTTGGGTTACACTCCAAGTATCCGGGAAAGTTTAACGCCGCTAATCCATCTACGAGAGCTTTTAACGCGGATACTTTATTCAAGGCCACCTCGTGAGAGCTAATACGAGAGACGGAGACGATCCTCTCGCGGCGGACCTTGAAGCGCGCGCTCGCCGATACAGCGATATGACGAGAAAACGAACGATATCGATTGCGTTTACGTTTGTTCTCGCGGTGGCGGCGGCGGCGGCGGCGATGCGACGCGGGGAGGACGCACTTTTGGTTCCATTATCCTCCCTTTTTTTACGATTGGCGGAAAGATTGCGCCGGGCGTATTATATAGACGGGCGTATATTTTCGCGCAACGCCGCGATTCTATAAAAACGCCCTGCCAAATCGTGAAAGAGGACGCGATAAAAGTTGTGCTATAAAAAGTCAATTGAGATACGAGAGCGGGGGCCGCCCGATAGGCAGTAAACGACGTCGGTTAATTTTTTTCCCCTTTATTATTTATGGAGGCGCACAATGGCCGATGACGTGCGATTTAGCGTGTGTGACGACTCCTCGAGAAAATTCGCCAATTTTCCCCTCCCCGAAGGGACTGGTGCGTGCGCGTGCATCCCGAATTTCGCTCGAATAGAATAGAGTTCGTTCAACCTGTGGGAATTCCGAGGGAGAAATACCAAGTCGGACACTACGCGCGCGGGGGTTAAAATTCGCCCGCCCTCGCGACATGCATTGTCCCACCTCTTCCTCTTTCCCTCCCTCTTTCTTCTCTTTATCTCATCCTTTCTCTCCCTCTCTCCCCCACCTCTCGTTTTATCTATCTCTTCCTCATTCTCTTTTTCTCTTGCTCCCTCCCGATCTCTATCGCATTTTTATCCCCTCTGCCACTTTTTTAATTCCCTTTTTTCCCTCCTTCCTTTCATCCCTTTTCTCCTCTTTCTTTTTTTCTCCCGCCCTTCGTTTTCCGTTTTTCACTCTATCTCTTTCTAGCCTTCACTTCTCTCTCTCTCTCTCTCTCCCTTTATGGAGAGTATTAGAACTGGGAGTTTGACGGTTCAGGATGGGATGAAACTGTTCGGGATGAGTTGGAGTGGGGCAGGGTCGAACTCATGGACGAACGAGCCGACGGATAGGACGGCTGGCGCCTGTAGTCAGATCGATGCACGTGGCTCCAGCTGGGCGCCGCTCTTCGTATATCTCCTACACCCCCTTTATTCCCTCTTGACTCTCCTCATCCTGGTACACTCTCCGCTTCAGGCTAGAAAAGGGTAGGTTACTTCCTCTCTCTTTCTCTGTTCCCTTCGTCTGTTTCCCGATCGCCTCTCTCGCGTGTTTCTTCTTTCCTTCCCTTTCTTCTCTCCTGTCCTTCTCCGTGTACTTCCCTTCCGTCTACACTCTTATCCCTCTACCGCACTCTTCTTCCGCCCACTGCCGCTTTTTCTCTCTTTGGCTACGTGACCTCTCTATTTATCTATGAGTTTATCTCTCTTCCTCTCTTTTTCTCTCCATCCCTCGCCTTTCCCCCCATGGCCTCTCCGCGTGCTATCCGCCGTTGTATCTTTTTCTTGGCATTGTCTTTAATTTCTCCGATGCACGTTCGTCTAATGTAGTATCGGGAGCTCGCGTGTACAATCGCGCAACCCCGTTTGCGTAAAACGCGCAGCGTAATTCATTGTTCTATTCCACCTCCCCTCTCCCCACTGTTCTCCCGCGTGCCGATTCTCCGAACGGTTCCCGACCCCCAAAACTAAATTGCAAATGAATTGGCCGACTTATAGCGATACTCCGCGAATGCGCGCGATAACTAACCTAACTATCGAGCGTTGCGTGATTAAAAAAAAAGATCTTTTGTTATGTGTACGTAATCTTCTTTGACAGTTGCTCCATTTAAGTCTACAATAAATTGTACAATGTAACACCGAGAAAATCGAAACGATCGCATAATTTCGAGGCTAAAGAAACGTCTGACCTTGTTCGATCGTTTCTCCACTCGCTTCTTCCTCTACGCAGAGATCACAGACAGCTTGGTCGCATAGGTCGCGAATTCCAGCTTGAACCACCAGCCACACCCAAAGTGACGACGGACACACACACACACACACATACACACACACGCACACACACGCACACGCACACACACACACACACACACACACACACACAAAACGTACAGACACTGTCAATTTTTCCCATCGACGGGAAATGGACGCGCGGTCGAAATTGAGTCTTGAACAAGTCAATCGACTCGACCGGATAAAGGTTCGGTGAGAGAGTCCCTCGAATTTCCAAGATTCGGAGGATCTATACGCGTTGCCGCGCGCATACGATCGCACGAATACGTCACACGTGCTTTAAACAGCGGATAAACGTCGTAGCCGCGAGCCACGACCACGTGGCGATAGATCTGGATCAGGGTTACTAACTGGCTATATCTGACCCTCTTATTTGACTGGTCGTATTACGGTCAATCGCCTCAGCCCTACACGATATACGAGCCAGGCTGTATCGCGCTTGTATACGTGGTACTATGTCTGGAACACGTCAGTGACATGTCGCGCTGTAATTAGATTCGCACCGAGCTTACTCAGGTTGGACTTCTTATCTGGTGACAATATACCGGGCAATCTTTGCGTGTAGGACGTATGCATTTTATCCACGTACTGTCGCGCGAGCGCGCGCGCGAATGCGTATGTATGTACGTACGTGTATGTGCGTGGAGAACGGCACGGTATTATTTTAAACGTTTTATCGACGACGAACGTCGTCGTGTGCACCACGCGTTTTCTTCGTCATCGTCCGCGGCAACGCAACGGACATCAAGGGAGTCCGATCGAACTCCCTTTTCTCTATACTTCTCCGCTTTCGACAATAATTACTGGACTACGGTAATCACGTGCACGCAACCCCACGTCGCCGGTTAATGTAACGTTTCACCGCGCATCTATCGTCCGGGGGTGTGTGTAACTTATCTCGTACAAGTCCGAGGCCTCAACTCAAGAGTCCGCGTCCAAGGGTAGGAAAACTCAACCTGTGAAACCTCACGAACTTCCGGCTTTCCGCCCTAATAATCACTCTCTCTCTCTCTCTCTCTCTCTCTTTCTCTCTCTCTCACCACGCGGCCACCCTAACTGCGAGAGCTTCCTTCCGTTTCCGCGTGACTTCACTCCCCGGACCCGCGGAATTATTATAGCCCGCCCTTAAGCGTGCCCTCGATTTAAGCGATGCTTAAAAATCGCATTCTCCTCATCTCTTCATCAATCTCGAGCCGCAATCTCCTCGCTTCCTGTTACAACCCCGTCCTCCCCCTACCCCTTGTCTTGTTCGTTCTCGTTCCCGGTAACAGTTGTAATCCCCCTCCTTTCGCCCTCCCACCCCGCGAATCGCTCTTATACTTCGAGCCAAACTTCCACTTCCTACCGCACTGATCTAGTCTAATGCATTTTGCTGGTCCACGCGAATTCGTTTCCTTTGGTTTCCAGCGATCGATCCGGCGTCTGTCGCTCCATCGACCGATCGTTTTCAAAGCTTTACGAGTCTAATCACGAAATAATTATCCGGTTTGCTCTTCGACCAGCGGCAATTAAATTCGATTTGACATATTTTCTAAACAATATTTAAATTTAATTATTAAATTTTCTTAAAAGGAAATATCTAAACAAAAAGATTGTAAACCTTAATTTTTTTTTTATAATCCCGAGATTGCCAAGGCTGCGAAATTTAAGCCAAGAATCGATTCGAGATCGGCCCGAGAGCTCGCAGAGATAAAGAAAAGTGCGGGAAACGCGTTTTGTATACCAGAACTTTTGGAAGCGCTGTCTCGAGGGAGCACGAGGGATTACACCATTTGTCCTTGCGGATGAGATTCCTGGTACCCTGGATGATGAAAGTACGCGAGAGAGAATTCTTCTCGAAGCCTCGCCGTTATCTCCCGACCACCGCGCCGTCGTCTCCGTTTTGCTGTCTGGCTTCAAGTTGCCTCAGCAGTTTTTGCGGGACCCGGACTCATTTGGGAAACGGCGGGAGTAGGGCTTTCGCTCGACGGTGCTTCTTCATTTATTCATCCGGCCGCGATCCTCGCAACGATCCGCCGCCGATTCGTACGCGACAGGATGTGCGATCTCTCCTCGCGTCTCCGCCGCGTCTCGATACATCGAGACGGCCGCGAATTGTCCTAGAAATCGCTGCTTTCTCTCGCTATTTCCTCGGCCTTCGAAGCGGGGAGTTTCGTGTTTATCCCTCGAAGGCTCATCCTATCTCCGACGATCTCTCCGTCTCCCGACTCTCCAAGGACGGACCGAAATCTCGTTCGTCGGCGAGTTGTCAGTGACAAACTATGTAAGCTACCGCTTACATTCGACCGGATTCTCGAATAGTCCTCGTTGCCGCCCTCTCCTCCCACAATTTCTCTCCGCCGCGAAAGAATTATAGTCTCCGACGCTTCGTCGGGGATCCACTCGCGTGTCGACGGCGGAAACAAACCGCCCTTGATATCGCCGCACGTGATATCGCCGAAATAGAACCTGACCAATCGTCTTTGAAAGTCATTGGCTGTTCCCGGCGATAAAAGCAACTTTGCCCGTTACCCCCAGCAATTTTCCGCTGAACGTTTCCCAACGTTCACTAATTTCCTAAGTGCACGTTTTTTTTCTTCGGCATATTAAAAATTAGAGCTGTAACAGTTCTATTTAAAATTGTCAAGGATAAATAAGCTGAAGAGTGTTTAGGGTCTTCGTCTTTCATTAAACGTATTATGTCGGATTCTTCGTATCTCAATATTAACAAATTTTGAAAATTTTCAAAAATTCTCGCATTTTATTATCGATTCCCAAACAATGAGATTTAGTCTAATCTAATAGCTCCAGTTCGAAACCTAAGCTAATCTTATATCTAATATCGCTGAAAACCGATCCCAATTTAACTGCAGTAACTCATCCCTTTCGCACACAGGCACACTTGGCGGGTAGATTCTACCAACTCTGTGGGTACTGCCAGGTCGACGTCGTCGGCAACGTCGCTTTCTTTTCCCAAACGTTTCCCTCATCCCCCTCCCCGAACTCCCAATCCTCGTTTCCCGACCGCCATCCCCCGACCATTCTCCCTTCCTCCCCCTCGATCCTGCGCGACGTTTTCTCGATTTCCTTCGGTGCCGTCGCGCCTTTTCCTCGATATCCTATATCGTAGCGCGTTTCAAATGGACAACTTGGCGACGGAGAGACCTTACTTTGCCTCGCTGACATGCGCGTGTGCGAAATTTATTCTCCGCCACCGGGAGAGATCGCGCTAACCCCGATTACACGCGGCTGCGGCCGTTGTAAAAGGAATACGAAGGGACGCGCGAGAAAAATTTTTTCCCCATTCCCCGGGAACCGAAAATATTATTTAAAGCAAAAGACATAATGAAGACATTACATTTAAACTATAAAGATTCTTTTTTCTCAATTGAATCATGGGAAATTACAATGCTAGAAATTGAATAATGAGCGATGCTCCTTTCCTTCTTCCTTAATATTTTCACCGGAGAAAAATTGTCTTCGAGTTTATAAAAATAATCGTAATAAAAAAAAAGCTTCCTTCTAATGGTTTGTGTATTTCTATGTACACACATCTCAAAATTTATATTTCTTTCCTCAGTTTTCCTTAATCAATCATGTTTAATTTCCATAAGAAGCATATTTATCAAATGGCAGGGGTGGATTTTTGGATTGTCTCTTTGTGTGCGCTTCTGGGAAATAGGAAGGACGCGCGGAAGGACGTCGGGACGATATATCAGCGTCTCTCCACAGGACGACGAATCTAGGATCTTACGAATCTGGAGCTGTATATCTAAAGGCCTAAACTCGGAAAAGCCCCGAGTCTTTTTTTTTTCCCACGTGGCGCACTACCTCCAATGAAAAAGCTTTCTATTAGATTAGAGAATGCGGAATCCGGAGGGGGTTCTAGTTCTTAAGCGACGGCTTCGGTAGAAAGAGCACCCCGCCGGAAAAATTTCAAAAGTAGGGCGACACGAGTTATCTCGCGGCAGATATCTGACGCAAGGTCACGAGGAGCTTGCCAATCATTGTCGAAGCCAAGTGAGAGGCACTCGCGATTCTATAACATGCCAGCCAGATCTGATGTAGATGGTATATAGACGAGGGTCTGTTTATTTCAACAATAATAACGATCCGCTAAAGACCATCCGGGCTTAACACGGAACATCGTTGCATGCACGTTTAAACTATGCGACGCGCCACGAGGCTGCATTGTTTTCGTACACGCTGTGGAGATTCGCACGTTTACAACACTCCATTAACCATCCTGGGATCCTCGAGAAAATTACGGACCTATTTTGCTGTCGAGGAATTATCGATTGGATATATCTACATCGTTGAGTTTATTACCGCACGGTCTCTTGGTGGATTTTAGAGAGATCACGTTGGGATCTCAAAGTTTATATTGCATTTTCAAATTTCGTTCTACTTTCCTATGTCTCTTTACCGTGGGATTATTGTTGCAGCACTTCTCGGAAAATTATTTGCTCGAGGACGCAATAGGCGCGATGTAAGGCCTATAACACTCGAACCTTGGCCATGCTAATAGATTGATTCGCTCGATAGCGTTTGCTCACCATTACAATCTCGAGCCACGCGTTACACCATCTTTTACATTTGTAGCAACTTCGACATGTAAATATTATAATTTTTTTCTTCTTTGAAATCATGTACGGTTTACAATAATCAATCGATTAGTACCTAAATCAAAACGTAATTGTTAACGAAAATATTGCTAGAAATTGTAGGATAAAAAAATTACTGTACAAATATTTTAACTGTTAGTTGGAAGGAAAAAAAACATCAGTTGTTGAGACACGATGGCTTCTACTACTTCGACATTATGCGCGTGCAAAAAAAACCCGTGCGTTTGTCGACCTCTTGTGCGAATTTTATTCGGAACGATATTCGTCGTAGGGGAAAAAAGTCTCGTCGTCCCTCCGCGATGAGAGATGAGAGAACCGGGCGCAGATTCCCGTGGTGGTGTCGCATTGCGGCGCACGGAGGGGGGGAGGGCAAAAGTACCACCCGATGTACCGACCTCGAAATGTACGACAGACGACGCACTCGAAACTCGAGCGAGGCCGTTAGAAAATCGAACTACGAAAATGTAGAACACGCGACCCAGAGTGAGAGAGGGAAAGAGAAAAATAGAGGGAGAGGGGAGGAAGAAAGAGAAAGAGAGAGAGAAGGCCCAAAGAGAGCCCAGTAGAGGAGCACGCGGGGGATCAAAGATACGAGATTCCCTTCTTTATGCAGAGAGCGAAAAGTCGAGACAGAGTAAATCATATCGAGATGTCTCGAGATGTCTCGAAGAATAAATGACCGACTGCCATAAACGCCCTGCCCAGCCGAAAATTTTCGCTGTTTCATTTAAGTCAAAGAAACGATTTTAGTAAAAATACTTCTACCCGAAATAATGCGTACGTTAACTATAATTAGTTAAATGTAAAACCGATATACGAATAATACAAAAAAAGAACTTGGTGCTTAATAATATTTTTATATCAAATATATATTTTTTATTTTTGTGCATTGTGTGCCGATAATATAAGTATTATGTTTTCTCGCGACATATATAAATATATAAACATATACGACTTGACCGCCTGTAGATGGCAGGAAGAAATATGAAGAAACGATTGCGATTGCTGTAATTTTATAGGGGCGCGATACAGAGACGATAAAACAATTCGGTCCTCGTGAAACAACGTTAATTTTTCACAGTGATCTCGATCCTCGAAAGATGAGGTGCTCGCACGTCTCGCAGTTCAGATGCGATAATCGGTGAAAAAAATGAGCGACTTTCGGAACACCCTGTGCGCTCAGGAGGGATGCCAGTTTGGGAAGCTAACGCGTAATTGCGGCGTCTTGTGAGCGATCGCGTTACAAGAATTCCGCCACTAAAAATCCGTATTACTCTTGTTGTCGATCATGTGCCAAGGACGTGGAGCATTCTGGAGCCGTGTTTTATATCGCGCTTTTTCCTCCATATCCGCATATCTACCTCAATCTCCTCTCGCTAAATCACAAGACAAAAACCCTATTCTTACCCTGTTCCTCGGTTAGACGCGTTTATTCATAATGTGAACCTTAACAAATATTAAACCGTATAAAGATAGATTATATGTACTGCTACGTAAACGTTCCTAATAATTTTAAACACGCAGAGATACCATAAGCAAGGAAGGATAATTCGTGTCTATGATTCATATTCATATTCATATTTTTGATATATAGAATGTTTAATAATTGTATAAATGAAATTGAATTGATTACATTCAATTTAGTTTAATTTAATTTGAAGATAACTTTTTCCTAAATATACTCTTGAAATTTTATTCTTATCATGTACAGTTATTGTTATCTATGACAATTTTATCATAAAAAAAAAATTAACTGAAGGATAATTATCCGCGGAGAGTTTCACAGTGATGATATGACAGTTCGGAATGACATGATGTACGCCAAGTTAGTTTTTAGTTTCTGTATGCATATTATGGAGAAAAATATGGCTACGCGAATTCGAAAATTAGTATAAAGTACTATACGTTGTACAATTAGATAATTATATTACACAAAATTTTCCTTTTTTATGGAAATAAATATTCTGAGATAAATTAATACTTGTGTGTCGTGTTTTTAGTTATATTAAGAGAAAGAGAGGAAGAAAAACTTTATTTGAAATTAAAGTAAAAGAAGAATAAATAAAAAAAGTAAGGAGAGAGAAAAAATTAGAAATAATTAAGAAATAATAAGAAAAAGTAAGACTAAAATAAAGTCATTTACACATATAAATAAATTATAATTAATGTGTGGTAGAAAATGTTGTCAAATTGTGTGTGTGTGTGTGTGTGTGTGTGTGTGAAACTTTGCGGATATCACTTGACCAAATTTAACTTTGTATTTTTTTTTATATTTTATTAAACAAAATATAATCCATTGCCCTATACTTTTTGTGTTATTTTTAAAATGTATCATAAAGATTGCAACATTAAACTACATTAAACTTTTATATATATCATCATTAATTTACTTTTTGCTATTAAAAAAATGAAAAAGAATTATACAGGAATTCTAAAAATTTTGAAATTTACATAATAATTATGAAAAATTATACCAAAAATTCTGAAAAAATTTTGTACCAAAACATTTTTCAGAATTTTTAATAATTTTTCATAATTTTGTATAAATTCCAAAATTTTTCAGAATTTCTATATAATTATATACCAGAAATATGTAACAGATAAAGGTTCAGAAGAAGTTTAGAATAAAACCTATTTTGCTACTTTAACTGCTCTACAAATCAACCTACTTTAATGCTAAAACGCTAAAAACAGTGAAACAGAAATTTCACACAAGGGTCAAAATAGTAGCAAATTGTATTACTATAATTAAACCTATTTTCATATCTTTAGATCCTACTATGTTTTAGAATTAAAAGTTTAATGTAAGGTCAAAATTTCGACTCGGGATTTCTTCCCAAATATTCTTGGAACTTCCTTATCGTGTATGACTATCTGTGAATTTTATCACCAAACAATTACATCAGTCTAGCTCGGTTTGCTCTCGATTCCACCTCCTAAAGGAAGAAAGATCAAGTCGAGTATGTTCGGGCGTGGTGCCTTCGCAAAGGACGGGAGCGTTACGAAATTGTTCCATTGTGCTCTCCCTGAATTTCGCAAAATCAATTGAGAAACCTTCCTTATCTTCTTCTCTCTGAAATCCTGTACGACATTATGAACTTTCATTTACGCGTTTTGTCTTTATAAACATCTGATTTGTATACATCCCTAAAAAATAATCCAAATAAAATTACATTCCCTCATATTAGTGTACGTCATGTTTGACATCATCTCGGTTTCCTTTGATTCAATTTAACTTTTAAATTTACTCTCGCGTAATTTTCATGCTTTCGCGGTCCAATCCAGTTGCGCGGTACATCAAGAAAAATTCCGAGACATTCCACATCCATCTAATTGAAATATTCAATAGTTGGAAGACTGAAGAAGAGACCCGCCAAAGTTTGCAATAGAAAAAAATATTAATGCGGTAAATTGCAAGTGGGGAAGAATTCTCTACGCTGCAAGAGCGAGTCACGCGTCGCGAGGCACTGCAAATTTTCACCGTGACATTACCGGTCATTGTGAGTCATTATGATTTCGCGAAGACGACAAGCGGCGATATAATCGCATGAGGTATATCGGCCGTCGTAGCGCGCGCAGCGACGCGGCTAGTTGACTGCGGAGACGAGGGTGTACGGGTGGTGGTGGTGGTGGTGGCGGCGGCGGTGGTGGTGCCGGCGGCGGCGGCGGTGGCAGTAGTGATAGAGGGTTAGGACGAAGGGGTGCGCGCGGTGAAAGGCAGAAGGCAGACGGGCGGCAGACACCCTGTGCTTATCCCTACCCCGGCCCACCCCGGACCGTGACTCACCAAACCGTTAAAGGATGAAGCCGCCCTGCTTTCACTCTACGCGCGCCTCTACACAGACGCAAGCAGGTGTACATACGTACACACCATCCCTCCTCTCACCTCCCTCCCACCCACGAAGCAGCGGGAGAAGGAGAGACAAGGAGCGGTGCTTTCGAGTGAACGAGCGTTGAACGCAGCACGTGTGTACGTATGCTCGCGAGCTCGTGCGTGTCTGTGTGTATACGCGCGTAACATAAAGGGTGACTGCGGAAAGCGCGGAGCTTAATTACAATGATTAGATTCTTCTAGGATCAATTTGAGGGCGGACGTTCTCTTGATTAGAAACACTAGGTGGTTTTGATATCGGCCGTTCTCTGGTCCCGCTTTCGGGTCAGCTCTCGAGCCGCAACAATAGTCATTAATAATATTTGATGAAGTAGTAGAACATGAAAGTCTAACAGTTAAAAATTTCAATTTAAAGAGCCGAATTACTAAGATATTTAATATGAAATATTTGCTTATGAAAAAAAAAATGCTAGGCACGTTTGGGAGAGGAATCTTTTTCTTCAAGACGATGTCAACTCTAGGGACTCCCTCATTAAGTTTTAGATTAAAGGTTGCGAGACACCCTGTATATGAATGAAGTCCGGCGCGTAATTTCTAGTACATGGCAAAGGGGAAAGAGAAAAAAACGAAGTCTGGAAAAATCTATCCATGCGGACGCGACATTTTTATTGTGAACATGCCGGAAATTAGCAATTGCACACATTATATTGCACATGGTGCATATAATTAACGCCTTTATTTTCGAGATTCTTTCTCCTCCGTAAATAATTGCCCTTTTATCTCTCCTCTCACCTTCTCTTCTTTGTCGCCTTCTCTTCGTGAGTGTTGTTCAAATTTATTCACACGAAAATATTTGCAATTGATTAATTCTTATCATAATATAAACAGCTGTATTTGTAATATTTTGAATATGTTTGTAAAACTTTCAGTCTCGTGTTTCTGTCACGTAATGTAGGAAACAACACAAAGTAGATATAAATTACAATCATTTAAATCGAATGTTTAATTCCGCAAAATTTTACTTAATCTTTCTCAATTGAAATATTTATTTTCTGCTGCAGGTCACACATTAAACGGTCAACCGTTGTTGGAATTCCCGATGTCGAGCGGCGAACCGGCATTGGAACCTCTAAGAATCAAAAGGGCCACCCTGTGGGCAAGAGTCGAGCTCAAGCATGCCCATCACTATCAGCATCATCGTCACAGTCAGATAAACCAAAGAAATATCACTCTCTGGGTATTTAGGGTGCACTGCGGTAATACGACGCATCTTCGAGGCAAGGTAATCCATTTCCGAATCAATCATATTGTAAGATTTTTTTTTCTAATCCTAACTTTAATTAATCGCAATCAATAACTCAATATAAAATCCAACAATATGCATTTATCTAATAATCGAAAGACTTCGCACAATCGAGTTTATTTTGGGGGGGAAAAACTATAATACTACAACGCATCCTTATTTCTTGATATAAAAAAAAATATATATATATATAAATTATTAATGCAGGCTTACAAAATTATGGTATTATACTGGAAGTTTCGTTTATCCGAGCGATTCAATTCACAGGAACTCGGGCAGCACCTAGAGATGGTGACATCTCTCGTGGTGAACGTCGGCCAGCTCGGCTGGCAGAAATTCGACGTGACGAAGGTCGTCAGCAGATGGTACACGACGAACTACTCGAAAGATAAACTGACGCTGCTCGTCGATTGCAGCGGGTGCGGCTCGCACGTCCACGTATCGACCTTCGACGGGCACTCGCCGCACGTGATCGAGTCGTCCCTAAATCCGAAAGGTAATCCCCGAAAAGAAAGTCTTGAAAAATTTGACGAGTATACACGATACTTTCATCGAATCCAGAAATCGATAAATTATAATTATGTATATTAATTTTTTTCTTGTTACTTAAGTATGCAACAAAATCTGGCCTTTTACAAACAAAAATTTTTTTAACGATCGAATTCTGATATACTCGTTGAGCCGATCATTTTTGTTAAATTAATGTTTTACTAATCAATAATTTCCACTTTGATCATTAATTTTACATTTTTAAGTACCTAATTTTCACTTTTGCAAGATGACATTCGTGAGCTGAAACGTTCTAAATATTTATAAGAATATCAAAATTCCGACTTTAGCTAACTTCCGGTCAAATAATCACGAGATCAAACATTGTTTTATTCGAGAGGATTGAAGCATTCCTCTCCATTTGATTGATTGCGTCGTCGAAAAATATTATAAGTCCGACGTGATCGATCAAGTAGCGTTCTACGATTATTCATAACGCAATTGTTATTTTGATACTGGACACGTTGTGTAATTGGAGCCTTTTCTTTCAGGTGATCACGATCCAGACAGACCGTTTCTAGTCGTGCGTACAGATCCAGCGGCCGCGAGACGCGTTAGGAGACGAGCGATCGAGTGCAGTGGCGCGGTGAGGGGCCAATGCTGCAAGCAGAGGTTCTACGTCAGCTTCTCTCAGCTTGGGTGGGACGATTGGATTATCGCTCCTCAGGGGTAAGCAAGTCGAAACTGACAAAATAAAGAGGCCTTACTCTCTTTAAACCACGTGTAGTGAAAAATCGCTCGAAAGTCGCGCGAGCTCAGCCTTCTCTATTAGGTGTGAAAATTCGGTATCAAAAAATTTACGAGCTTTCCTTCTCTACGAGAGATTCAGAGAGTGCGAACATCGTTACTAATAACCGATTAACACGCACAACTTTTTGGACAGATACTACGCCAATTACTGCAGAGGAGACTGTGCGGCTGGTCACAGGACGCCGGACACGTTTCTTAACTATTACACTCACGTGATCGAGGAATACCGAAAGATGGACCGGCTGGCCGGCATGCAGCCGTGCTGCGCGCCCCTGAAGTTCTCGCCCATGTCGCTCATCTACTACGGTCCGGACTCGAATATTATCAAGAGAGACCTGCCAAAAATGGTGGTGGACGAGTGCGGTTGCCCTTAAATAAAAAAAAAAAAAAAAACAAAAAAAACGCGACAGGGAGACGAAAGAGCACGCTCGCGAGAGAAGGCTCGTCGTGCTCTGCCTTGTAGGAAAAAGAAAGAGCAGAAGAAGCAAAAGAAGTGAGACTCGCGAAAGCGTAACCCGCGAGCCTGGACTCGGTCCGACAAACATCGGTCTCAGAAACCGTCCGAATTCTGCGAGACTCGTACTCGCGTTAGACACGGGAAACCGGTGGTCCGCGAGCTGAGGTTTCCCGAACACGCCCGGGGGTAGGTAGACCGGTACGCAAAGGTAGTCAAAAGAACTAGGTAATTTCGCTAGATTTACACGCCACACGCGTCGGCGCGATTGCGTGACCGAGCGTGACTCGAGCGTGTGGTGATAAAATAAAAATTGGCCTTTCTATATATGTACACACAAAATATAGAACGGTCGGGTACATAGAGTAGATCTTACCGGTTGGTAATTTGTAAAAAAAAGAGAAAGAAAAAAGGAGACACGGTGTCTCGGTTTCAAAGCGTCGTTTACAATATGCATATATATATATATATATATATATTATATATATTTATCTATATCTTTCTGGTTAATTTGTACGCGATCGTAAAAAGCAAAGAAGAGACATGCGAGAGAGTATTCAAGGAGTTGGTATTCTTACCCAAGAGCTTAGTCTTTCTTTATTAGTTGCGTGATAAAAATGAGAGAAAGAGAGAAAGAATGAGCGAGAATGAGAGAATAATTAAAACGATTGAAAGTAAAAAATGTGACTTTTATGGTTATACATATATAAATATATAAAATGTATATATTATATAAATATAAATATATATATATACATTCTCGGACGCATACACACGACGTGATTCAATTGAAATATAGAAATATTCGCGTTCGGGCGCGCGCGCGCATTAAGTATAAAGACGAGAAAAAAACTCAATCTCTCTAATTGCCTTGTTTTTTGATGAAAGTATCGAAAGTAACGGTTTAAAAAATAATAAAAATGCTATTTAAAAGTCTAAAAATATACATATATATATATATTATAAATATATAATAAACACGTACGCACGCACGCATACGCAGCCATATACACCGACACACCTATACGCATAAGTACACGTAAAATCCAGCGTGCCGGGGTCGAGGGTTGGAAACGTGAGAAAGAGAGAGGAAGACAGGCGGGGTGTAAAGAACCCAAAGTTCAAAAGATAAAGAAAAATTGTTATTATTAATTAGATTAGTAAGCAGTAAGGTTGGCCCCAAGGACTTACGATTGTAAGGGGTATTGCGTGTGCGTGTATATTTCGACGATTTTACAGGCAGACACACCAACAATTCGATAATTCGCAAAATGCAAAAATATATGACAATACTCGCTTGATCTTGTACCGTAGCGTAAAGAATTTTTGCAGTTTATATATCTTAATCCGAATGAAAAAAAAAGTACTACCACCGATATAACGAGCCTGCTGGAATTCGTGCGCTGAAAATACACGTCTGAATTGCGAGCTACGTTTCTAACGGCAAGATCGTCAAAAGAATTAGGAAACGATAGGAACTGAAAATTACGGTAGGAGAAAAAGTGATATAGGCATGGATTAATTGGGAGAAAAACGAGACAATAAACGAGAGACAAGAGGGAAAGGGGAGAAGAGAGAAAGATGCCTTGAACATGGGACGATAATTTTCGGGTGATGGCACGCATTCTTTTTTCTCGGAGCAATCTATCGGACGCGTTTTCGAGATGCGTTCGCGTAATTTATTGTTTCGACGGGCGCGATTAGAGAAAAAAAAGAAGCTTAAAGAAACACAAATGAAATTTTTTTCGTGGGAATGTCACGTTCAACCCACGCAGCCTTACTGGGCCTTATTAAGGTATTGTTGTACTATTACTAAATTACTATCAACATAAAAGATAAAGCTTAAGATAAACATTGCGGAGGAACAACAACGGCGATTGTAGCGTGAAAAAACAACGGGTATGAACAGCGCAATAACGTATTATTGTATTTACTCGATCGGCGATGTAAAGCAAATTGCGATTGGCGAAGAACGGATGTGTGTGACTATAACGGGTCGTGAGAGAGTGGTGAGGAAGAGAAAGATGCGAGGGTTGCAATCTGCCCGTGAAAGGGTTCGAAGGTAAAGAATGGAAAAGAAAAAGGTAGAATCATGTTGCCGAACTGTCCATTTCCTCGGTGCGATTTCGACTGATCCTTTTTTTTCCTCAAATTGCCGGAGCATAGGTATGCAATGGTATGTAATGGAGTGTGCACGTGCGAGAAAGGTGGAAAAAAAAAGAAACAAGTCTGTGTGCGGGTGTGTATGCGCGTAGAGAGAGAAAATTATTAATACAACTAAATACGTTCCGCCGTTCAACTAGAAAAAAAAAAGAACTACTTGCGTCCATGGTGCAGTTTACGGATGACTTTAAGCAAACGTATTTTCTAGCACTGTTAAGGAACATTTCTTCGAATTCTTCTACTTCTTCATCTTCTACTATTATACTACTAGTACTACTATTACTTCTTTTTTCTACTTAATTCCTTTTGAAGGAAAAAGCTATAAGTGCGTACAAGTCTCGATAAAGAAAAAAAAGCCTTTAACAAGCTCAAGGAGTGCGTTTATTACGACCATTGTACCGATCGTAATGTATAAAAAGTGAAAAAAAAAAAAGATAAATGACGGTGATGATAATGACAACAATAATATTAGTAATAATGATAACATTAATAATAATAATGGTGGTAATATTAATAATAATAACGGCAACAATGATAATAATAATAACAATAATATTAATATTATTAATGATTATAACGGTAATATATAATATTATTACAAATATTACCAATAATAACAAAATAACAACAGCAACAACAATAACAGTACTAATAATACTTATTAATAACTAACAATTAATGCATAATAAAAATAATAATAAGAAGAACAATAATATATTAATAATGCTAATAATAATAATGATAATAATCATAATAGAGTACCGATAATATAATAATTGAAAATATTGATTAATATTCATATTAATAATACTTTAATGACACAAAAGATAATATTAATAATAATATGCATAAGGAAAAACGGAGCGCAGGCATCAAGGCTGAGCCGACGAAAGTCTACCCTCCTTAATTTAAGAACGAACTCCAAAGGAAGTGAGAGGTATTCGACGCTTTGAGTCACCTTGTGATTGTTTGAGACGTGTGATTGATCTCGTCAACCGATCCGACGGGCGACGATACGTCATCTTCTCGACACCCAGTATGGATAAATTTAATTAACGCGAGAAAAAAAAATGAAAAAGAAGGGACACGAAGAAGAAAATCAAATTCATAATTCCTCTCGTATTATCGTTCCTGAACTTTATTATAGATCGCTTACGTGTTACTTGCGCGTGAATAAAATAAATGAGGAAAAAAAAGGCCACTATCTCAGTATTCGAAAGTAGATTAACCCCCACACACACTAACTTAATCAATTAACATAAAGAAAAGTAGAAAACGGAAAAAAAACGTCTTTTTTATCTCTCTCTTCCAGTGATTAATCCGCTAAACTTGTGGAAGGTGTGCGATGGTCGCCGATCCGGATGCGTGCGACGCCGGGGGGACGTGACAAAAAAAAAAAAAAAAACACACGACGCGATTAACACTCTTATATTGCACTGACTTCCGCGAGAAGGGAAGGGAATTTCGGTAGGTTCTCTCGAGCTTCGAGAAGACGCGATCTGCGTGCGATTGCGTCCGCCCGGCTCCGCTCGCGACGACGGACGGCCGGAACGAAACACACTTCCCACCACGAAGAATGCCGCGCAAATAGGCGTGCGATCGACTTCGGAAATCCCAAATTCGTAGATCGTAAAGGAGAGAGAAAGAAAGAGAGAGAGTGAGAAAAAGAGAGAGAGAGAGAGATTGTTTTCTCGGGTCTTCGCCTCCCTCTCGCAAATTCAGTCGCGCTCAAACGACGTAGAGAAAAAGAAAAACCATGTTTTACAAGTGTTTGCGAGGAAAAAGATAATAACGCGCAGTTTTAGCGAATATACAAAATAAATTATTCTCTCTATTAAGAGCAAGTGCCCTTGCACTTAAATGCCTTTTAGCGAATTCTCGTCTCGGAGCTTAAAACTCGTCGAGTCGCAAAGCAACTTTGCGTTTAGTGCGGATATATTTAATATATAGTGAGTTTAATCGGAAAGTACTGACTATTTATTAGCGCGCAGGTGTGTTCTTCTAACGAATCTAACGTACAGGCGTCACGTTCATCTACAATAATACGATACAATTTCGTAGTGCAGGTTAAAGTGCCTTAAAAACAGTCCTCCACGAAAAAAACACGAAGCGAATTCGTTTACGCGAATTTTCTCCGGCCGCTGACCAACGACGAGCGGATTACTTTGCGAGAGGAATCGTCCGAGAGATCCGCGCGAAATTTTCTCTCCGCGACACAACAAATGTAGAGCAACACGATTGTCTCGCGCGATCGTCTGATCATCGGTTTCCGAAGTCGATCGGAGTAAGGAAAGATTTCACGTGAATGGTTGTAGGCACGAGGCGGTTTCGAGTATCGGACGGAGATGCAAAGTCAATGGAAAATGCGATTGCGCGTGCGTGTGTGTATGCGTGTCGTGTGTGTTGTGTGTGCGCGTGAAGAAAAAGAGAGAGCGAGAGAGAGAGAGAGGGGGGGGGGGGAGGGTAGCAAAAAAGGAAAAGAAAAGGGATAAATAGGCGAGAGCAATTAACTGTATCCTGCAATATGAAATCTGAAAGACGCAGAGGGTTGGAAATCCTATACACACTGTAAAATATACTCCCATATAATTACACAAGTATAATTTAAAATATCAATATGCAATAATATCCTTGCAATTTATATATTTTAAAAATAGGCGTCGACTTGAAATTTGTGGAAGAGCCAGTTAATTGGAAGCAAATCGCTATCTGTGACAAAGCTATAAATAATGTATTATGCAATTATTAGGTTATTAGAAGTAGAACTCGAAAGGGTAGACTCGAAAAGGTATTGTAAACAAATTTTTTTAACTGCTACATTCAACAACTCAAGCAACTGGCTTTAGTTTCGAGAAAATTGGCATTTAATGAATACATAATCAAACTGGTGATTCTCTAAAAATCAAGTACGCGAGACACTTCATTGTATATAACTTGAGTTTATGAAAAAAGAAGGGAGATAATGGGAGAGGAAAGAGAGAGAAAGAGAGAGCGAGCGAGAGAAAATAAAGCGATAAACGAAGCGGAATGTAGCGACGGTATTATCCCGATAGGGTAAATGCGTCGAAAGTGAGTGATACCAAAATAGAAAAATCATGTTCTCTCATCTTCTCAAATTCTTAGTTTCGGCACAGGCGTCAGCCGGGGAGAAAAAAAAAGAGAGAGAAACAAAATAATGTGTGTCGGTGATTTTTTCGCGTTCGGCGAAGATTCCTTTTTTCTTCCCGTCGCATTTTGCTGCAGGGTCAACGCGTCCGTTGCGAGATATTAATTATATATTTCAAAAATGGATGCAATTCCGAAATAAAAACCCCTTAAATATGTCAGATGGTTGTGCAAATTGTTAATTTCTTGAAAAAAAATTTCCTAATTCCTCTAACACATCATATCCTCCTTTTCGATAAGTTTTCACTATTCACTTTTTGTTTTATTTGTATCAGAAAGAAAGACTTTCTCCATGTTTTAATCTTCCTACATTGTTAAAAATAAATTTAATTTTTAGTAGTAAAAGTAAGTATATTACGTAATTGCCGACTTTTAATAGCAAAGTCTTGAGTTATGGATAACAATAAAGATAACTAAAGACTTATTTGAACCGTTCGTTAATTCTTTCTCTAATTATACGTAATGACTTGTAGATAAATCGATTGACAATTGCTTATAATTGATTTTGTATAATTATTAGTATAAGATCGTGTAAATTATTTTATAATTCAAAAATAATGTCGAGTAGTTCTATTACAAATATGAAAACATATAAATATATAAATTTTATTTCACGTTATAGACATAATATACTGTCTGTAGGTCCAAGTATCATGGACATAGTGGCACTTAAAAAAGATCAGTTAAATGATGGCCATGACTATTTCACGTTATAGACATAATATACTATCTGTAGGTCCAAGTTTCATGGACATAGTGGCACTTAAAAAAAATCAGTTAAATGATGGCCATGACTATTTCAGTTATAGACATAATATACTATCTGTAGGTCCAAGTTTCATGGACATAGTGGCACTTAAAAAAAATCAGTTAAATGATGGCCATGACTATTTCACGTTATAGACATAATATACTATCTGTAGGTCCAAGTTTCATGGACATAGTGGCACTTAAAAAAAATCAGTTAAATGATGGCCATGACTATTTCAGTTATAGACATAATATACTATCTGTAGGTCCAAGTTTCATGGACATAGTGGCACTTAAAAAAAATCAGTTAAGTGATGGTCATGACTGCTCCTCAGATCTATGACATAGTTTTCATAGATATATTTTAATTTAAAATAAAAAAAGTTTTAGACTTACCGAACACTAATGCGCAACAGCAGAATTGATATTACATCCATCCTGTAACACATAAATATATTAAATATGTACACATTAAAATAGTGCTTAGCAATCAGCATTTCAAAAGATAATTATTATCGCATTCAATTATTTTCTTTACTAAATAGACACTTAATTTAAAAATTAATTTGTATTTACAGAAATCTTTTTTAGACATAAACTCCAAAGAAAGAAATATAAATACATACACAGAAAAATATCATTCTACAGCCAAGAAAAGTAATTACACATTTTATTTTATAATTCGTTCAATAGTTTTTTCAGCTAAGAGTATTTTCTTTATATTAGTTTTAAGGTACTTGTCACAAGTATTAAAAAATCTTGAAATTTTTCCTTAAAACAAGAATTTATTCAATTTATTTCAAGAATATTATAAAACTTGATTAGAGAAGAATTATTTGGACTCTAGATAGTAAGTAACCAAATATTTGTTTAAAGTAAATATTCTTGTTTGAAGTACATATTACAATTACTCAAATTCAGAATATGTTTTAAATTAATTTGATATACTTGTGGCAAGTTTACCATAGATTTGCGGATATACAAAGTAACCAATTACTTAGAACAAGTAATATTTACTTGGAAGTAGTAATTATTTTTCTCTGTGCACAAAATCTAATTTCTCTGAATCAAAAATAAATTACCTGTAGTTGTTCCGTTAATGCCCCCTCTCCCTCCGGATCTGTTCCTCCTGCTCCTGGGAGGGAGGACTCCCGATGACTCCTCTCAAATTTCGCTTTATTTGTTAGTCCTTCATGACACTCACGATTTGTTGTACATCACTTGAACGTTAATAACCGAACACAAGATCGCGCGATCTTCGTAGGACGATCGCGCACGATTTTCTTTCCGTTCCGAAACGGAGGAACAACGCGAAGGATCGTGCAATTCCACGAAAAAACTACCGATTCGTTCGACGGTGCTTCTTTCACGATACATCTCTTTTAAGAGTTTACTCGCGAGGACACGACGATGACAATTACTCTATCTCCGGTATTCTCGTTATCGCGCAAATAACAACAAGAGAGACACGGTAGTGTCTCGCGCCATGAAAAAAAAAGGTGAAATGCGCGCGAAGTTTGGCGCTTGGTTGCAACGCGATCGGCAGCACTTTACGAACGAATTCGATCCATTTACGAACGACGCTGGCACCCGCGTGTCGAGAAGATCGTGCGTACCACGTTTCCGGCACTCTACGTCGCCGTATACGCACACATTTCGAGTTCGAAACACGAGAAGCACGAAGCACAACTTCGGCTGAGCGGGAGGAACGGAAAACAGACATGGCGGCGGAGTCGGCGGAGGTGATAGCGACCGCGGCCGACCAACGACGAAGATAGCCGAGGGGCCGTGGCGTCACGCCGTCTGATACGCATGCTGCAACCGTGCCCTGTATGGCATATCAACGACTCGTCCGCCGTACAGCAATCGGAGATTGCTCGCCTAAATCTCTATCATTTGTTAAACCTATGTATAAAATATATGGATGACGATGATATTTGATAGAAAAGCGGAACTAATTTAATTAAATTGATTTCCACACTTATATTCAACTGTTTTTTTTTAATCAATTATAATAAAATATCACACTCACTGATCTATTTTGTCTGCCGAACGTAGGCAATATCTATAAATTCTCATACATAGAAAAAAAATTATTCTCAAACTTATGTATTCAAATTAACGCGATCATTGTTTCATATATAAGCAACAATATATAATCTTTTTAGAAGAATTTGGAAATCTCAAATTTTAAGAAATTATAATTTTATTACAACACTATAACTGCTATTTCAAGAATATAATAGAATTGTTTTGATAATTTTATTCGAAGAACATTATAATCTTCGATTTAAATACGTAGTATTTTCTACCCAACATTTTTTCCTTTCCATTCAAGAAAATTATTCTTAAAAAACAAGAATATCATTTTCTTGGTTAAACTATATAAAATTTTAAAATAAATTTTTATTCAAGTAAATTTTTTTTATTTAATGCAATATAATCTCATTTCAAGGTTTCAGTTTTAAAAGTAAAGATATTGTCAAAACAACAATATTCTTTTTTTCTGTGTATGTATTTCAGACGTGAGATAAGTCAATAGATTATTTAAAAAATCTTGAACGTGTGGATTTGTCGGTATATTTTGTATAAACTAAAACACAGCCTTCTCAATGTTTATGCTCTTTCTTTGCAGAGGGAATGTGTCAGACTTTACAAACACACTGTTGACATTTTACATTTATGTTAATCCATTTACAGAATGTGTAAAATATAAAGTTATGTACATGCGCGCGCCACGTCTCGCACATAATGGTTTCTCTGTACAGTTCTCTCGCTCTTTCCTCGATATTAATGTAGAAAAGAAGATTGTGCTATTTTATTGAGCACGATCAACGATTCTTCAGGCCAGGCAGCTCGAGCTTTTTCCTCTTGGCGTTCGTCTTGGACGTCAAAGCCGGCAAGACACAGCCCTTCGATTCAGGGATCAGAAGCCCCTTGTGCTCCAGCCGTCGAATATACGTGGTGTTCGGTATTACTGAGACCGGTCCGATGTAACATAATTCGCGCGGTCGGCTTATTTGCAGTTTACTCATGGTATTCGTATTAACTTGATCTCCCGGAGAATTCTCGCTCTCCGTGGTCTCCGATTCTGTGTTGTGATTCGACGCTACCCTCTCTTTGAGTAACGTCATCTGCCACCTAAGAAGCGATAAATGCTATTTGTAATAACAGAAGAAAATAAAGTAAAATTTATTTAAAAAATAGACTATCTGTGTCTTTACATTCTTTTTACATTTTCTTATATCCTACGAAAACTTTTACAATTAAATGACGTATACATTTACATTTTTAATCCCGTTTTTAATGGGATAATCGATAACTTATGTTTCAATTTGAAAATTTTCTATTTTTCACACATCCAATTACCATCTAAACCAAGTAATTTATTATTGACTTAATTGAATTAAGTCGTCATTATCAAACCTTCCGATACTGCTGCGACAGATTCTGGAGGCCGTCATATTCGTCCTCTTAGTTCCGAGCAGATTCATCGCGGATTCTTTCGCGACGAGTCGCTGCAACTCGCCGAGAAATCTGTCGGCGAAACCGTCTTGTAAAAAGAACGGATGCTGCAGCAGCACGAGACACTTCGGTCTGACGGTGGGATCTATGCGAAGACACTGTGTCAGAAAGTCGATCGCCACCGGGGTCCACGTTGAGAAGAGATCTCGAAGGGTCGTGGATCGCGCTGAGCCAACAGTCTCGTCAGGTTTCGCATGCCTGAGGAGAATTATGTGTTTGCCGCTGCTGTTCGCCGGCTGCTTGCCAGAGAGAGGACCTGCTTTCGACAACAACGTTATTAGACACGATCACGAAATTCAACGAAGTAACAATCATTTAGTAAAACACTCAATTAAGGAAACATATAGATGAGGCCGATTCTTGCAATTTTTTTATGAAATATATTGGTGTATATTCTTTGAAGCAAATTTAACGAACAGTCAAATGAAAACTTTTGCTCAAAAAATTGTGCGTAAAATTACATTTTACAATTAAGTATCTATTATTGAAATATTCTAAGACTATAGATTCTAAAAAAATAAAGGCCCCTCAACATGATATCTTCTCTATACATTCTTCAAATTAATTATTAGAAAAAATACTCGAGTTACTATATCAAAATTAAAATATCTAATATTAATAGAAAAATTCCTTCACTCCCATCGCCATTCCAGCCTTCTTAACTCACCGAGTACCTTCATGATGCGGTACAGCTGATCGACGTCGCTGTCACCAGGAAAGAGCGGTTTACCAGTGACCATCTCGGCGTAGATGCATCCGGCCGCCCAAACGTCGATCTCTCTGCCATACCTGGAATCGCCGACAAGAAGCTCCGGTGCGCGATACCACCTCGTCGCCACGTAATCGGTACAGGACTCGTTAGGTCCGCTGACGTAGCGCGCGAAACCGAAATCACAGAGCTTGATCACGCCGTTCGGCGACACCAGTACGTTCTCGGGCTTTACGTCGCGATGCATGATCTATCGAAAGAGAAACCTTTTGTTTAATCTCATTTGCGTTTAGAAAAATAAAAATAAAATATTTTCTAAATCTCGTAGAAGCCTACTGGAGCCAATTTAACTTTAAACTGTTACATTTTTTTTTAGTTCTAAGAATTAGAAAGAGATAGTAACTTAAACCAGATTTTAAGTTAAGCTACTTTGCAAACGCCTGAAAGAGTAAAAATTGAGCAATTTTTCTAATGAGAGTAAAAATTACAAAACTTGTACAATTTTCTTAATTTCTCACGAGATTCTCTTTACGAGATTTAGAGTATGATTAAACTACACAAGATTGATAGATCAAACCCGAAAGTTTTGCTGCACAAGTAGTCAAAGAAATCTTTAACAGAAAATTCTAAAAGCAGAAGAGTCGAAATAGAAAAAATAGCTCGAGGGAAAAGATCGAGTAAATTATACAATAAAATGCAGATTGTAGAATCATTTAAATTGTAGTTGCAAATGAGAAAACGTACTTTTCGTATACTAGAACTTTCTGAGTCGAGCTCGACTAAATACCAACCATTGCCCTCGTTTGTTACAATGCTATCATTCATTAAGTATCCGGCCGTCGCGTGTTACTACACAAGCACGGCTTACCGCAGCTTGGAATTTAAGCGTCACGGCCGTGAACTTTACCGTAATGAAAGCGTACACTTATTACCAAAGGTTACTGATAACCGAAAGTACATCAACGTGCATATTTTGTATCTTTTGTCTGCATAAATTAATCAAAACTTTAACATCAATTATTTTAGATATTTATTTTATTACAAAAAAGTTATTTTAATAATTTCTTAAGTAATCATTTAAACGATAAAATTATATAAAAACATAATATTTTTTATTATCAAAGATTGCGGAAGACAATTTATTAATTGTCTTCCGTAAATTTTTAAATATATGTATTTTTTTCAAGACGGAATTTGTTTAATATAATTTTTAAAAAATTGTAAAGTAACAGTCCGTGGGCGACGCTCGTAACACTATGATATGAAATGTCAAGGTAATCATAATTAAAATAATTACAAGGAGGCACCTCTTTACACAATAAATAAGGAAACAATTTTATAATATAAGTTTAAAGATTTTACTTACTCTGTGATTGTGACAGAAGTCCAAGCCGCGAAGTATTTGGAATATATATCGTCTCGATTTCTCCCAGCCAAGACCATTTTCATTTTCCTCCAATTCATTGAGCACGGTGTGATCAAGATATTCGAAGACAAGGTACAGCCGTTTTCTCCGACGAAACACCTCAATCATGTTCACGAGATTCTCATGATGTAATTTCTAGACAATAATATGCTGCTTAATATTAAGTAACGTGTCATCTTAAATCATAAACATAAACAATTTGTAAATAATATCAAGAAATAGAACGTTTTACTTATTAAATAAGATCGAATAAAAATTTAACAAGCGTAATTTTTTTTACAATTTAGATTTTAACGATTACAAAATCTTAATAATTAATACCTTCAACATCCTTATTTCTCGAAACGCCATTTTTTGCACCTGGATGTCTTCCTCCGTTTCTAGAAACTTTTTTATTGCTACTATTTGCCCGCTTTTACGATGTTTGCACTTCATCACGAGTCCGTAGCTTCCCTCACCTACTATCTCGATATTTTCATATTTCTCCATTTTATCCGCAAGATCGGCGGCGAGAAATTTCACGAACTTCTTTTCATTAACGAAAAATCGTAAACTTTTTCGTACTCATCAAGATTTTGCACTGAAAACTATATCTATCAGTTACGACACCAAATAGACCATTAGTCAATCATTTACGTCATACTTGCGATTACTGTTCGGTAACTCTAAGTTAAATAAACTTTGTAATACATTTTGCTTTTTAAATAACAGTACTGAATCTGTAGAATTTTGCGTTTGATTCAAGTCCATCACTCTAATGTCGTTTTACGAGAAATATTCAAAATATACTGCGAACTAAAAATATACGAATGAAAGATACGAACAAGTGGATGTGATAACGTCACGATATTGTGTATATTTCGTACGATCGAAGGAACCGCAATTTCTAATGTTGCCTCGTTCACCGACGAGCCTAGACTGCTCCGAAGAGCCTCGTGCACGGCCCTCATCGATGATTATCGATTTGTTGGTAATTAGTAAGGGGTGGTCCTCGCTCGGCGAAAGCAGGTAAGCCGGTTAAAGGGGTAGGGGGGTTGAAGAAAAGACACTACTGTAATGTTAACAATTCGGAGTACAGAATAAATAGATATCGACATTTTCAGTTAGGAGCGGGATATTATGCCTAATAATTTTATCATACATTTCGTCTTTATGCTTTTGAACTGCGCGCCGGTTACTATTCGATACTGAAATGCAATTTCATGTCAAAACTGAAAATCAGTGATACTATCATATAGTTAAAATAAAAAAATAATAGAAACATTTATTTCAAATAGTATTTTTTATGTATGTTTGTACACCTTGCAAATAAATATTTTAATTGTATTTATTTCAATTTTAACACTCAGTATCACATTGTTAAATTGATAGTTAATTTAATATTATTGATATGCTAACATTAATATTTATTTTTTCTGTGTTGTACGCATATTAATCACTATTTACACTTTAAAACAGACTATTTTTTTAATTTTAATATAAGTCTTTAAGGAAAAGTAAAATTAGAAGTCAATTACGTCGAAATTCTAAAAATGAGAGATAAAGATAGATACGGATGTGGATATAAATTTTAAGATAAAGAAAACGTACTCCAAACAGATGTGCTAATATCAAAATATCTGTTACAAGCATTCTGAGGTATATTTGAAAACATATAGTCTGAATTTTAATATAAAGATATAAAGAGACGTAAAAATATAAAGAGTCTTTAGGGTCCCGCTTCTCGTTTTATTCTTTAAATAAAAATATGGTTAAACAATATGAAAATAAAGCAAAGTGGTAAAATAGAATAAAAATTGCAATTTTTAGATAATATTTTAAATCCTACAAGTACTTTAAATAATAAATAAAATAGTATGAAAAATATTCTCACAAAAAAATTACGCAATTTATTATATATTCTATAAGATAATACAATTAGAAATTCTGATTACCTAATCCATGATACCTCACTTTATTATATACTAGCGATGAAACCGTGGTTCATGAAATGCATCGGACATAAAAAGCTAATACTGCGCGCTGCGAGTCAAAGAAAATTCTGTCGATCCTTTTATTGTAACGCCACCGACAACGATATTATGCCAGAAGTTTTTACGAAGGCTCAACTATGTAAATATCTCTTCTACAATAAATTTTTGGTGATGCATGTATCATTTCTTCTGAATATCAGCTCAATTCAGAAGACGAATCGAAGAAATCTTAAAAATAAACCTTGATCGTCTACTTCATTGTATTTCGAGCGGCACAGCAGGATGTACTTTTGAAATGAAGACTCGACTTTACATCAGATGTGCAAGGTTCAAAAGAAGATGAAATCGTTGAAACGTGAAAGCAAGAATTTCGGGACGGCTTACGTCGGCTCGATTCTATCGATAGCAATTTGAACGGCCGTTCAGACGAATGCAACTTCTCCAGCTATCGTGTCAAAGGCGATTCGCGTCATAAGCGATATTTGTTGCCGCAACTTGGTGAGTATAATCGATACACGCGAATAGCAATTGAAGTTTATTTATAGATGAGTTCGGTGACTTTCCTTGGTATCGTGACCGAAGGCGCAACCGACGGTCCTTCAATCGACAAACGCGATTCCGGCATTAAATAGTTAAAAATATCGATGCAATATAGAAAAGAGTTTCGTATATTGCAACACATTCAACCTTTGTAAAGACTTTTCTAGATGGGCAATAAAAGGCCGTCTGTCTATACACATATCACGTGCAGTTGTAATTATTTATAGTTCGTGTGGTAGAATATTATCAAATATTTGCAACAATTTATAGGACACGTTACCATAACGATTTAAAAAGCTCCATAACTTGAGCAGTTTGTGCAGTTAAGTAATAAAGTACTGAATAAAATATAACACTCGTAATAAATTTTTCTTACGATTGTAATTGATAATTGTAATTGTTAACAAGATAATAAACTACCTTACTTATAATTACAATTACAATAATTGTTATATTTCACACGTCGTATGCGTTTTTAGGCAGTATGAAATAATAGCGAACACCGGCGAGGGAAGTCCGGATATTTGAGGACACTGATGCATATCCAGGCTCAAATTATTCGGACCTCGTGGCGCGTGTGTCAGGCCACGTGGGGCACGACCATGAGAAGCTACGCGGCGCGGATCGATCAAGAGCAGCAGCAGCAGCAGCAAGAAGGAACCGCTTGAGTCTCGGGGGTCCATTCGGAGGCGCCGTGCGTCGGTCGAGAGGCAATAGCACGGAAATAGATGTGCCACATGGCGGCGGGGCTCGGGCTCTCCTCGACATCTCTCTCCGCTCCCTGCGTCCACATCCGTCCCGCCTTTACGACGCGTCCGTTCAGTACGCGCGTCGTCGTCTCCAGCGTTTCGTCCAACGCTCGGACTCGGACCATCCTCAGTTAATATGATGCGCAGCGGGCGCGTCGTATTCACCGAACAACGGACGCACTCGTCGCGATTGAGGCCCTGCGGTCCCGGGTTAGGAGCTAGATCGCCTGGAAGTCGTTAAAATCGCCTCGAGCAAACAGCCCTTTTCCTCATTATCGCGTAGACCGCTGGTAGATGCTTAAATATTCGTGTTCGAAACGTTTTAAGCGATAGTTTTGACGCGTGTAATCGCAGAGAAAATGAGTGTGAGTCGCATATGCGGGTTGCAATTTCACACCATCGCAACTGATAACGTGGAACCACACCATTTTCTACACCGTTGAAGCATAACTTCCGTGTTCCTCTGAATGCGAGCTAAAACTGATGAAGAACTTGCCCGCTTCTTCCCTCACGAGTAGAAGATGATTCATTAATGATTCAGAGTGTAAAACTCAACAACGAGACTTTATCGTCCGGATTAACATCGAGATCCAATATCAAAATTCGGGCAAACGTAAAACTTAATAGACAGAGATGCAACGATGCGGAATGCTTCGTAAGTAAACGGGCAGCGAACTTCCGCGGCTGCTGGCTGAAAGCAAGGGAAAAGGTATCGAATCGGAAATATCGAGGAATTCGAGGAAGCTTTCCATGTGCGTACAAGAATATCCGTCCCCCAACATATGCGGAGGCGAGAGCACGTCCAGCACGTGCGTGAAAACGCGTAAAAACGTTCCCCGTAAAAGTTAGGCAGTCGATAGCTTTGAAGAGTCCGGAAGAAGATGGCACTTTTCCGAGAACCGTTACATCGAGAGAACGACTGACGATGAGGGCGACCCCGACCTGAAAATTCGCAGTGACGTTCCACGAGGAAAAAAAGCGTGAGGCGTATGTCGCCGTGCGATGAGATTGTACTTCACTACTCCGAATACCTTTAATATCGAACGTCTCTAGTTTCACGGTGATATCTTCAAAACACCATTGATTCTACTTAAATTTCGCGTGAACAATGATATTTCATAAAGAAATTGCAAGCTCCAATGTTAGTTTGTGTGCTAATCATCGGAGTTAACTAAAATTAAATTAAATTGAGGAATATTAAAAAGCTGAGAAGTATTAACGTCAATAATTTGGATTTTTCTTTCCTTATGATCTTTAGAGATTAATGAAAAGATCATTTTCGACGACAGAGTCAAATGTAGGAAGAACATCGCTCGAATTCAAGGACAGGGACATGATAAACGATTAGCGAAGGGAATTGTCGTCAGCGCAACACTATTCGAATAACCGATAAAGTTACGAGCCGATTAGATAAAAATATGGCCGCTTGTCATTCGACACCTGCTGTACAACGCCTGCAGTTGCAGGACTCGACGCGGATCAGCTACGGTACGATCAACGGCATAGGGACTTCGAGTCAGAAGGCTCTACAGCATACGAGTTACCCGCCGCATCTACTCAACTGGGTCTATCTGGCCATCGCTGAACAAAATCCGTCGCAGCCACCTGAACAGGTCAGCCATCCGCGACGTTATCTGCGAAAATCACTTGAAGATCAGGATTTGTCACTGAATTCAGTATTTAATCGATTGCAAACGAAAGATTTTCAAAACATCTTAAATCTCTGTACATTTAAGACATGAAGTCTATTGAGAAGTCTCATGTATTCAGAAACCTTTGAAAATGACGAGCCTGCTATTTTAAATGTAATGTCGTCGATTGAATTATCCGTTTGCATTTTAGAGCAAGCTACTCCCTGCAGTTTGGAACAATTTTCCCGGTACAACGTCACAGTCCTATCTACGCCAGAACGCGTTGAATCCGTCTGGATCAGTCAGACCCATGAGAGATAGCGCGGCGGAAAGTATCGCGGATTTAGCGGTACACTTTAACGAATTAACTGTGAGCGACCGGAAGCCGGCGAAGAAGCCGCCATCGACGTACCTGTGTCACTTATGCTTCAAGAAAGGACATTACATTAAGGATTGCCCGCAGGTCGGTGCTTTCTCTTTTTCTTGTAATAGTACAAGGTCTTTGATATTAATTTCCAATACATCGAAGCTCTTGAAATTAATTTTCAATACATAAAAAATTAGTATTTTCTCAACATTGAATATATAGCTTCCGTATTATTATTTTTTTACAATTACTCTCTAGATACTTTTTAGACATGCAATTATTTTATATATGCAGGATTATGCAGTAATCATAATTATTTAAAATAAAAATAAAAAATTACATATAGAGATAGAATTTTTTGAACAATTTTAATTAATTTACAATTTTGGGAGACAGTCTATAGAAATATCGGATAAAAATATAAGTTTTAAAATCTTGAAATAAAATTTGAAATTAGATGTTTAAGTAAATGTCAGTGCAATCGAATGTAATCTTTGTCATATCATATCATTCGAAATCCAAGATTTCGAGCGATTAATCAATCTATCTGATTCATAGAAACCTTCGATCGATCATCGTATGTTTCAACGTCAACAACACAATATTGTCTTAAATGCATCTTATCAGATTATTGTAAAAAAAAAATATATATATATATATATATATACGTTACATGATATTGGATATCATCGTAATAGCATCATTGTAATGATAGTAACGATTTTAGACTTATAGAGATCAATTAAGATAAAACGTTAGAGCATTGATAACAAAATTGGATAGACAATAGTGGATAGAAAATAAGATAGACTAAATAGACATTTTGTTTTTCAAGGTTAAATCATTATCTTTTGATAGATTCCGGAAATGATTCGTATTAGAATTAGAAATTATACAAACAGGATTAAATATTTCCCTCATTTTATTATAATGCTATTCAATAATTACAGTAAAAAAAAATCTGTTTTGCAATTATTGTAAAATTCTTTTATACGATTATATATTAAAATCCAACAGAAACGAAAACCAAGAACTAATTGCATTGAAGAATCTTGTAACAGTTGCTGCTTTTTCTGCTGAACGCAGCTAGTGTCTTACAAACAACGGAGTTAAATTATCGTATTGGTAGAGAAAACGTAGGTAGAGGATAAGCAAGAATAGAAACATTAAAACAGAAAAGAAACTTAATGCAATCAATGCTACCAACTTTAAACAAAGAATTTGATCATGATTTTGTTACAGAACATAGAAAGGCTATTCATATGTAAAATAATATTTGAGAATAAATGCAATATATTATATCTTGCATCTCTCAATTTGAAACCAAACAAATGTTGTTATCATGTTTTTTAACACAAGTTTTTCTTTTCGGCATTCTAAGAAATATTTTTTAAAACTTCTCAGCCCAATTAAAATACACTTGAATATACATAAAATATAATCAAAATAATATTAATGTAGAATACATAATAATAATGATAAACTCTTCTTTCATGAAGGAATATTCAAAGAGTAAATTATTCTAATTGTGCTATCATCATTTTACTATCCAAAAATATATTCTGTCCTTCAGAAAGATTAAATGATACATATGTAAAACATAGCAAAAAATGTCTCTCTCTCTCTCTCTCTCTCTCTCTCTCTCTCTCTCTCTCTCTCTCTCTCTCGTTCTTGACTGAGAAACATATAACAAATACAAAATCATCGTCAAGAGCCATCAGTAAATTTAGCAATACTCGTAAACGACGCGCGTGCCTTGATGCAACAATAGTGGGATGCGCGTGGCTCAATTGAGCGCTAATTGACACAACAAACCGCAACTCTGGGACACATGACGTCACGTAGGCAATCATCGCGATATGAGGGTGAGCCAATTAAGCCGCTTCTTCTGATTGAGATAATGTTTTTTCCCATCATTCTTATTTATCAGTAAAAGGGTGAAAAAATAATGTAATTAAAGGTATCTCCTGTATAACACATTAATAGTTGAGTTCCTAAAAAATGTCACGTTATGCGAATCGCGTTGTACGAAACCAAGATCTAATGCAAAAAACATGATTAGATTTAAAAAAAACTGACGAAAATAATTTATTTTGTTTTTATAACTATTATGAGAAATGTTTATTAAAAATATCAATAATTTAATTAAATATATTTGTATTAAAGTATTTTTTAAATCTATAATCTTCAATTGCTTAATATACTACGAATACATATGATTTTGATATAAAACCACTTACTTGAGAAGTATCTATTTATCCAAAGATTGTGTTTGCACTAAAAAATCCCTATGTTGTCTTATACGGGAGTTCCCTCAATTCTTCGTCCGTAAGCGAAATGTAGAGATATCGTGTGTAGAGATATGCATGTGTCATACGCTGAATATCTGTATTCTCTAAAAGACAAAAGGAAATAATTAATCGGCATTAATTAGTGTAAGATGACTTCATCGAAAGCTTCTCGAAAGAAGAAGGTAAGAGCAATATTCTTTAAAAAATGTTAAGGTTAATATATCTTTTCAAAAGAGAGAAAGTGAAAGAGCTGCGTACATGTATCATAGATAAATCAGTTTTTCGCTCATATCCAAATATCTTGAACCACACCCATCCGCAGCTTTCAATGATCGATTCAATTGTGCAACTGTTGCCAAATTGCATCTTACGACTGCGAGTAAGAGATTAAAATTAAAAACAGCACGAACTAACCGAATTCCGTCTAATTTATCTCTAATCCAATTAATTGCGCCGACGAGAAAAATTTGATGGTAAAGAAAAAGACGATTCGTTCAATGCGGATGTGGATCTAAACGGAGCGTTCGTCTTTGTTTCGCGAGATTAAATATGAATAAAAAGTTCTTAATTACGAAAATTCATGGAATTTTCGCAGGCACGACCGAAGGGCGAGGGTCTGACACCGTACCAGGGCAAGAAGCGGTGCTTTGGCGAATACAAGTGTCCCAAGTGCAAGCGCAAATGGATGTCGGGCAACAGCTGGGCCAATATGGGCCAGGAATGCATCAAATGCCACATAAACGTATATCCTCACAAGCAGGTGAGCGAGGAGAAGCCGCGTCCGCCTTCTCCGCTCGTTACAGATTTCTCCCCTTCCCTCCCGCGCGATTAATCGTTAAATATAAAATTAGTCGAGATACTCCTCGGCAAAGACCCCGATCAGGACTCGCTGAAAGACTTTTGGAACCGTTTCACTCTCTCGAAATATTGTGGCCGAGAGAACGAAAATCTCGTGTAAACCGACGCGAAAGCTAATTATAGTCGCATAATCGCACTCGCTCGCTCGGTCGCTCGCTCTTTTGCCGCCCGATGTACAGAAATATACTCGCAGTCGGAGTCACCGGTAATCGTTACGTTACGGATCCCGAAAGACGTTCGCGAAATTCCTATTATAATATCGAGCCTAAGTTACGTCGCGCCACGAGCGAATACTTTTTACTCCCAAAATCGCCTGTCTCTTACAATGCCAAGTCTCTTAGAAAATCGACATCACAACGAATATTGTACATATCGGTTCAATAACATTAATCATATCAATAACGTATATAAATATAAATTAGTCAATAGTACAGCCAATTTTTTATTAATGACATAAAAATTTGGTCAAACGGGATGGTGGGATGTAAGACGTAAGACGAGGAAGTCGAGATACTCTAGCGAGATTTCTATTCTTATACCTCTCGCGAAACGTGGATGAGGTGTGGGCAGTAAAATCATTTCTATTATTTTCAGAGGCCATTGGAAAAACCCGATGGTTTGGACGTATCCGACCAGAGCAAGGTACATCCCCAACATCTCTGCGAGAAGTGTAAGACGTTGGGCTATTATTGCAGACGCAGCGCGATAATAACTTAACGAACTAGCCGAATTCCGTCCAATTTATCTCGCCGATCCAATTAATTGCACCAACGAGACGAGAAGGATTTCTGATGATGAACTGAGAAAAAGACAATTCGTTCGTTATACTTGAACGCATCAATGCGAATATAGATCTAGAGTCTAGATTCTAGACAGAGCGTTCATCTCTGTTCGCGAGATTAAATATGAATTAAATCATAGAGAGAGATAAAACGATATATATTTTTATGTACATTTACGATTAGAATTTTTTATCGCAAGAGTTTTGGAGCGACCAAAACCGCGATGTTTTCAATCGCACGTTGCTATATATTTATCTACATTAAGAAATATTATCTACGAAGTGCGCACAAGTGCCTACGATATAATTTTTGGATTCATCTTCAATGTTTGATACTCAGTACTATCGTATCAGTATATACGCGAGGAAAAATGAGTGTTAAATAAAAAAAAACGAGGGCATTGTTCTCAGGGATATTATAAAATGTTCTGACCCTAAGAGCTAATAATAATCACGAGTAGATCTTCAGAGAAAGGGAGCTGCCTCCGTAAAGGAAAGCGATTATAGAGGGAAAACAAAAGGAAAGAAGATTGCAAAGGAAATATTTGCGATAATTCGGAATTACATTAGAACCTAACATTAACACGCGGCCCCTGCGCAATCAATATTATTTCACAATATTGTGCAATAATGTATTGATTAATGTTTATATTGATGTTAAAAACATTATGTCAGTATTATATATATATACATGATGTTATTACATATTTTTTCCATATTGTGCAATAATATTAATCGCTTAACGTACTAATATTAATATACAATATTAATATTATGTTAGTATTTATATAATGAGATGTAATATATCGTATCAATAATATTGAGCGTAGGGACTGCTTTATTTATTGGGTATTCTTTGGCTCCGGGAACATGAACATGATACATATATAAATCTCTTCTTATTTAATATATTATTTGCATATGTACAGATTGATTTACGATGAGAAGAAGAAACGATGAGAAGAAGAAAGAAAATTCGAATGAAGAAACATTCGAATTGCGTTAAAAGTATAAGTTACAAACGTCGGTTATGAAACCGATGCAATTTCACAGAGTTCAATTTGCGCGACGATGTAGAATAGTTTCTTTTCATCTGTTCGTGATTTGGAAAACGCGACGACTAATCTATAAGTATGCTAGATCGTTCTTCACATGAAATCGAACTCACATCGCAACGGTCTCTCGATTTTTGTTTAGTGAAATCATCATTGTCAACTAATTCGGCATTTTCTACGAATCGCATTGAACATGTACGCGTCTAACACACGTTTTGCAAAAACATAAGAGAAAAAAGTCTCTTATCTGATGTAGTACTAGAATTTGTTAAATACTTAAGGAGAATTCTGATGAATCGAGAAATTATGATTCGCCGATTACCACATTCTACATAAAACACATGCAACACGTCAATAAAACGTCAATGGCAAGGAACCGATCGTTTTCCCAAAATAATTTGGCTTGTATTTGGCTAGTTCGCGAAGAGCTCCTTTTGTCCATAATGCAAAACAAAAAACAAACCAGGTAATATAACAAATCGAGTGCTAGGAATAATGTCGAGAGAATTATGCCATGTCATCACAGTTATTGCTAAGATTATATGATAATCCTAACAATAACGTGTATATACACGCATATATAATACAATAATACATATATATATATATATATATTATTTGTATATAATGAGTGTTTTTTCCAAATATACAAACCAAAGATACAACGACTCTGCGCCTATGCTCTCATCCTTGCTATTTTATCAATCACTCTCGATAGTGGTCTACACGGAACATGATCACGCGCGTTGTAGAAATACTTTATATATAATACAATTTATACATAAGAAATATACAGTGGTCAAGGATTAGTGACGACGAAGAGGAGATCCGCTGCCGGATCCTCGTTAAAATACGCGGCGGAATTAAACGTCGCCGTCCCCGTTGAATCTACTGTCTGCATCGTCTGCAAACAAAACATTCGATTACACAATTTTATTCTGAAAGGAGTAGCCTATCTAATTACTTTCCGATGAAATAATATCGAGTTATAAATGTTCATATTTCTCGCAATTGCAAGTGCGCTCGAGTACGAGACAGTTATCAAATATCATTTTTATGTTTTGTTAACATTTATAAATCCTTATAATATGTACTGTATCATTTCATTTACGTTAGCGTTATTCGAGCGAAAGAATTAAATTGTTTAATCGAGACAAAGCAAACGCGTTTCTAGAAGTCAATCGGTCCAAACAATTGACTTCTTAAGATACTGTTAGGATGTAAGACATTGATTCACCTCAGACGAATCCATGCGGTATGGAGAATTTTTCGTTGTTGGGGAATGCTGATACTGTGCCGACTGTGCGTGCTGCGTGCACTGTTGCTGCATCAGCATTTGTTGCTGCTGTTCCTGTTTCCATTCCTCATATTTTTTCAAATCGCGTATCGTGAGTATCAAATCGCGATTTTTCTCCGTCAAACCGACATTTTGCGCTACGCCCTTCATCAACTTACTGTGCTCTTCCTCTCCTGGCGACACTAAATGTTGCTCTTGTTGTTGCTGTGGTGATCGTTCATCTATCTTTTCGGTCAAAGAGTTCGCTGAGTAACAAATATCAAAGAAACTCTGAGCCGTTGGTTGCACCGCGACCGGACTAGACACGCTGGGCGCCGGTTGACTAACTAGAGTAATCACTTGTTGCGTCTCCTTACCCTCGGTATTGTATATCAATGAAGGTAACGGAACTGGAACCGGAACTCCACTAGACTGCGGAGAATTTAAAATATCCAGGGACTGCGTTCCAGTCTTCGGATCTGCGTTATTATTCTCGTTGGAGCACTCGTCGACCAAAGGAGGAATACTTTCCGGTTGTGGTGCTATAGGTCCCGGAAAAGACAATGGTTGCTGCTGGCCAACCAAGCTGATAACTTGCGGTTGCGATGACTGCTGTGACGATGGCGGCTGCGGAGGCGGCAGAACCGCGACAGGCGGTTCCGGGAAAAGCTCCGCTTTTAGGTTCGGTAGAAAGGCGTCGATCGCCCTCCACGTGGGCGCCCAGAGATTGGAACTCGGCGCCAGAACGTTGGCCGACGACATCACCAGTAGCATGTTTTTCAACGATTCGGGGATCGCTTCGAACAGAAGCTCACTGTTGTCGGCGTGCATGTACGCGCGCAGAAGTTCTAGCACCGTCAACCACAGCGGCAGGAAACCAGATAGAGTCAACAACGGAGTTAGATGATGAAGAAATACTTTGGAGAGCAACATCGCGGCCCTGACCCTCGTCTCTTCGACACCGATAGGATCATTAGACGCGATCGGACCCAATAATTGCGCCAGCAGAGGGAATAGCACCTCCTCTAAACATTGCGACCACTCTATGGCGGACAGCTGGGCCAGGTCATGTGCCAGCAAGGTGCTCTGAAGATATGTGATCGCTGCCGTGCGTATCGGTCTACGGGCATCGCAGCAGAGTCGCGCGATACCTTGCAGCAGTGGTCGCCAGGCTTGCGGCCACAAGGATATACCGTCGTCAATGCTACCTTCTTCCGCCCACCATCGAAATACCTGCGCAATTCTCGTATGTAGCGTGTGCATCAGGTCCAGCAGCTGCACCGGACTCTGTTGATAGCCAGGTGATTCCTCCGTGGAATTGCACACTCTGTTCCGTTTGCCCGTACATTGCAGTACCGCTTCGGCGAAAGTTCTCACGCAGTTGACGCATAGATCGAAGTTGAAAGGTGTCACGTGCGCCATATCGCGCACCAAAAAGTTCAAACTTTCGCAGCATTTGACGAACGCCGCCGAGTCGTGCGGTTGTAAATCGCGAGCCAGCACTATCGTGTCAGCGGCTACGGGAAGTGGTGCTTCGGTACCAGTCGGTGACACCAATACCCATTCCGGCACGGGACTGATAGGTCTGGGATCCAGAACTGATGTCCGGGCATTCGTTGTCTCATCTAAAACCGTATTGGATCGTTTAGGCGCCAACGCGCCGGCACCCGCGCACTCCAGCAAGCTGAACACCACCTTCCAATCTTCCGCGCTGTGGATGTTCGCGGCGCCCGTTTTCAGTAGCTCGAATAGACCATAAGCAATTTGTCGAGCCAACGGCGTAGTCGTCGCGGATGGCAAATTGGTCAGAGGCAGTAGAGGGGACAGACACGCGAATTCTTCGCCGCGTAAAAGCCTGATGGCCAATCTCAACATACCCACGGCCACTCTTTCGAGTAAATAAGGATGATTCTCACGCGCCGCCACTGTTAACAGACGTTCCAAGTGACTCTGGACCACAGGCCAGATGCACGTTACTCTGTCACGATTCTGTATAGTTACTTCTAATAACAACTCTAGTAGAAATATAGATATATTCTCGTCGTTAGGATTTACCGATACCAAAGCACCAACGAGAGAATTGAGCGATTCACTCTGTAAATTAATAAAGGATTAAAATATATAATTAATAAAACCGTAACTCAACGATCACACACGTCATCGATTTACCTGAAAGAATTTGCTTTCTTCTATGATTCCCTTGAGATTACAATTTGCTATAAACTCCACAGCCTTTTTTCGCGCAGCCTCGACGGGATGTGGCTGACGCGATGTATCCATAGCAATCATAGAATAAAGATTGAAAAGTAGTGATCCTTGATCACCCTGGGAAGACTTGGGTGTGGTCGATTCTCGGAATAAAGATATCTTGCCGGACGGATGGATGAAATCCTCCGCCTCCGTGAGATCTTTGGGCAATAATCTCGCTTCATAGAGGGACTGCAAGCAATCGATAATATTTTTCCAAGAAGTTCTCAAGGCGTCCCCATGTGAACGCGTGATCTTGAAGAGAGTATGAGCGGCCATTTGGTTCTTTGGATTGCCACCGAGATGTAAAACCACTTGCTCGGACTTTCCGCCAATCATTAGGCTTGTAAATTTGCAAAGACTCACTATGAGTGTATCCAAGTCGCTGCACATCCCATGGTAAGCACTAATCGCCGCGCAACTGAATAAGAGCAAAAGAATAAGATGCTGTAGCTAATATAAAAACAAATTGCAAAAGTAGCGTAAAAAAATAAACAAACCTGAGGAATGTTGTAACAACTTTGTGTTGTAAAGATATGTCCGGCGTTTTGTCGTAAGCGCGACAAAGAGCGCTCACAATAGGACCCCATGCACATTCAGCTAAGTCTTTATCAATGAACTCGCCGGAATTGCCTACTTTCATGTACATGCTTTCAGGTCCAGAGCCTCTTCTCAATAAAACCTTCCATAAATAGTTTTCTTTTACTAATCCAGTTTGCTCGGCTGGCATTACAATTTCTTCCCCTCTACACAAAATTAATGATATTTAGAATTGGTATAACATTCGCGCATCGTCTGTGTCTCTTATTTAAATATTTATAACTTACTTAATTGAAGTATATATCTCATCAAGCATATCCTGATCAAAATCAGTATCGCCATTAACTTTTTTCAAATTTCTCTTAAATTCATCGGCAGTCATAGGATTATTTTGTCTCTTTACATTATAATTATGTTGATCAACATTCAACATGATCACCGCGTAAGCTAACGTAAAGGCGGCATCAGCCGAAGCAAAAGGTCTACCATTGCTATCCTGTAAGAGAACGATGATTTGTTATTTCACCTTCACCCCTCCATTAATTCCAATAAAATCTAAAATATACGTATACGCACATGCCAATGCTCAGCAAACTTCTCAAGTAGAAGAGATATAAGAGGAGCTTCTCCAGGTAGCCTGAATGATTCCAGATAAAGACGCAAAGCCTGATCAATTCGAGTATTTCTCAAGTCAAAATTATGCACAAAATAATTGAGAATGTTTTTATTTTCTTTCTTGCTGATGTACTCGCCGATCGCTTTCTTATCTAAGCCAGGATTTTCTCTCAGAAGCTTCGCGATTTTTTCAGGATCTGAATGACCCGGACCACCTAACAAACCGTGTTCCGTAAGTTTCACGATACCTTCCCGCGGATTTTCGTTAAACTTTTCCGTGCCAAGAACCAACCACTGGAAAGAAAAATATGATTTAGAAAAAAAGTCCTTTAAAAAAAAACCAGAAACAAGTAGAAAAAGGAATACCTACCTTCTTGTTCGTTTTTATAGCATGCAAGTCCTCACGTGTAGGAAGATTTGACGATGCCTCGTGACGCGACGGCTTGCACAATTCCTTGCAGCCTTTGCAGCGAATAGCCATGCCAATGATCAGCATTATTATAGCATCCAAGGAAATCAATTGCATGGTGTGCATACCATTAATTATTGGTAGAGAAACATTCTAAAAGAAAATATTTAAAGCATAAAATTTCTATACATTTTAATTGTTTTTATATACATTATAATTTGTAATAATATATAAACAAAAAAAGAAATAAACCTTGGAAAACATCTTCATAAGTTCCTCGTACAAGTTTGTAGAATAAAGTCCGCAATCGTAATTTAAATATAGCTCAGCGGGTAATCCGGGTATTCTCCATAATCTTACTATAGCTTCTGCAAATAAAGTATAAAATTATATTGAAAGTACATATCGCACAATCATGTATCATTGTAAATTTAAAACGTACCCAGCGCTAATTCTCGTTGCTCATATGATATTCTATTAGATTCAGAAACAACTATTTCTATTAATTTAATTAAATAATGCTCCAGTTGAAATTTTAGGTGTTCTCTTTGCGACTCGAAAAGCAAGAATGATACTTGAAGATTTACAGCAAGGATCGACAATCTGTCTGTTCCAAGTAGCTGATACATAAATATAATATTCATAACATTTTTTTATTAATGAATGACGTTTACAAAAACAGTTATAATAGTTAGATTCTCTTACCAAGATTAGATTCCTACACAAGTCGTCCTTTACAAGTGCAAGTAAGGACGAGAAATTAGAAAGAGCGTCAGCGGCGATCTCTAACGCTACTTGCAACAAGCTAAGACCCAAATGGGTCATAATTTCATTGTTCTGCTTGTCGAGAGGACTACATATGGATATGAGAAATCTAAACAGTTCGCGAACACATAATGCGCCATACGGCGCTCGATGCTGCAACGGAATAAATCGAACACCTTGACTATTAACATACTCCTCAATCTGCTCAGACTCTTTTACTTTAGATGCCTTAGACACGTTTTCGTCTATCGATAAATCTTCTACGCTACCAGTCGGAGATTGCGCTAAATCGATGCTTTTTTCCTCATCACCTATACGAAATAAAAATTGTCCAAAAAATAAACTTAGATATTACGATTTATTTTAAAATAATGAAAAGATCAAGTACCTTGATTTTCTGAGGCAGATTGCTTAATGGAAAATTCGGGTTCATCTATGATTTTCTGCTCAACTGCTGCATCTTCCTTTTCCACACTCTTACTTTCCGTTAAAACTTTATTTTCCACATCAGTACTTTCAGATACGCTATTCGTTTTAACCATTTCCGTCTCGCTTTTGACGTCTCTGTTGCTTTCATCTTTTTCAACCTCCTGTTTCTTATTAGCTTCCTGATCCTTATCCGTTTTGATACAATCGTTTCCATCTTTAGTATTATCTTTGTTAATCTTGTTTTCATTCTTTTCGTCCTCATTTTTATCGATACTTCCGTGATTCAACGATCCTTGCATATCAACGATATTGCCGACTGGTGAGACTGGTGTGGTGGCCAAGTGACCAGCTCGTATTTTGTCAACTGGACTTGTAACATGCTGCTCCTTCTCATCAGCGTCATCCGCGGTAGGCTTGGATTTCTGCTTTGTATAACTTTTATGTTTTCTGTTCTTGCTACGAGTATTTTCCATGTTGTTCGTTCTCATTTTCTGTCAAAAGTCATGTTGCATCAGTCATGTAAAGAAAGTTATCTTTCATATATAAATATTTTAAATATCTATATATTGTGAAACTTACTTTCATATTCAGCAAAACCCTAGTATCATCGACAAATTGAGGTAACCTGGTAAACAAATGCTGAACCATGTCCCTCAGGCAATGCTCCGCTGTTTTTCTAAGTATTTCTGTAAAGATATCTTGTTACGCACAATATCTTACTACACTTACATTTTTTGTCAGCAGAAATACAAAGCACTCAGGCAGCACTCACCACTGAGACGCGAATCGAAACATATTCTGAAGCAACTCAGCATAATTTCGCACACACTTTCATTGGAAAGGTGATCACCAGCAGGCGATAACATGAGGGCTCTCAGAACCTGTAGAACTCTCATGAGAACCACTCCGTCGCTAGTTGCGTCAGTTCCTACAAACTTTGCGCGTGTAACAGCATCTGCTATGGCTTCTACACAAGTGGCTATGGCAGGATGATTAGGATCTGAAAAGCAATACATGTTGTATCACAAAATAAAAAAAAATAAAAAATGTTAATTGCCATTTTGTTTGAGACTAACCAACGAGCCCATAAGAAATTATCTTATTAACAGCAGACAGTGCTAGACTAGTCACAGGTCCTGTGGTCTCTTCAGATCTTATAATTTCTAGAAAGGGAGTGAGAAAAACGGCAGGTTCCAATTGGGATAGATCTCTGTGTTCATTCAATACCTCCTTTAAGGTACTTAAGCCCTTCATTAGAGTATCCTGATCGTCATCCTGAAAAATCAAATTGTACAATTAGAATACAATTTTATCTTTGTTTTATTGTTCGTTTTATTGGCAAATTTATTTGTACAAACTTGAATCATTTATCCAGCCAGATCAATCTCTACAACCTGTTTGATTTGATTGTAATTGTAACAAGTGTACACGCTGATAATAATCGTTCCATTTGTGGGAACAGTTAGTAGAGGAAATAAAAAAAGATGCTCTAACCTGGTGAGAATGTGACGACCATCGAGTACCTCGTCGCATCGCCGTCACCAGGAGGCATACCTCGCCCTCGACGACGTACAGGCCGCCCCTACAGGAGCCCGTAGGCCTCGCGGTTCTATTCATCCTCACGCGATCTCGTTGCTATGCCATAACAGAATTCCACAAAATCGCACAGCCGGAATAATAAATTCGATCCACGAGACCCAATGAGACCACACCAGACGTTCACGAAGAACCGTCACGTCAAGTGTCGAGCAGGCCACCCTCCAGCCCTCCACCACTCGCCGCACTTCTTGCAACCGTCGATCTCGTGAATCTCGCAGTTAAAGCGCCGACATTCGATTAGTCGATACGCGTGTCAACGCAAAAGAACGTGCGCTGTCGGTTATACAGAATGAGTAAATGCAGATCGAGAAGAACCTGAGAGGCGGTCAATCGCGTACGTCATTTTAGGGCTGCGTTCGAAAACGTCACCCAAGTGCTCTCGAGTATCATTCTATCTTTGTTTCACATAGAACGAACAACAAGGATAGAATAATACACGAGAGCACTCAAGTGATATTTCCGAACGCAGCATAGGTGTTTTCATCCATCAGCGCCTCTATGTGCACAAAATGTGCACATTGAACTATGTAGTCAAATATCTATCGATCCCGTAGGTAATGTGCATGACTTTTTGGATCTTTTCTATGCTATGTCCACGTTTATTTAATTGTTTCATGCTATACCCGTAAATTTTACAATTGCGTTCATATTTTAAATCTGTTTTATGCAAATGTGCATAATCGTGTTCTATAAATGTGCAATACCACATATACATGATATAAATTCAATTAATTGATTAATTGATAAAAATTCACTCACCGATTGCTGTCGCTGCTCCTGCTACATTTCTTTTCCGGTTTTGATTCTGAAAATATGATAAATATTATTCCTAAACTCAAACACAAAAACAGCAGGTAAAGAAATGTACATCACTTGAAAAAATAATATATTTAATACCGAGTCGCTCGATCCATGGATGCCGCTTTCTGCTGACATCAACCTGCTATTCTCGAATCGCACATTAATAACGATCGCCCGATACTTTATTCAGCACTCCCGATATTACGGATAATATATCTCACACGAGTAAAACGTAAACTGCGCGCGAGAATTTCACTTGGCGCGACCGTTACATTTGGAAAAATACGTTAAAAGTACGGCACGTCAAGACACTGAACAGAAGTAAATAAATTCACTCTCAGAGTTTTGTATCTCTGTATGCAGATTGCGCGACGACTAGTAAAGTTTTAATTATTATTGGCACGATCGACATTCTACGACTAGTCTAGCACTTCACTTAATTCGCACTCGCGATACCGAACGTATCCCCTTCGAGCAAACTCTTTAGTCGAATGCGCACGCGAACACTTTACACGAAATTTTACACGAAACTTTACACGAAGGCAAACGACCTCTCATGTGAGTACGATCTCACATGGCTCGCGGGTCGTCTGTTAGCGGCATTCTAAACACAACACCGTACCTGCGCACAATGAATTCTGAACGCGAGACTGCGCGAGACACGCACGGAATCAACGGAACGTCCGTCCGATGCGTCCGACCGGTGCTGGAGCGCGGAGCAACATGGCGGCGGCAGCGGGCGTACGTGACTCAGCGGTAGTCGGCGCAGGCGCGGCGAGTCAACCATCTAGCAACGCCGAGTGGCGCCGACTAGCGCCGAGTACCGCCGAGTCTGCCTGCCAGCAGTCACGTACGCCACTTCAGCGCCGGTCGGACGTTCTGTCGACTCCGTGCGTGTCTCGCGTATTCAGATTCGAATTGTGCACAGGTACGGTGTTGTGTTGAGAGTGCCGTCGTGCTAGCAAACGATACGCGAACCATGTGAGATCGTTTGCCTTCGGTTTCGAATAAAGTGTTCGCGTGCGCATTCGATCAAAGTGTTTGCTCGAAGGGGATACGTTCGGTAGAATATCGCGAGTGCCAATTAAGTAAAGTGCTACTAGTCGTCTCAATATTTACGAGATATTTTGTACTTACTGTATTTATATTTCGACACTAAAACTATTGATCTTTTGATATCTCTCAAAGGAAGTTAAACCGAAATATAAGTTAAAATTTATAATTTACAACAACTGATAGAAATAATCCGATGATTAATTATTTAATTATTATAATATAGATAGAAACTAATTTTTGTTCTTTAACACATAAGAAAAAAATGATTAGATTAACAATAATAAACCACACAAGTAAAAATTTTACTCAATTGGTTTGATTATCAATTAAATTCAGTCTCGAGAATCCATGCAGTCTCATCAGCTTCAAACTACAAATTAATTTTTTTTAAATCGATTAAATTTACGAATTATGAAATTTATTAAAACTGATCATATTATTTTGTTTTTCTTTTTCTACAAACTACAATTTATTTATATAAAACAATATTTTTAATTAAGTAATTTTTTCATTAAAATAATTAAAAAATGAAATAAAAAATGAGCTTTTAAGCTTTGTAATTGGCAATTCATAAATTTAATCGGCCGATTTAAAATTAATCGGAGTTGATGAGGATGAGGTTAGGGATTAGGTCCTCTCGTTCTTATACATATATATATTATATATATTCTTCGCCACAATTTCCTCATCACGACCTCGGTTATCAATGACGTGTGTACGAGACTTAATGATAAGCCGGAATAAAACTGTCGATCAGATTCGCATTTACAGCAGTCGCATCGAGTCCTGTCTCGCAGTTTCGTATGAGGGGATTTACGATTTGTTTCTGATTCTTCAATTTCGACAGTTACCAATTTCTGCGGCGACATTTACTTAAAGCACCATTAATCCACGTTAATCGCAGGTAAAGATGAGGGCGGATCTAAACGTGCGTGATCCTGACCCCTCTGACGTTTGCCATGTATCATTAATCACTATTTGCGAACAAATCAATCTTATTATCGAGCTTCTTTTTATTGTACTGGTGTGCTTTGCGAACGTGTTGTTACGTTTGGTCTTACACGAATGTAGGATATTCAATACCGTTTCTTATTGATGTCCACATTTCACAATATGATCGACTCAAAATAGACATAATTGTCCATAAATGAAAATGCCTTGATTATTCAAGATATCGAAATCGGCGAAATACTGTAACAAAATCAACTATAGAATAATTAGATTGTCAATCTTTCGAGTAAATTTGACGATAGTGATCAACTTGGAGGTTATGTTTGTCAACGATCGTATCACATGTTGCTGCGTATTAGTGATGTTTAATTACGGGCTTATGTAAATTACGCGTGACCGAAACACAGTGATAATTATATTTTGCATTAAATCTTACTGCAATTAATAAAAGGAAGTGATTTAAGATAATTTTGATTTTTCTTGGAAATCTGCCTGTTAATGCTAATGTGGACTAATTTTAATCTCGGTTTCGTTCACTTTTTATCTTTCTTTAAAAAGATAGAAGTACATTAAACCGAAATTAAAATTCCATCACCGATATCGATTACTGATTACTTATGGAAAGATTTTATATAGTATACAGTGCCTAATTTAATCATTCTTTTCATATATCAAAAGAGAGGTTAATAGTTCTATTCATAGTAACAAAATAGCATAGACATTGCTCTCGACAAGTTGATTTTTAATCGTCGATCGAGTTGATCGGAATTCGAATTTCTCACAATTGAAAATTGAACCGCTAACACGCACGAAACTAATTATGTGAAACGATCAGTTCAGCTCAACAGAATGGGTTCAGTTTTTAGCATAAAAAAATCCGTCATGCCTTCGACGCGCGATCTCGTCAACGAACTCATCGCCAAAGACTCGGTTGTCATATTCTCCAAGACGTACTGTCCCTACTGCACGATGGCCAAGAAGGTATGTGTGTACTTATACTCCATCTCACAAGAGATATCGATTTTAATCTTTGCTTGTAATTAGAAAAAAAAACCTGATAACGTCGCGCGATAAACAGCCGTATCAATGATATAATCATTTATCGCGTAACATTATTGACATTATCGTTTATCATATCATCTAACTTATTGATTGTTTAATGCATGCAGAATTACATAAATACACCTGATAGTCTTAGCATCCACGTGTCTTCATAAGAAATTACTTGTTTTTATTTTTCACACAATTTTTGTAAACTGATTTCAACCACACATGTAGTTTATAAATTTAATTTACTACTTAAATTACTATTTATTAATAATTATTATGAATAGCAATAGTCAGTAACAAAAGTTGTCGCTAGTTTATTTGTTGGGATAATAATTTCTTATTTATTTAATTTAAACGAATTTTTATGCAGGTGTTTGACTCGTTGAAGAAGAAGTACACGGCAATAGAGTTGGATGATAGGGAAGATGCGCAGGAGATACAGGATGTGTTGGGCGAAATAACTGGTGCCAGGACAGTGCCCAGGGTATTCCTCAATGGAGAGTGCTTAGGCGGCGGTACCGATGTAAAGAAATTGTACGAGAATGGCGAGCTCGAAAAAAAATTTTGAATTTTCCTTGCCGAAGCATGCTGTGACCGATTACAAATAATGTTTATTCATAATAAGAAGCAACTCTACTCTAACAATAAATACAACGTATCTTTGTTGGCACAAGAGAAGATACAAAGATATCTTTAGAACGAATTTCGGTTCTTATTCTGTTTCCATCGGTCGTGTTTTTGATTTTGATTTAACAATTAACTTTAACATTGTTTACTCGAATACTCGTGCATAAATAACAAATAAAACACGGCCAAGTAACAGTCTATCACACAATACGCAGTTTATATTTAAAAATTAAGTGTATAAAAATATTATGCGTTTTAAAGCGTAAAATTTTCGTTTAAGCTTTTGTATATTTTCTATAATTTAATTCAGTTAAGGCTGAATAAAAACGTGCAATGTTTTTATATATTTAACAATTTGTAAAACAATTGTCGATTATGTTAGATTTTCTTATTAATTGTATTTTATTCAATATTTACTTTTTTTCGTTCTTATTTGAATTTTGGAAATTACTTATATCAACTTTCACAAATATAAATTATCTTTGATCTCAGTTCAATTTATCCTTTATCTTTTTCTAGCTTTTAGAACTATGGAAAGAAAGATATTATAAAATCAAACTGCATGTAGTATAGTTTTTATTTTTGGCTACGTAACTTAATAAGATATTGATTCAACTGGTTGAATATAGCTCTTACAGCAAAAATTGCACAATTTTTTATTATCCCTAATCTCTCTATCTCACTTATTTTTATCGTAAAATAAAAGGAAATTAATAATTCCGTCTATATTAACAAAAGTGTTCATTTACTCGACATACAAAGTATTACTTGAATAGTTATTAAGTAAATTGCTGCACGATTGGAATCGTTCTTGAAACTAATTACAATCAACAAAATTTGTAGCGTAGGCTATACACAATTAAGGAAGTTGCCTCTACTTTTGCCAGTCATATTTATCAATCGAAATTATGCTAATTAGGTATTTGCACGGGCGATTACATGCGCAACATGACGAAGTATAAAGAGCAAGCGCGGTCGTCTCCACGTCAGCCGTTTTCCGCCCCCTCACACTCCCTCCATCCTTCTCTCGCAAATCAATGTATATCAATCTCAATGTGAAAAAGGTAAGCGAAAAGAAAATAGAAATCGTGAATCCTATTCAGGTGCGGTATCCGTTGACGACACGGGGTACCACGTGTCCACGTGTCTGACGGCGGTGGGCAGCACGCACACGGCACACGACCGTCGTCTAAAAATACTCGCAGTCTGGTGAGAGCCGCCCGATCGCGCGTCGATCCGTGCCGATCGGACCGACAGAGCGAGAGAAGCGAAGAGAAATGGATCTGACGCGTTACCGTAAAATCATAATCTACACGCTGACGTTCCTCGCGTACGCCTGGTCCGGCTACGGCGCCGGGCTACTGGCGAATCTACGGGACGCCGTGCTCGCGGCGGAGACTGTCTTCCAGGATCTGTTCGCCAACGCCATAACCGTGGCGAAGAAGATCAAAGACATACACGAAGTATTTGACGCCGCCGTCGAGGAGAACTGCGTCTTCAAATGCCCCGACGGTGCGTATCTTGCTGCGGGAGCGTAGCGTGGAGTAGAGACGCGATCCTGCGCGATCCCCCGTCTGTCTGTCAACGTCGCGGTTATCAGGTTATCTCCCTCCCACAACGCTTATTGGTGGATCTCTTCGATCGATTCCCTGCACTTTCTACACCCCTTTCCCCATCCCTGGATCTCTACGCTTATCTAGGGCGGCTTCGACCAAAATTCCAATTGATTCGATCAGTGATTAACTAGAATTCTATGTATAAGTCCTTAATCTTTTTATGTTAATTTTCCTTTATGTTGAGACCAAGAGAGCTAGAGGTTAATTGGTTCATGTCGACAAAGTAGAAATTAATCGATTAATTTTATTAATTTCAAATGATAAAATTGCTTAACGCGAAAATTGTAATAAATGAAAGTGAAAATTCTACGCGTAATTGATAGCTGATATTAGCTTTCTGTCCACGTCAGAAATAGAAAATTAATAATTCTATTTGTATTAAGAAAATAATATAGTCAACTATTGGAATTTGGTCGAGGTCGCCTCGTTAATTGCGTTTCTATCGAATCTCGCGGACAAAACAAAACCAGTCCCTATCCTAGTGCCACTTTGTTATGCTGTTCATAAAAAAAAAGCAAATCGATCGCAGAGGTACACGAGTTATAAAGGAAGAGAATTAGATTAAGATCTTCACTTTCTCTTCCTGAGCGCACAGATGTGACGGCTGACATGGTGCGCTGCGATTGGGCAAGCGGTGTTGCGATTGTACAAATGGCGCTTTATTTAAATAATTTCAAATTATTTCAGGAGCCACGCCGAAGGCAGACCGGAACCATAAGCCGAAGAGTGACGGATGCGGTTCCCTCGGTATCCAGGTCAGTGTTTCCTAAGATGATAAGCAATTCTTATAACAAAAATTATCTTCATGTTTGTCAAATAACTATATGTATAGTTTTACATTCTTTAAATATTTCTTGAATCTATTTCAATTTTTCCCCAGCTCTACTTTGTATTGGCTCGCAACATTCTCATTATATTAATCACATGGTAATTATAAATTGTTAATTAATATTTGTAGGTGAATCAGGAATACCTTCCGCTTACGGAAATGACGAAATGCTGCGACCTACATGACATTTGCTACGACACTTGCAACACCGACAAGGAGAAGTGCGACCTGGAATTTAAGAGATGCCTCTATAGATACTGTGACACGTATCAGACTACTGCCATTAGTATTGTCAACACGTGTAAAGCCGCAGCCAAAGCTCTCTTCACGGGAACGACCGCGTTGGGTTGTAAGAGCTTTCTCGACGCCCAGAAACAGGCCTGTTATTGTCCCGATAAATGGAGAAACAAGAAACCGAAGAAGGCGGCACAGGCTGGCGGAGACTTATAACGATATGAATATAACAGTATAAACTATTTATATATAAAAGAGCGTATTAAATAGAATAGAAATTTGAATGGACCTCTCGGCAAACAAAATCCAGATTTTTGTAATTATCGTTGTAATATTCATTCTAACGTAATTTGTAAGATGCTTTAGTTTAAGTATGAGACACGTGAATTTTATAAAAAAAGGTAGCTATGTGTTTCTTGTTCTAACTGTAACAATAATTGTTACAACTGTAATTAAATTATTAAAGTAATTATGTTAATTGGATTGATTGAGTCGAATTGAAAGCGATTTCTTTTGTAATACTAATATAAGTGACACCAAAATCGTGTTTGTCTTTTGAAAAAACAGTGGACGGTTTTTCATGATACGAATGTCAATGCGATAACTGCATGCCTCCGGACAAAATCACCGGGTTAGAATATCGGTGTGAACGATAAATAAATTATCAAGTAACACTAATTGTTGAGACAATCGCTGTGACAGTTCCGTAAGGCGGAAATGGGAAACGCCAACTCCGCGCAACCTGCTAAGACTCAGAAAGATCGGAAGGAAAGTCAGGGCAAGTAAGATAATTTCTACTTTATGACGGAGTAGCACCCGATTTCGCGTAACTCCACATTTTTTTATTCTCGATTCATTCCTAGGGCAACTTTGCTCGAGCTAATTTACTTCAATCATTTTGAATTTTGAATGTCAACAGCGAAGGAAAACAACAAACTTTCTTGCGAACTATGCCTACTTTTTGTTGAATTTTGTTAATCCTTTCTTTTCTGAATTCATATACAATTTTTAAAGAAAAAATACCTAATAATTATTTGCATAGATGTAAAAAAAACACGAAAATTGTTTGCTTCTGACGTTGTAATACAGAATGTAGGCATCGAAATCTATCGACAAGATCGATGGGGCATGCAAAAACGTACTTTGCAGTTTCGCCTTTCACGTAGCACAGATACCGGAAAAGGTAGACAACCCGCGAGTGGAAGCGGCAAACCGATCAGTCAGAGTTCACAGGGCCAACGGGACGGGCATAATGTCCGACCTCGAGCGACGAATCCTTTCATCATTTTCTTTCTGCGACTTCGGAGCAAAAAGCCGAACGAACATGTCACCGTGATAGCGCGAGCCGCGGGCAAACTGTGGGCGCGGATGACGCCCGAACAGAGGAAAAAGTATATAGATCTCGCAAATGAGGAGAAGAAACGGCGCCAGGAGAGAAAAAGGAAGAGAAAACGTTCCATGCATTCAAGGTAATCCGTGAAAAAAGAAACAAGAGTATAATAGCGCGTAAATTATTGTCAGCTCTAAGCCAAACGAATTATTTAAGTCTATAAAAGTGAACTAAGTCCATAAAATTGTAAGGTTCAAGAAGGCATAATTTTTTACTTGTATTATTATATAATTAGTTGTACTACTAAAATATGAAGATGTGATTCGTAAAATAAGAGAAATAAATTTTTCAAGAGACCATACAAACTGTGGACTTATTTCTTTTGCTCAGAACTTTTCGAATAAAGATTAGACATCTAATCGCAATCCTATGTCCAGGATGAAGTAACAAAGCTTGTGGGAGAAGCTGTCTCACGCAGGAGGGTGGTCTTATACGCTACACATGGTCGTCGCATACGTGGCACCTGGTTAAAAACACGATCACGTATTTTTGATTTCTTTTTTATTTGTTAGTAGTCTTTTTTAGATCTATGTACAATAAATATTGATGTATTTTTATACATTATTAATTATCTTATCATTCAATTACTCTAACCTAGGCGATCCGCCAATTTTTCGTTTTTTTTTTTCGTTCTTTCGTCTGAAAAAATTAAACTCGTAACGTTTCGTACCATAAATATATTATTTTTTTGTCGTTACGACCGTTCCGCGAAGCGTCGCCCACAACGAGGGAGGGAAATTACGCGGTTCAAGGTAATGTGTTCGGGACAACACGTTTACGCCACCGTTGTTCCTTTCCTTCCTTCACTTCGCGAAGGGGAAAAATCGACGTACGCGCACGCTTCCTCTCGTGATTTCGATACAAAAAATAATTTCGGCACGAGTTTCGCGACGCTTCGTGGAAGAGCCTAATTACGCGCTCCGTTATTCTTTCCGTAACTAGAGCTACCTTCTCGCGATATTAGATAATAAAAACATACAATAATGAATACCGAATGAACGTGTGACATGTATGTGACAATTAAAATATAGCGTATGATTACATTTTCTGTGTGAAAGTACGTGAGTATGTGTGTATGTTGTTTTGTGTTCGTTTCATCATTTGTCACAATAGTTAATGATTATTAATGATAATAATAACAATGGATAAAAATCATGTAAACGATGGCGCTGACAATCGAGATTGACAATTTTACACTGGTGAGACGATGTCGGCGACAAGTAATCGACTTTTCGTAATAATACAATGAGGATTATCATAGCGTTACGCACAGTTATTTTTTTCTTTTTTATGATACAGTAAAGTACAAGTGTGCCAACTTAAACAACAATGTTCAACAATTGATAATATCAAACAGAATATTATTCGTAAATATATTTATATATATTTATATATATAAATACATAAAACGTAACACTGCTGCGGTTTCACGAAGGAATGCCCTACTAAAAATAGGTGTCCGCATTTTTTTTTCTCTCACCCTCCCCCTTTTTTTTCCTTCTTTCTTTCAAATTAGCGATTTTCATGCGCGCTACCTTGGCCGATCGAACGTTAACGTCCAAGGTATCTTCTCCCTTCCTTCTTTCCTTTTCCTTCTACTTTAAACGCACAAGTATACAAACTCGTGCCTCCGAAGAATCACCAATCGATAACTATGATTAAATTGTACCTTGTGTGCAATCTTTGTCGACAAGTTAAGAATCAGTTTAATACGAGCCTTCCTCAAAAAGAAAAACATCCCGCTGTCGACGAGCGTGGGTACAGAGGCAGAAGGGCCGTATCAATATTAATTATCTCTCCCTTACTTTTTCACCTTCTTGTTGCTCTGAAATAAAATGTGCAGTTAAAACAGTAACGAGCATGCATATTCGCATAACGATTTCGTATATACTGGCGTACATAAAACACGTTAATACACTAGTCATTCGCGATTTTAACTGGGTCAAGATAAAGAACTAAAATACGGTTGTGTGCTTGAACAGACTGCTGAACATAGTAGATTCTACTTCTTTTACAAGCGTGTCACTAAGTTCTCTCGCAATCTGCCGCACTGTCCATGTTGCGACTGTCGATGTATGCCGTTTTATGCTCGCAGAGAGCACCATCATCTTCGGAGGCTCCATGGGGTACCTGGATCGGAAAAAGAAGATTGCTGGTCGCAAATAGATCAATGCAACGAGAAAATTCGAGCAAGTCAGGTTCGCGGATAGAGCTGGTGAAGGCAGCGAATAGTAATCGGGGAAGTACAAGTACAAACCCGCGATGTCGGTCACATAGTAGGAGATCGACGATGAGTCACCGTCAAAGGTCGTATCGAAGAGAGCGTTAACTTGTCGCGCGAAGACATTCGTTCGTTTGTCAAAACATCGAGAGAGATCGGTCCGATCGGAATAGGCGATGATCGCGATGGCTAGCGTGGCCTCATGGAGCTGTTAAGCGGCTGCATAAGACCGCCGTTGATATAGCCGTGGTACGTAGTGTAAACAGCCGCCGGGTTCTGCTGGTGCGGATCCTGCGGATACGGTGTCGGTACGTTCACCACGCCGACCGGAAGCTGGCTCGCCTGATTCATGAAACCACCAAGTTGTGCCGCCTGATTCATATAACCGGTCGCTGGTTGCGCCACTCGGTAACCGTACTGAGCGGCTGCCATGAGATTCGTGTTGAGAGCGACATTCGGGCTGACGCGGCTCGCGGCGCTCTGCATCTGTGGGCAGGTACTACCCGGATCGAGGGTCTGCCGGTAGAGACTTTCGCTGGAATATGGCTGCGCGAGTGTCGGCATATTGTTCGAGGACGAGCGTGAGGTCGATCGGCTGGGCGGTCCGGGCGTGCCAGGTGGTGGCACGGTATTGACCTGCAAATTGTTGTAATAGTTCTTCGCGTAACCCAAAGGTCCAACTTGTGGTGGGGTTGGTAGCTGCCGCGACGTCTGCGGTGGCGTCATGGTGTGTGGGATAGGTGGTGGCGGCGTGAGGTTCATCGCCGGTGGCGGCGTAGGCGGTACCATGTCCAGACCATTGGTCAGTTGTTGCAGCTTTGCTAGACTGCACGAATTGGTCGTCTGATGGCTGCCAGAGGCGGAGAGCGGGGTTGGTGCCGGGGTGTGCGAATGCGGTGGCATCGCGCTCGTCTGAATGTAGAAATTCGTGGCGGTGGTGCAGGGCGTCGGCGCGCCGGACCGGCCGCTACGATGCTGAATCACGTAGGTGTTCTGCGTGGGGAAACCTTGCGAGCCCGCTGCTACTGCCATGTAGTTGCCTTGCGAGATCACCGCCATATTGTGTGAATGCGCAGCATGCGGAGTGTGCGAGTGCGGATGCGGCACTGCCGACGGCACGCTCATCGACGGGGATTGCTGCGAATACTGCGGTGGAATTGCAACATGCGTGGTATGCGTCACAGTGCTATGGCTACTAGACGTTGCGGCGCTGTGCTGAGAGGTCTGGCTGGTGTGAGACGTTGGTGGAGTGGCTCGATGCGACCTGCTACTCTGTTGCGTCGACCTGGATCTATGAGTAGTCTGTGAACCACTGGCACGTTTGCTGTGTGATTGAGATTGTTGAGTCTGCTGTTGCGATTGCTGTTGAGATTGTGACTGATGTTGATGCGCAGATTGTTGTTGTTGTTGTTGTTGCTGCGACTGTGTCTGTTGAGATTGACTGTGCGCCATATTTTGACTCTGTGCCTGCTGCGCTTGCAGCGATAACTGCATCGGTTGTGGCGTGTGCGATTGAGGCAATGGCTGCGGCGTATGGCTTTGCGGCAAAGGTTGTGGACTCTGCGTAGGTATACTCTGTGGCGTGTGGGACGGTGGCAACGGTTGCGGCGTATGGCTCTGCGGAAGCGGCTGCGGGCTTTGCGTCGGGATGCTTTGCGGAGTGCGCGGTTGCTGAAGAGATTGTGGAGTGTGCGGCTGATGCATCGGATGAATGTTCGGATGATGAGCGGGTGGCGTATGCTGCGACATCGAACAGTCAGTGTACTGCACTTGCTGCTGCATATTCACTGCTGGCACCGACGACGTAACTGGCGTCGCGATCTGCATAGAAACTGAAATCGGCACGTTCGTAGGCGGTGGGATAGATGGTAAAGCACTGGGCGGTCTTTCCACACTATTTTGCGACGCGAGGTCGCTGGCTATAGAAGTAGGCGATTCCAGGCCCAACTGACTCACATCCAGATCGCACTGGCTATAATGCAGTGAATGCACAGAGTTGGTCGTTGAGTCCGGGGTATAGACTCCCATAGATGGCAAATCCGGTTGCGATGGCGGTGTCCTCTTCACCGAGCCCGGATTCTCCAGATGCGGTGTGGTTTTACCGCTTTCAGGCGAATGCTGTTTCAGTTCTTCCGTTTGATTCTGCAACTGTAAAGTCGTGTCCTGATGTTCCGAAACAGCGGGCAACGTTTTCTCTCGCGGTGTAAGAGGCTCGGCTTCCGACGTCACCACCGCATTAACGAGATCGCACGTGTCCTTCTTCTCCACAACTAAGGGTTCAGTTTTCGGTCGCGACAGATCGATCTTGGGATCCTTCAGCGTTTCGCAAACGAGCTCCTCTTTGGGAGGACTATCACGGCCGTCCTTCGATATAACACTACTCTCAGACTTCTCGATTTCCTCCTCTTTTGGTGAAGCAACTGGTTCAGGTACTGATTTCGATGCCTCCGGACTGCAAACTGGACGTTTATCAATCTCGGAGTCCTTATCACATTCATTTAAAATTTCAGTCTGATCGTCGCCGACTGTTGGTGATAAATCTGCCGCCGCTTCCACTTTCTGCGACAAGTTCTCGTCGTTGTCCTTCTCCTGAATTTTGTTATCTGGTTTTTCGTCCTCATATGATTCTTTCGCGGGGTTCTCCGTGCTAGGCGATGCCGATTGCGTCACGAGTTTAGGCGTCGGTGTGACTACTTCTTCCTCTTCCCCGTCATCTTCGTCGCCACCCTCATATTCGCCAGAACTCGCGGATACCACTTCCGTCTCCGCGGGAGCAGGTAAACCATTATCCTCCGCACTCTCGCTCTTGTTGTCACTGTTACCAGAGTCCTTCGTAGAGGGTGGGGACTTCGGCATAGACGGTTGCTTGTTTCGAACGGGAGATCTCGTCACTGATTCGGGCGGTGGAGATAACGAGGGAGGCGGTATCACAGGACTTTCGGCTCTATTCTTTGCACTGGGAGACTCTGGCGTGAGCTGCGGCATCTTCAAAGCTTCCACCGTCGCTTTACTACCTCTACCTCGCCTGGACAGTGGCAAACTTTTAACGTCTCGTATTTCCTCTTTACCATTACACTGTGTTATCTCCTCCAAAGCTTTCTTCTCCTTCGCTTGCATGTACTTAGTTTGTCTGCTGGTAACTTTCAACAAAATATCATCTACTTTACACTGTTTCTTTGCCGGTTTAGGCGGACTCGGCATGGAATCTAATTTTGGAGGCGTTTTTCTAGTATCTACCGTAGTTTCTTTCAGAGATTCTCTGTCTCTCAGTTTAATATCCTTCTCTCTTGTTTTGTCCTTCTCCCTCTCGCGCTCTCGTTCCGTTTCCCGTTCTCTTTCTTTTTCTTTTTCCCTCAGAGATTCTCGTGTCCTCTTCCTACTACTGACCTCCCCTTTTTCTTCCTCAGCCTCAATCTTCTCGGAATGTTTTCGTTTTCTCAAAGGCGTAATGACCGATTCGGACAAAAATGTCTTAGGTGGTCTGATTCTTCTCTTCGACATTGTCGTTATTTGCGTTGATTTTGGTGATGTCGTTGGAGTTGCGTTTCTTGTGGAGCCAAAAGCGCGCACATTTCTCGGTGTAGACGTTATGCTCTTGGCTTCCGTTTCCATACGAGAATCCTTTCGATTCTCTGTGCTCGTGACATTACGGCTTTCTCTTACGGATTCTTTCGGCTCTCGCAACTCTTTCGTCGCCTTGATCTCCTTCGCGTCTTTAACGTCCTTCTCTTCTTTGGGTGCGTCTTTATGAGAAGCACTTGCAGTCTTCTGCAAAGCCTTCGGTTTTAAAGGTGTCGATTTTAAAGGCGTCGATTTCAAAGGTGTCGATTTCAAAGGTGTCGACTTCAAAGGTGTCGATTTTAAAGGTGTCGATTTTAAAGATGTCGATTTTAAGGGTGACGATTTCCTTTGGCCTACCCTTCTACCTCGAGGTTTTTTCTTTATTTTCACTCTTTGTATCTTCTCCACAACAGCTGGCACTGGCTTAGGCTCCACTGCAGGAGTCGTTTCCATGCTAGTGTCGCCATTCTCCTCCTGATTCTGATACGGATTAGGGATTTGCGCAAGCAATGGTATCCATCTGAGACAATCGGGATCCAGTTTGATGCGGACATTTTTTCGTACTTTCGCCACGTGAGCATCTACCTTGCTCCAATCGACTACCACAGCCACTTTATTAGTGATCGCATCTCCTGGCAGATGAACTGACCTTATAAATCCGAGCAATTGCATTGCTGTGGCGATATCGTGCGCTGACACGCCAGTCATCTTTGTGATATCGCTCAGCTTGATGTCGGTATCGTTCCGATGCGCATCAAGGTACTCGAGCACTACGCTCTTCCAGAAGGAATGATAAGATACTCGACCAAGATCCGAAAGCGGTTTCTCTGGCGTTCCTGGAATGCCCTCGACCTTGGATAACAGGTAACTAAATTCTATGAGAAACCTGCCGAAACCTTGTCGTTGATACTGCGGCAGGGTCATAATGCAGGATACATTGTACCTCTGAGCCGGACAGTGTTTCTCTTTACTAAAGTAACCAACCAAGTGACAGCCGTATTTGTCATTTTTAGTCATGGCGTAAAAGAGAAATGGCTCTACGTCGTAATAGAGAGTCTTGTGATCCAAAAATAATTTTGCCAATAAGCACAGATTTTGACAGTATATTTTGTTTACGTTACCATCGATCTGGAATATTAAAAAAAAAGATTCGTTTAGTTTTTCAGTCAAACGAGAGAAGATAGATAAAATATTTATTTACAATACGTACCTCAAATACGGACAATCCATCGCATCTATAAATCTCGGTGGCAGGTGGATGCCTCCACTGACACTTGTCCATGTGCCTGTCCAGTACAGCCCGACTCTTTGTGTATTTGAGACAAAATTCGCAGAAGAATAACTTGGGTAGTCGCGCGTATTCTTGAGGGAACGGACTGGAATACCATGTCTCTACTTCGTATCGACCAAATACTATCGCAGCGGGATTTCGCGGTGCGTTGCCGGACGCATTCGGCGTGCTAACACACAACTGCTGTTCGTTCTCGTCGGTGCTAACCGTCTGTCGAGCCCTCTCTCGCGCCTCCGTAATAAGATCCACATCCTTTTGCGTGACTCCTGGCGGTAAGGTTTGCGGCACGATTGGCTCCTCTGTAAAAAAAAAGAAAAGAAAAATGATTATGAGTGTTAACCGAGTTCATCTAGCGACCAGTATATTGTAATATTTAATAAATCATTCTTCAATGACATTTATTTTCTTTTTTTCCTTCGTATTACAATCGTAAATAATCGGTTTTACAATCAGTATAATATTTAATCATTTACATTACGTTGCAGTTGCTTTATGTATAAGACACTGCTACTGTAATAATTTGTTGTATGAAAAAACATAGAAAAAACGATGCGTTTGATGTAAAAAAAGCTTAACGAATTTGTAAATAAGAAATGTTATATTTTTTTTACGTGATAAAGTTAAATATATATCATGTATTGACAGTTTTAAAATTTTATATTTTAAATACGTTGAAGTGCGCATTAATGCCGCACGTTAAACAAGATAAAAAATAAAGTTACGTTAGAACGATAACAATGACTTTTTCTAAATGTATTGTACAAAAAACGAAGGCAGTTTTGTTGATGTTCAATACTCGTGCGCGATTCCAGTATTAATAATATGAGTCAAAATAACGGGGTATTAGTCACGTCCTGTTGGAGAAATTAAATGGTCCAAACTAATACAAAGGAAGCAAAAATTAACCGTACGGCATAGCAATGGTGACAATAGCAATCTAATGTAATATGACAAAAGAATGCGAATAATAATTTGTTTGCCGTTAATAATGTGAGTAGTATCCAAAGCAAAGCTGTGGGTTAGATTAGTGGGATGTGTTGGCAGAGTATCAAAGTTGGCTCTTCGACGGCAGGAACTTCTTTCTTTTTTTTTCTTTCTTTCGTGAAGGGGTAAAGGGGCGGTGGTATACAACAGTGCCTGCTAAGTGTCAGCAGCAGCAGGTAGGCTCCAGTGTGAATAGTACAGGAGGGCGGCTGAGTGAGATAAGCCACCCAGTGCCGTATTTTTCTTCAGTGCCTGGAAATTGTATCTTGGTCTTTTTTTGTACAAGGAGAGGAGAGAAAGAGAAAGAGAGAACGGAGAATGAATGAATTCATAAGTGTTCAATTAAGAATTGCGCAATACGCAAAATGAGTTCCATTTTGCGTGAAATACAACCAAAATTGATCACTCGTATGTATTTTTTATTTTAGAAAATAGAACTTGTAATATGTAAAAAGACTTTTGTCTCTTGTCTTTTGACAAAATTCACAAGAGAACTTGTTTTACGCGTGATTAATGTATAAAATGTAAACTATAATAAATCGGTCAACTGGTCAAAATAAAGAATAGTCCAAACGATTACGATATGAGAGATCAAAATTTCTCTATAAAATATTGTGCAAATGTTACATGATATGATATGTATTTGCAGATGCGACTATGGTTGTGTATCCTGTACAAGTCTCCTGAAAAATGAGATAATAAAATCTAACATAAGAAATACAGGATGAAATACTTCTACATAAGGACATATTTTAAAAAATTAGTATTTTTTAGTATTTCTCGATTTAACAGTCATCTCCAAATTTATGTAGCATGGACAAAGGAAAAAAATGCCAGAGCCAAGTAATAACATGATTAACAACATGCAATAACCACAATAGTATCCATAGTGTAAAACAAATGAAAATGAATACTTCATAAACTGTTTCAATAATGCACATATTTTCCAATTATGTCTTTGTTCTTTTTCGTACAATAAATGTATCTATTATAAGTTATCATTGGTTTTACACCATGTAGACAGATAAATATTCAAGAAACCTGATTGTTCACAATTTGTTTTTGAAGGATCAGTCATTGTGCCAAATTGCAATCAAATATTTTTTTATATACAGAATATTTTTCTAATTGATATCTCTTGATTTGGACAACTTTTCAACAACTTTTCTACATCATCGAAACAATCATGTTATCTTGAAAAAAAGTTACGATCATCAGACGCACGTGTACCACACATCATACCACACCACACCGCCAACACATCCACGTGGTCGTGAGCGAGGATTAGATTAGAAGGAAGTCTTCATTGCGACTTTTTAGGGTGCATCATCGAGGTTAGGAACTTGTGAACGGGTGGGGTAGACTCTTACCCTTCCTGGTGGAGCAGGGTGTCGCGCGGGGTGTCGTGGTGGTGTTGGTGGTGGTGGCGCTAGTACAGGCTCGTGGATTGGATTTTGGATTTGATTTGACAGGATCGGAACCGAGGCCTGAGGATTTCGCAACGGCGGGTACAGGGTGGCGTATCTGCGTACTCGTATCCGACGCTGTTTGCTTCTTTCGTGATTGTTGTTGCTGTTGCTGCTCGTGTCTCGACGATGATGACGGTGACGACGGCTCCACGGCGCACTTTACGAGCGACGCGTCATCTCGCATCAGCTTTCGCCTCTCATGCTCGTGTCTTTTACTGTTCACTGCGGTTTTCACCAGTCCCGAAGGTGTCATTTTCGGTAATTTCTCGTTAAGCGAACTTAATACACTCTCGTCGGAAGGTACAAAGATACCAGGTTTCGGTAATCTCGATATCTCAGTGGTAGCTTCAGTCTTTTGTCGATCCTTGAGTTTAGATGTGCCAGATGAGTCGTCCGATCTAGTTCTCTGTGTGCCTCTCTGAATTTTGTTCGTTTTAGCCGTATCTTCCGTGTTAGGCCTTTTTCTGCGGTCTGGCGCGTAATTCGGCGCGGGTGCACCGGCTGATCTCGCCCTACTATTCGCAGACGCTGAAAAAAAGTGACTCAAGCCGTCAAAGAGGCCTCTCAATTGGCCGCTTCCGGGCTTGGCCTTGTTATCCGTACTCGCGAGGCGAGTCGTCTGTACGGCGTTGCGCTCGGATTTGTCTTTCTTTTTACTATCTGACGAATTGACGATGGCTGGCTGTTGTATGTGCAAACCAAAGGTCGGCGTATCGCCCACGTTGAGTTTAGGTAAAGACGCGCCAAAAGTATTTGTGATATTGGTGAAGAAAGGTGACTCTACGTTTAGCTTGGCGGCGGCAGCGGCGAAGCCCCACGGCTTGTCCTCATTGAGGTCACAAGCGAATGGCGCCTTCGTCTTGGGAGACTCGATTCTCCCAGCCTGGACTTCGTCCGACGAGGAGGAGTCGCTGCTCTCGCTCGAGCTATTGCCCTCCTCGTCGTCCTCATCGTCATCCTCATCGCTGCTATCGCTGCCTTCTGAACTCTCACTGCTATTACCGGCCTCGCTGCTGCTGCTGCTACTGCTGCTAGATACTCGCGACGTTCCGACTTTCTTCGGATTCGCAGTACTCGCGCCCCGAGTCAACCTAACGTTAACGTTCCGCGAGGGCCTAGATTTATCACCGCCCCCCACCCGCTTCAATTTATTGTGCTCAGCGTTAAATGCGCTCAATCTAAAGAACTTTTGCTTCTCCTTCGAGATCCTGTCGTACTTCTCCTCAAGCAGCCTACCCTGGCCTGCGAGTGGGGTGGGGGGTTGTGGTAAAGGAGAGGAAATCAAAGGTGGTTGACGAGGGGAGACAACACCCGCATTACCGTCCGTGCTGCTGTCCACCTGAGCCACTCCCGCGTTGCCCTTCTTGCCCGGCTGCACGTTCATCAGGCTTTTTCTGGATACCATCGATCTGCAAAAAAAAAATCACAAACAACATTTATATTAATCCTGAAGTCACACATTACTACACATTTTTTATTTCAATTTTTATCTTAAAACTTGTCGCGAGATATACACAAAGCAAATGAGAAAACATTTGTCAATCGAGTGCACGCAAAGGACTCTTACTTTCGATTCTCGCGTAACTTGCTAAGCCTCTTCCTCGGCGTGTCATCGGCCGAATTCGCATCTTGCGTCTTGCCCCGTTTGCCCTCGTCCTTGCTCATCGGCGTGTGCGCCGTCTGACAATGCCGACATTTCCAGGGCGCCTTGTTTTTCTTGTCGAGGGCAGGATCGATGCAGGCGGGATGGTAACAGTTGACGCAGCCGGTGCACTTGACGAGATAATTTTGCGACTCCTGTTCCAGTTGACAGCCAGCACAGGTAGGCGAGCAGTCGTCGCAAGACCAGGTTATTCCCCGATCGACAAGTATCGAGAGCTCCGGCGGCGCGCAGGAATTGTGCAGTGCCGCGCCGCAAACGCTGCATCTGCTTAGCTTCTCGTTGGCGCTTCGCCTGCTGTTGTTGTTGCTGCCGGCTATCGTGGCACCGAGGCACTCTCTGCATATCGGCAATGGAGCCGGCAACTGCGAGAAAGAACAGACAGACATCGATAAATCGATTGAACCAAAAATATCCAAATAAGAACAAGCCATATTACAATGTAACGAATAATATTAAAATTTGTAACATTTTTAGTTTTGTTGTATATCAAAAATCATCCCCGTCCACATGGAGAAGGAAAATCCTACGAAATGCAGAGCGATTTGAACAAGTGAAACCTTCTAAAGCCTTCACACAAAGCCAGCTGCGTATCAGCCCTCGCATATCGGCGGCTCGATACCATCTATCATTTACGTATCGCGTATACAAGAGACGAGTGAGTCCCCGGCGCGGAACATAATTATTCATTTCGATGGCGGTAACGGCAGAAGTTACCGGCTAGACACGGTACTCTTATGCGTCGGAGGGGTGCATCTTATTAAGAACGCGCTGCGCCGCCGACGATGCAGCAACGTACGGTATAGTGATAATTTTGAATAAACACTTTTTCACAAATATTCTTTACATTTGTGGAAACGTGTTACAAACTGGAGGCGTTCCGTAGTATTCTCACGTGTCTTAATCCTCCACACCCCTGCATCCAGAGGTATTTATAAGCACACTACAAATTGAAATTACCCATTTTATACATAATTACTCATGTAATATATACATAGGATGACTAATTTTAATCAAATTACTCATAATAAATGTAAGTTATTTTAACAAGTTATTAAAAAAAAAAACTCAATCCTAAAATTTCTGTTTAATTCCAAAATTTAAAGAAATATTCAACAGTTGTAAGTCTCTGACTAATTCGATCAAAGGGCAAAGAAAGATTGTATTTCTGAAATCGGGTCTTTTCGAAAAATACAATTTTGCTTTAATTTTTTAAATGTTTTTTTTTTTAACTTAAGGAGCAGGAATCTAATGCAACTGCGCTCGCGGGAATCTCGCTTTCTTCCTGCAGCCAAGAAGACGACAAATTAGAGAGAAAGCGTATGCGGGCGAGCAGCCTCCGTTTCTCGACACCAGCCGGCTGCGACCTGTTGCGCGATTGGACGACTCGCTGTATCGGCGCTTTTACGCGTGCATCCGCGAATGCCTCGCGCGCCACAACGTCCGCGCCTGTTAATTTCATTCCGCGCGTCGGAACGCGGGTCGGTATTGTTCCCGCTGTCTCGTGTGCCAGAAACTGCACCGACACCCCGGACGCCCGAATTAGCTTAATCGCGAAATGAGGATGAACCGGACGGGACGATTGCAGCACCCGAAATCGCGCCGCCCACGTATCTCCCTGGTGGGATTTTAAACCGCTCAAAATTATTTTTCGAAGCGCGATTTATCGAACAGATCAGTTCAAGATTTTCTGGAGATCCAAGCCATTCGATAAGCAGACATTTAACACGCGTTTATGAAGAACAAGTGTAAAAAAAATTAATAAAAATTCTTGACTCGGACCTCGGTATTTCAATAAGCGCGCGGATACGTCGAGCAGAAATAGCCATCATCTCGGAACATTTCCACAGGCAATCGGCAATTCTAGTCGAGTCTAAGCAAACGAAATTCCATTTCAATAGATCATCCAAGGGATCAACGACTCTGTAGACTTTCTGGAGGGGGGGCTTTCTAGTCGACGAGCCCGGGACGACAACGCGCGCGGGTCACAGCGCGAGGGCTGACATGCACGTCGCTGCTGACGAGCAATCGACCGACCGACCGACCGACCGAACGACCAGGCGGGGGTGGGTCTCGCCCGCCGTGTAATTTTCAAAATGGTCGTTCTCTCGCAAAACAGCACGCCGCGGCCGGCGATCGATCGTCATCCCCGCGGCCGCCGCGCGGGGTGATTTGCGGTGTAACGACGAGGTAGCGGGGAACAAAGGAAATAAAATATAAAAAAACGAAAAAAAAAAACAAAAGCGCGGGAAATGGACGCCGCGCGACGTACGGCGCCTGTCATCGCCGCCACTCACCCCCGCGCGCAAGAGAGTACAATACACTACCCACCTGATGCGCGACGGGGACGATGGTGGTGTCGCGGTGGGACCCCGCGTCGGCGCGCCGCGAAAAATCGCGCTCGAAACCCGCGCGCGAGGCGGGAGAGAAAGAGAGAGGGAGGGAGAGAGGGAGAGAGAGAGAGAGAGGAAGAAAGGGGAGCGCGATCCTTTCGCGGCGAAGGATCAATAAGAGAGAAACGTTTCGTACAAAACCCGAGTCCGAGCACCGGAAGTCGCCCGAGATAGCCCATCGTCCCGGCGCGCGATCTCGACCTTTCGCCCCCTTCCCGTCCGCCGTTCTCCAGAGTCTCCCCTCTCCCCCGTCGTCGTCCCACTCCAGCGGTCGCCAACTGACATTCCCAACATCGCCGGAACGTGGGCACTACGGCGTGACCCGGCGCGAATACTTTTCCGGCTTTGGAGCACAGGCCGTCGTTCACGGTTCTCTCGTTCGCGCGCGGACCGAGCGGCGCGTAACGCGAGCGACGACGCGATGGAAAGAGAGATCCGCGATTAGATTCGACGAGTACGAGTACCAATGTCGCCCATGTCCCCCCCGACCGTGGAAACCGATCGGTCTATGAAGCGTATTAGACTCGGAGATCTGTTAGCTCTGATTTGCAATAGGTGCGACTTTTAGCCTTTTGCTCTGAACTTTGTTTTTCCGACAAGAAGCGGCGCTGCCTTAAGCCGTAATCCCTAAGCTTTAAACGAGCTGGCCAGATGTCAACTGTTCAGAGCTTCTAATTAACGCCACAGCTAGCTCAAGCGTTAGAACAAAAAAGCTGAAAAGAGCTTTACTACATCGACATGTATATGTGTGGCTTAGTAAAGGGCGAAACGCGAGTCCTCGACGCGAAAACTGCCAAAGAATTTGATGGTGAACGCATTAGCACACGTCTCTGAATTTACAACGAGATTTATTCCATCATGAATTACTTTACAATCCTAATTCTAAGACACCTAGTAATAATTGAACAGAAGAATCAAAGACAGAAAAGACAAAGAATTAAATTAAATTGAGATTAGCATTATGGAGTATCGATAAAATTAGATTTTTATCTTCCAACAAGAACAATGTCGTCAGAGAAGACGTTAAAATATGTGGCGTTATGACGCTGCGTCGGTAATTTTATAGGACGCGCTTCCCAGGGAATGACTCATCGTCGTATGCACGACTTACGAGCCGGTAAACGTGACTCACCTTGGGTGCGGGCGGTTCCGCGGGTGGCGTATGAGCGGCGTCGTTGAGCTTCTTGAAGTGTGGCGGCCTGTCCGTTTGCCGGAAGAGCTTGCCATCCTGGATCACCAGCCCCCGTTCGACCGCACGCTTGGCGGAGAGCTTGAGAGCGTGTCTAAAGTCGCCCTCGCTTTCCTCCTCGACGCTGTGACTCTGCTTAATGTACCTCTCTATGTTCTTCAGGGTCGAGCCCTCGCGCTCGCCGAGCTCGCGCACAGCCTTCCCCACGACCTTGCTGATGTCCGTCGATTTAGTGACCTTAAGCTTCTTGGATTGGAGAACGCCCGGGTCCTTGTACGAGGACTGGCCCTTGTTGAAGATTTTGAGCACGGCGCCTTGCTTTACGGCGACCTCGAGGTGCTCGGCGATCTCCTCCTCGTGGAAATTGTGATGTTGGCGTATCGCGTGACATATCCTTTCAACACTCGGTCGCTGCTTCTGACTGCGGATCTTTCGAATCGCGTCTAGAAACCAGGCCGACCACGTCTCGGCCGACTCGGGCTCGTCCATCGCGTCTCCGTCGGCGGCGCGGACGGCGACGACGACGACGACGGCGGCGGCGACCAAGTCACGGCCAGTGCTTCCTTCTCCTCTTCACCTCCACCTTCCCTCCTGCCAATAAGGCGATGTCACGGTCAACGGCGGACGTTTACATTCTGCTGCTGCGATTCTTCTGCGGTTTCCCAGCTTGGATGCTAAGCTACCTCCCTCACCGCGTCCTCGCGTTCTCACCGCGGGCTATTGCGCTGACCCTGAAATAAGAGCGCAAGAAATTGAATGGCGTTGCTGTACGAGTCGCGCGTGGGAGTTTCTGCCGAGTTTCGGCCGCGGGCGCTAAACGATATATCGCATCGCGGGCTAAATACATCTGATAATGTTCTCTCGTAACTCGTCGATCGAAAGCTGTCGGGTGACTGGCATATGCGTCGCGCGAGTAGTCGATCGAATTACTCGCCATCGTAAAAGATATACTTGTCGACGATGACGATAAGACGCAAAATTACAATTATACTATACGTAAATTTCGTTTTCGGTGGTTGTATACACGTGATATGGTTGATAACCATGTCACGCGAAATAAACTATTTTTGCGAATGTTCATAAAAATTCGTCTTTATAACAGAGCCAATATTGATTGATGATTAAAACATCATCCATCAGATATAATAATAAACTCCAGTTTTATCATTAACAAGACATTTTACAATTCTGCGTCTACCCAGTGAATTTCAACTGTAGAATTTTCATTATCATAAGCATACAATGTTGCGTAATTAGACAATTCTCGTGATATCATAGATATCTAAACATCACGCTTTCTACTTAATATAGTTATCAAACTATTTTTTCACGTAATTAAAAAAAAAATCGCGTTATATGGATAGCATGTTTCAAAAGATGTATCCATGGTGTCCGTCGTGACAAATCAACATGCCAAAACAAATTCTACGCGCTCGTGTAATTCGACCCGCGTTCCATAATCAGGACAGAGAGCGAAGATCGTCATCCTCGTCGGCTTCGGAATCCAGGATTTATTCGGCGTGTCTTTGTTCGGCCGCTAACGCGACGTTATACAACACCGTTCGATTCTTACGATCGGGTCACGCGATTTTCGACTCCGATCGTAAACGACTTGTCCGGTTTCCCCCCTGAGCGATGAACTTTCTCTTGCGCGCGCGAAGCTCACGGCGTGCGTGCGTGCGTGCGTGCGGCAGCGCACACACATACAGGTAGTTCGGAGCAAATATTTAAAATCACTGTGCCCGACAGCGAGTATTGCGCAACGCGCGCGCGGTTTATTAAAGTCGGTCGCGCGAACGGTACGGCGAACCGTCGCGGTCGACATCCGCGCCGGGTCGTGACACGACAAAATGTATATGTAAAAATAAGAATAGAGCGGATGTAACAATTGATCCCTGAGATAACCGTCGGCATAAGCCCAGGAGACCCTCGAAAAAGATGTGGCGCATACGGGGTGTCCCGGACCTGGCGAGCCACTTTTTCACACGCGCAAAACTGTTCGATTGCTTTAAAGTGAACCTTCTCTCTCCTTGAGAAAAGTGCACGAGAAAGATCGTCATTTGTCGCCATAATCATTTCTAATTCCCGTCAGATTAATAAATTATTTTCTTATTAGCAAGAGAGATTTTGCTACGGTATCTCAAATTTAACTAAAAATAATTTTGTTAAACCATCAAGGTAATGGTGTAGGACGCTTAAGCTGGTAGCTAGAACTATGAAACTTTTCGCAGCATTGCTCATCATGGTTGTGACAACGTTCTTCATAATTACTTTGAAATCTGTATTTTTAGTTTGTTGAATTTTTAGAATTTTCGTGTAAGTTTAAATAAAATAATAAAAACATAAGAGAATAAAAAAAACAAAGATGACTAAAAAGAAAAGCAAAATATCATTTATTGGAGTAGTCTTGAATTATTTTTGACATATCCGAAACTATTTTTCCCATAATCGAGAAATTTCTCGCAGATATTTTATATAAAGTAAACAATTAATATTCTCAATAAATACATCCAACTTGTCTTAATCTTTTAACGATTTACAGATTGTCCCTCGTTTCTATTCTACTCCAATCCTCTCGGGATTGAAATTAAGAAGGTATTAGGTTTTCAAAGTGAGATCACAACATTTTAAAATCAGTTCCATTGTAAGGCAAAGGCGTGCTTGATCCCCAGGCAAGGTTTCCTCAAAACAAACTTTTCAAAATCCGAGAGGACACTTCTCGCAACCCTTTTCTTCGAAAAAACAACAGTAAACTGCCGTTTGACCGTTGAACTTTTGGGGAGGGGAGAAAAAAGAAGAAAAAGAGAAGAGAGAAGATTGAACGCGCGACTCTCGTTAGCTTCGAGGGTCTCAGACATCGCAGGTCCAAGCGTGAGAAACAATGCGAGCCCCAGCCGCCGCATGGCCTAAACGCTCCCGATAGAGCACGTGTACACGAACGTTTGCCTAATGCGCGGCACGGGATACACGAGGAAGCGTAATTCTCGTAAGGCGAAGCACGACGGAGAGTTTGTACGGTCGCAGGTCGGCCGAGAGAGAGAGAGAGAGAGAGAGAGAGAGAGAGAGAGAGAGAGAGAGAGAGAGATCCATTGTTCGAGAGGGGACAAAGACCACCCATCGTTTTTCGTGCGATATCCATATCGCAGCACGGTATGCACGCTTCGATCGCCGGAAATCGCGTTAAAAGATCATGCGCTTTAGCTCGCTTAGCAATTGGATAATAGCCGCGCGCGATCTGGAATTATGTATCTCCTTTTAATCGGATACGCTGGTCGAACGTAACTAAATCTGTAATCTAATTAACTAACCCGCTACGCGGAAGTTGTTTTCGCTAGGAATCTAGCTGGCTACCAGATCTGAGAAGGTAATTTTTACTAAACCATTAATTCAAAATAATCGCATAGAACTCTCAAGTTACTTGCTGGAGTATCAAAAAACTGTTTGCGACATCATTCGTCACGATTGACTATAAGCATCCTATTTCGATAGTCCAGCAAAATCATTTCCCGAAGAGAATTGTATGTTAAAATCGCAAGTAAAAAATAACACGTTTTCACATTTATTGGATTGACATTTACGCCTACACGAGTAGTAATCTAGCCTATCTGTAAATTCCCTAAACGAACGTTATAGATCAGATATGTCGGCCTAAATGTCAACGGACGTGAAAGCCACGACAGAAATCGTATCCGATCGGGCGAGAGCGCGGAAAGGATTAATTATGCGAGCGGCGCATCGAGGCGACAGCTGTTAACCGCCGATGTTGGCCACGATACCGAGTTGACCTAGGCCACAGTGATAATAAATATACTGGCGGTCGGTTTAAGCGCCGACACCCGCCGAGGCGGAAAAAACCCTGCAAAGAAAAAGAAAGAGACGAAGAAGAAAGGACACCAGCGGCGGGACACCGGCGACGAAACCGGTGCCGCATTCTAAAATGCTCGGCCACCGTTAGCGACAGTTCACAAACACCACGTGCGCGTTCTATTCTCGAAAGTGACGTCTACGGTCCCCCTCTTTCTCTCTCTCTCTCTCCTTATGGATCTTACGAGTCCACGGTTTTCCCGCCAAAACTTCACCGACTTCCGACACCATGCAACCGGTCCACTCGACCGTTTCCCCGAAACGATAATACGAAGACGCATACAAAATGCACCTTGGTCCCGTAGGAATTTTCCCAGCCTTGAACATTCGGAGAGACGACCACGTTGAAGCGCGCGTTATATTTACACGTCAAAACGGTTCTGGAAACGGGGGAATCGAAAATATTCCTTGGGAAATCTGACGTCGACGCGGTCAAGCGGTTTCTAAACGCTTCAAATATTGCATGGTGTTTAAATATTACGTAATATTATCTTGCGCTTGTTTTGCACTTGCCCAGAGAAATGCACGATGTTTCTAGATATAAAATCTGTAGTCTGTTCGATCGACAGATTCGATCTCATGGGAAACTCATGTATTTAAAACAATCCATTCTCTGTAGTTTTCTTAATTAAAAAAAAAAGGGGCGAGTCGACTGTTCGGGGACTGTCCGGAAAATTCTATTGTCAACGATACCCAAAGAGAAGAAAAGAGGCCAGTTACGCGGCTCGTATTATTATCGCCGGAAGAGCGATGACGCGACGTGACGCAATTCGGCGGCGACGCACGCTTCAAGGCTCTCTGCCTTGCACCGACAACGACGTCGATTGGACGTCGCTAACGCATCCGTTATCTCAGTCCCGAGAGAAGAAAAACCGCGGCGAGTCATTAATTCGAAGATTAGCGCGCGACGCCGGCCAACTGAGACCTCGTTCGGAGATCGAGAATGCGATTCACTCGACGCTATGCCTCGAAGCATTTGATTGATCAATCGAAACAAAGAATTTTACGAATTGCTCAGTCAAGGAGCGTTTCGAGACGTTTGCAGCGTCAAGTGGCTCTCGCACCCTTAGTCACGATTTCTGGAAGGGAGAAGCGTGGTTCCCCTCTCGGAAAAAAAAAAGAAGAAAGAAACGAGCAACCGAGAGAAGAGCGGAGAGAAGTTCTCGCGCGCGTGAAAACGTCAATGGAACGCCCGCTTTATCGTCGCGGTTTTATCGTGCCGCTTCAATGAGAGATACCATAGTACTCGCATCTCTTTACTACGCGCGGCGCGGACTTTTAACGTTCCCATTGAGCACGGGGCTCTTTCAGCGCCTCGGCCAGGGGGAGAAGAGATTTTCTGCGAATGACGACACACTTTCGCAGAGCGTGCGAGAATAAGAGAGAGAGAGAGAGAGAGAGAGAGAGAGAGAGAGAGATCGGAGCAAAAACACGAGAGATCCCACGACACTGGCATATCCTCGAGCGTCTTCATGAGCCGGATCCTCGACAAACTCGTGCGAACGCGATCACGTTTCGCGACGGCGACGAACCGGCACGTTTCCGTCACTAAAGGGAACGCTTCCAAACCTGTTTCGAGCCCCGCGAATGGAAAAATATTACTTCCTAGGGTCCGCTATGTCCTCCGTGGACGAGTCAAGGATCGATCGCTGCGTAGGACGGAACGGAGCGAGAAAGAGAGAGAGAGAGGATATAGAAAGCGACGGAGGAAGGAGGCCGCGAGAGCGTGCGGACGGACAGCGCGCTTTTCGCTCTCTCTCTCTCTTTCTCCGCTCGCGCGCTGCTGCTATCTTATTAGGCGAAATGAAATACCGGCTGAACGAACACGTCCGTCTGTTTGTCCGTCGTCCGTCCGGTTAAGACGATGGGGCCGAGGGCGAAGAGAGGCCGCCGGCTGCGCGTGTTTGTCGGGGGCCCCTCTCACCCGACGAACAAACGAACGAATGAGCGAACGAGCGAACGAGCGAGCGAGCGACAGCGGACGAAGGTGAGGACGCGGAGAAGAGCGGAGAGAGAAAGAGAGAGAGAGAGAGAGATAGAGAAAGAGGAAGAGGGAGAGAGTGCGAGCCAGCTGCCGTCGTCGCTACCGAGGAGCGGTTTGTCGTGAACGACCCTAACTAACTGCTGCCGCCCGTCGCTCGGCGAAGCGTGCACGCGCGAGAAGCGTGCGTCCGTTCGGCCCGGCGGAGTGATCGAGGCGACGCGGAAAAAAAAAGAGAGATGTAGCGAAGGAGAGAGAAAGAGACGGAGCGACAAAAACGAACGAACAAGCGGACGGATGGACGGACGGGCAAGCGAGCGAACGAATGAGCGAGCGAACGAACGAACGAACGACGGCGGGTGGCAGACGGCCGATCGATCGATGGGCCAAGTGGCAAGAGAAACGCAAATTGGCGCGCGACGGAAAATCGCGGGAACGCGACGGAAACGATGGCTTGTGGGAATCGCGCGGGTTACCGCGACCGACCGTCCCCGCAGCCGTCGCTACCGCCGCTGTTGCTGCTGCTGCCGTACGCCAAACGGCACTTCACTGCCGTCCGACGGGTAGCCATTTTGAGCGACTATTCTCGCACGGGATGCCACGGCGAGCCGTACCGCGAATCGGACTCGGCGACCGAGCTCCGAGGTGCGGACGACGTCGAGACGAGCTCGATGAACGACCTCGTCGCCGATGGCCGTCGCTGAGCGACGACGCGACGGCGCTTTCGACGAGTTCTCAGGTCGAGCGCGCGCGCGCGCGCGCGCGCAAGAATGTTGCGGCGGGATGTCGGACGGATTGCCGACGGGCAGCGATCCGCGATCTTTCGCACGTCGTCGAGACGGACGAAAGAGAGATCGTAATCCGTGCAGCGACGGGCAGCCATCTTGAGGCCGAGTCGCCTCGCGGATTCCGTTTCGTTCCGTCGTCCGCCAGCCGTTTCCGCGCGCACGTCGCTGTCGCCGAGAGCGCGTCTCTCTCCTGCCTTTCCTCCTCCTCCTCGTCGTCCTACTTCTACTTCTCCTTCTCCTCCTCCTCCTCCTCCGTCATCGTCATCGTCATCGTCATCATCGTCGTCATCGTCGTCGTCGCCGCTTCGCCCCGGGCACGGCCCGTAGAAAAAATTACAATGAACGTTTGCGACGGATGCTCGTATGTCGTACAATACGACGCACGGGACGGGAATTCCATCCGTCCTCTCCTCGTCGTCTCCTTCTCTGCCCCGCGCGGTCGCATCCTCGCGTTGACCAGGCCGTGCGCGGGCGGCCTCATTCCCGGTGTGCCCCGTATGCATCATCGGCAGCGGCGGCGGCGGCGGCGACGACGACGGCGACGACGGCGGCGCGTGGTTTTTCCGTACAGAGGCGACTCGCGGTAGAGGCCCCGCGTAGAGGACGGTGCCGTATAGAACGTTACCTGCACGCGACGGCGATCCCATCGATAAATCCCCAGAGAGCACGGGACGGGCGCGGGTATAACCGGGTACAACACGGGATACACGTAATCACGATCACCAATTATCTCGCGACAACGGCGTCACATTTCACACAAATCAACAAAGGTTACCCACTTGACAAAGATGGCGGTCTCGCGCGGGGGTTACGCACACTACGCGCACGCGGTGGGGAGCGCACTGCGCACACCGCCGCGCTCCTCCGGCTCGCGACGGCGGAAGCACGAAGCACGGAATGCCGTAAGCGGCGGCGGCGACGACGACGACGGCGGCGGCGGCGGCGGCACACAGCGCGCGCGTTGTTCGTCGTCCCTCGTCGACCAATCCTAACGACGCGCTCTCGGAGAGTACCCGAAATCACATGGCGTCGCTGTGGCCGTCGCGGCACACCGATGACCTAGCGCGGCAGCCCCGTCCGTTCGTCCGTCCCGTCGTCTTTGCATACGTATGTCCCCATGCGCGCGCGGGACGATTACGTGTGTTAGATTAATACATATGTTCCCCGTACGATCGGGCGCGTTAGCTCTACCCCGTTCACGCGCACACCGGGAGATTCGAGTCACGACAGCCACGTGCGAAATTAGCGCGAGTTTCCGATGACGTAATATCTTATATTTCGAAGAGAAGAGGAAAAAAAAAAGATTAACAACTCGTACAAACTAGAACTGCTAGAAGACGAGAGAACGTCGTGATGGAAAACGTTTGAGACGGTCCTCTTCTTTGATAAATCACGGTTCTCTTTTCGGAGCTCGTTCAGTACTAAAAGTTCTAGATGACCGTATTTCGTAAGGATATAATTCTTCTAGTGTAGAAATGCTCGATGGAAAAAAGACGTAGTGGGAGGTCAACCAATGGGAATATCTTTGTAAAAAAGCATATTTATATGTATCGATTTTGAATGATAGGTCCCACATAGAACGTACATGAAAAACAGATGTTTTTCAACCAGTATTGCTAATTTGGCGGATTTTAAAATTGAGTTTTTTTTTGCTTTTAATAAAGATTCATAGAAACTTAAGACATTTACTTTTTTACTTAGAAAAATATTTTTAACTCTTTAGGCCCAGTGAGAAATAGTACATCGAATCGACATCGATTCGACATCGAAATCATCATTTCGATGTCGATTCGACGTCGAATTGATGTCGAATTCATTATCATTTCTCGCTGGGAGGCATCTTACGCATCTAATAATAGCAAAAAACTTCAATTTTAATAAAAAATACACCAAATGGCAACACTGTTTTTAATCAAATTTGCAATACTTAATTTTGAATTGTTTTTGCAACTTCATAAAATATACTTCAGGAAATTTTGCATTTGAAAAGATATTTCTTTACATGATTACTTCTACAAATTGTATATTGAAAGTCGTTTTTTAAATTAAAAATAAAAATAGTTGATAAAATTAAGTTAGTTATGTTAAAAGTTGTATGAAGAATTAACTCACAAACAGTTACAAAGCTGCGTTAAAATTAAATCATAAAATTAAATTAGAAATTAATTTTGAAAAACATTACTTACATTAAATTAAAATGTAGTTTTCTAAAATTTGATGTTATTAATTTTAACTTAATTTTGTTCAAAAAATATTAATTTACCTAACCCTGTAACCATACTATTATTTAACTTTTAACTCTTTTCGTTTAATTAGTTACCCGACTAGTTACTCTGTTCAAGAAATAACTTTTATGAACTTCCGGGTTTTTCTGCACCAAGAACCTGATTTTCTAACAATGGAACATAAATATGCCTTTTTTTCGAGAAACATTCTCATCGGTTACCTCCCGCTGTGCTTTTTTTCCCTTACGTGGAAGTGCATTCTAAAGAGCGCATGAAAAGCATCACGCGGCACGAGGAAAGAAGTCGGGGAAAAAAGAACTGCACTTGTATCTCATTTCGCGAAAGAGAGCAACGATGATTTACCGATGAGGATGATTCACCACATGCGGCTCCTCGATGACACTGTGCTATCGAAAAAATGCGTTTCCCTTTCGACGCAGAAGAGAAAATCCAGCCAATTTTGCACGCGGGACGCACCTGACGTGCTTCGCTAACGCATTCGACCGTACACGAACGCGCCGCCGCCGGTTACAGGTGTCGTGCGCGCGTACGTGTACATACGTGTGCATCGCGCGCGAAATACGAATCTATAGCGCGCGCGCGCGTGTAAATTCGCGTATATGTCACGAGCGCGGGCCGTTTCCACGACGCGCGACGGGAAGCGAGTTTGCGCGCGAGAACGTGCGCGCGGCGGTATGTATGTACATACATACATGCATACACTCATCCGTCAGGACTATGGCCGCCCCGCCGCTTTTGCCCGTCCGAGGCGACAGGCGTGCGCCCGACGACGAATGGCCACGCAACGCGGCCGCGAGAGCCGAATCGCCACGAACAGGAACGTATACGTATGCTCCGGAGTGAGTCGTTCCTCTCCGCCCCTTTTTTTTCTTCCCTCGGCCGCGGTGCACCCTGCCCGCGCTTAAAATGCAGAAAGAGGGTCAAATCCGAGGAAGAGGAGAAGGAGAATTGTATCTAATGAAAAATCGAATGAACGAATGAACAACCGTACGCGAACGACTCGCATATCGCGATTGGGTTGCGGAAGGTTCCTTCTGTGCAAAGTATGCATGGATATATTTATCGTACCGGAATGAAAATCAATAGTTTTATTTAAAAACAGACTCACGGAAAGGCGATGGACCCTTTAAATCGATCTAACGTTTATTTTAATTCTCCATTTCCTTATTCACACACATTGAAGAACCTAGTAAACACCAACTAACAGTAATATTGATGTGTACCAAGTAATATCTGTCTTACAATTTCGCACTCAATAATTAAATGTAATGTAACGCGTGTTGTACGTAATATATACAGTGTTGAGTAGGAAATTGTAGTATTGTTATGTTACTATTTTTACTATGGAAACGGATACAAATTCAGAAGCAAACCGTACACTCATCATACTTTAGTTACCTTTGACAATTACAAATATTCGAAGCTTTAAATTCTTTTCTGAAAGGCATCTTAAAAGATACTTGCGAGATATTTGTCGCACAAAAATGTTTTTTAAATTTCTAAAAGATATCTTGAAGTCATCTCTAGATAACTAAATAATATCTCAAAATGTATTGTATAAGATTCCTTTGGAAACTTCACAAAAAATGCGAAACCTCTCGAGGCAAGATATCTTTCTGTTTATGTAAATATATGTATATGGGGGAGGTAGGTGCCAGGTTTAATACGCACCTGCCGGTGCGGGCGAGTGACGCGCGTTACTTCTGCTGTTTATATGCAAAACGCACAGTATGTCCAATGCAATTTCGTAATGAGATTATTGATTTTTTTTTTAAGAACCATCCCTCTTCCGCGGCCATCCATCCATCCCGCGTTCTCTCTCTCTCTCTCTCTCTCTCTCTTTCCCCCTTTCCCTCATCTCCGTCCCGCTCCAAACTCCGCAGTTCGGCCGCATATCGCACCGCGCACGACGCACGCGTGCAGCGTCTCGCATAATTGAATATACCCTATATGCTCTCCCGGACGGTATCACCCCAGCGGCCAGCGGCCGCGTATATGCGAAGCTAACCGGCAAATTCTCGGTATAATATCTACATACCTCGGTGATTGTATTGATTTTCCCCGACAGTATGTAAATTAGCGTGCCCCGCGCGCGCGATGTAAGTACGTGCGAGGGAGAAATTCTGCGCAGTTTCGCGTCTCCGAGCATGCGACAGCCCCGCTCAGGACGATTTATGTATTCTCCCTTTCTACCGACACTTACATTAACTGTAATTTCAGTTTAACGTACCCTTCACCCTTTCCCTGATTCTTGGAATTCTGGGAAAGGGTGGAAAGTAAGCCAAAGTGAGATTAAAGTTAATATTGGACATTGGTCTCGTCAATTGAGCGAAATATAAATTGATTTCCATTCTTTCCTTTCCTAAAATTGCGCCATCGATCTAACGCATGCACTTAAAGTTAGCAAAATGGACGTTTACTGAATGTTAATAAATACAAATATTTTCGTAAGCGCTACGGATTGCACTTAATGTAAAACTCGATACAAAAGATAGGGTTAAAAAAATTCATTAAAAGATTTATTAAGTACACGACTTAGAAGCGCTATCGCATTGGCATCAAGACTGAAAGTTTGGCTTTCCCTCATAAGTACATCCGGATCTCTGTACGATCTGCGTTGCCGCCCAAATACCGCATTTTATACAGGTGTCTATGCTTTTACCTTGTATAAGCTGCGCGAAAAAGCCTGAAACAATTTTTCAAATCGGTTTAATTCGCAAATGCTTGCTGTTAATATTATATTAGACTATTGGAGATTGAGGATTGCGAATTGAAGATTATAATTCGAGCGAAACCGATTAACCTTAGAGTGCTATTGAGCGAAAATTTATCCATGTAATTAAAAAAATTTTTCATACTTGAAAATAATTTTATATATTTGTTCTACTTTATAAACTACAAAATGATAGAATAACTGAACGAATACTCTTTATTTTAATTTTAAAAAATATTAAATATTATTTTAAATTATTAAACTTGAATTAGCACTTGAGTGAAAATTCATCCACAACAGCGCTCGAGGAGTTTAAAATCCAAATTATCTGCTTTGTAGAAATTCTAATTTTCAATTCGCGACTCTCAATGCGCAGTGATAGATAACGACGAAGTTTATAACGACGAAGAATCCATAGTCACCTCCGACAAAGGCGTCCCCGGCGGCATTAGTGTCTACAATCTTCTCCTCTGGCAGTTTTGTAACGGGATATTCTGTCACCGTCCCGTCCTTAACTAAAATCACATTATCGGCGCCCTGCGTTATCACGACAATCCTTTTTCTTTTGACATTGACCTTCTCCATTTCTGATATCTTCAACGCGATCTGCCTTCTGTCTGTCTCGTTAAGACCGTTCATTTTCGCAAACGCGTCCGCTTCCGTCTCGTTCCCGAACAAGATGTCGATGTAAGGAAATGCCGCCATCATTGGCTTCTGGAAGAGCTCGCACAGGAACGGCGCACTGAGATTCATCATAAACATCTTGTTGTTCTCGTAAGCGTGCTTGGCTACCGTTTGTATGGATTCGGGACTGACTGTCAAGAAAAATCCCTGAGACATAGAATAATACAATGATGTAGCGTGCTCTTATAATTCGCCTTTTAGACATAGATGATAATTTATTAAGAAAATCTTTGTGTTTACCGATATGTAGATGTACTTCGCGATATCTATCAGATGCTTGTTTTCCGGCTTCTCGATGTGCGATGGCGAAAAGCAATTTGCTGCTGCTAGATTAGCGCACAGCGAGCGCTCCTTTCCAGTGATGAGTACGGCACACGTTCCAGTTGGTTCCTGATCGGTATATTGATAGCAAGTGCTTAAGCCATCCGTGGTCGCTTTATCCTCCAAGATCTTAGAATACTTGTCTTTGCCGACACAGCCCATGTAGGTGGCTATTTTTGGTTTTTGTAAGAACCACTGTGTAATAAATTAACTAATTATTTATTGTAGTATAAAAGTTTTTCTTTCTTTACTTTTCTGATGAACATTTTCTCAGAATTTTTATCATTATTTTATAAAAAATCTTGTGAAAAATTAAAAAAATTTTTTTATAAATTGAAACACTTTAGAAAAATTAATAGTCTGCATTTTTTGTAGAATTATTCGTGAATTTCGAAATCTAAGATTTTTAAGCTTATAATTTCTCATAAAATTTTATAATATCTGAAAAAGTTTAAAAAGAAAAATTTAGAATATTTCACAAAATTTACTTGTGCATTCTGACATATATAAAAAATGAAAAAAAACTATTTTTTATTATGCCGATTCGTATAAAAATTGTGTGAAAAACTGTTATTAGGATATTCTAAACAAATTTGGTAATACTTAAGTAACAATATTATATATAAAAGATTCTGCTTACTTGCGCTACTCTCAAGGTATTCTGCACAGATCCACCCGCGGTAAATTCAGCATTGTACAGGTCAATTAGCTCTTCATATAAATAAGGCTTGTGCTTCTCCTCAGCAAGAATAGCATTGTTAGATTTTAGGTCATATTTTTTTAAAAATTCATAATCTACGTGTGCCGAGATATCCAAGAGAGGATTCCCCAAACCCAGCAGCAATCCTTCTCTGAAACATATATTCGATGATCGTTTTTCATACTTTTTGGCTTTAGAGAAATTCTATACTGGGATTATTTATTTAATTACCAATCAATTATTTTGTATATTAAAAGAAATCTTTAATTAAGTAGGGAAATTTTTTATTAACGTTAGAAAAATATAGTTTAAAATTAAGTTTTCTTTAAAGTCTAGAAAACGTGCTCTGCAAATTTTTATTAATAAAAGCAGTTTACCGCAATGGCAATAAAGATAAATGTGAGACGATTCATTCAACTTTATTTCAAATCAATGAAAGAAAACATTCGCGATGTTATCAAGAAGATATTAAAAATTAAATATTGCATACGGCAATTTTTCTCGTATCGCGGTGCCATTTTGAAACGACCGCATCGAGAGTTTGGTGACGAAATCGCGCCGAGAATCGACCTTGACGATTACATAACCTACACGTATCTTTCCGCGACGCGGTAATCTTGCCGCAGATTTCCGATGTCATTGATCGTCCCATCATTTAGCAATTTTAAATAAAACATTTTTAAAACTAACAAGTATAGGGCACACACTTTTTTTTGCAGGCAATTGCTCGCTCGGAGGTGAATCGATTCTCGTCGTAGAACGCCGGGAGCACATTTGACACATCGTTCATAACCTTGATATTGCATAACAAAATTCAATTCATAACCTCCGACAAGAAGACAAAATCGCGTGCAATTTGCACGACAGATAAATCACGAGATGGATGTAAAAAAAATGAGAATTGCAAATAACGAATGTCTCACTTACCGTAAGTCTGCGGCCATTTAGGAGATTTCAGATCTCGTTCACAGGAATTCACGGGCCAGTGTGCAGCACAGAGGATGGTCCGTAACGATCGCGAGGCGCGCCACCGCTTCTCTGCTTTTTGCCTTTCGGGACGCGAGAAATCCAATGGCATCCACAGTGCTCCGCTACGGAAATGCTTCACTCTACCGAACTAATGTCATCGCGATGACTTTTCGCGAGCAAGGAGGGGGAGAGGGACGCAAACATTATCTAAGAGCTACAAGAAACCTTATATAAGCAGCGCATGCTAATCAATGTTAATTCACAACGTCAAGTTACACTTTTCGAGAGCTATTTCGATATAAATAGTTTCCCTAAATCTCGCTCGAATGGAATAAAATCAGTGTTCCCAGCAGAGCTTCTTTGTGCACTATGCGAATAGTTCTACATTGATGCTCCAAAAACGTAACGTTATCGAGGAGAGACCTCGTGACATTAGGACGCGTAATAAGATTAGAAATACAGTTAAATAACGATAAGTTTTAAAATAGTTCAGATCAGTCAATGGCGCAATTTGAAAAAGCGTAAGCTGAGCGAAGTAAGACAAGCTAGACGTGTAAAACAGTTTATTCTAGTCACATATTTTTTGGTGCTGGTTTTGATTCAATTAGATTTTTCTTCGATTTTACTTCAGTGTTGAAACGCGACTAGAGTAAAATCTGTCTTATAATGTAAAAAAAAAAAAAAATGTGTGCAACAGTTCTGACATTTTAACAAATCAGAGTTCTGAAGATAAAAAAAAAAGGGGGGCGACAGCCTTTACAGCCTCAATTATACGCTGAATATTCATCGGCTCATTGTCAGAAGGTTTTCGTATCGTCGAACGGGAAGCGGCGACATCCTGCAACATATATATTTCACACCGGGCTTTACTTACAGCGATTTACTTCGACTCTTTGCGAAGATCCGTTGGGGCCGAACAATGCAACAGCGAACTAACGTCAAATGTCTTACCTGTCGAATCTTACACATGTACGTTTGAGTAACAATAGAAAATCGCACGAAAATATATATTATAAAATTTCTCTTGATAAACATTAAATCACAATGTCAAAAGTGAGAAATTATGAGCTTTTTATTTTACATTATAGATGAATTAACTTGATTCTCTTGCATATCTTTGTTCGTACTTGATGTTGCCCATTCATAAAAATATAAGATTTTTAATTTTCATCAGATTAAGGAAATAAATAATAAGGAATAAATATCTTTGAACATTCTGATCAATCGTTACATGGTTTCTTGTTAAAAATGACTATATAGAATCGATTATGTATTAATTTATGAATAACAGAATAGCAAAAGGGAAATTCTTCAATGTACTATCATGCAAATGATAACATACTGAAAGAACAATTTCAACATTATTAAAAAAGATACTTATTTTACATCTCTTTTCTGACAATCATAATTTGATTGCAATGAGAGAATCAAGTATTTAAAGATTCGTAAAATTACTAGATGTTAAAACTGTTATAATCTCGATGAACTAAATTTCCAATATAATGAACAGACATAAGAAATAAATCGCAAAAGAAAATTATCGCATGAAGAGTTAATTAAAATTATAGCAACTTCAATCTTCGAGTAAGAATAAACAAAAAACGCAGCTGACGTTGCATTTTAAGCTACCTGAAATAGAAGTGTCCGATATTTCACGCAATTTTACAGGGCTTGCAGCGCGAGGAAAGTATTCTTACGATACCTTCGTGCTCTCGCCGAGCGGAGATTCTCGAGAACCCGCTCTAGGGCGGAGATTCGGCGTGTGTAAGCACAAGTCGATCTCACAGTTTTGTCCGGCGCATCCTACAGAAGAAGAGGATTCCTCTCGTAGAGACGGGCTCTCTCCCTTAAGAAGCGCCGCTTTTCCTAAGAAAGAAAACAGGACTCTCAAAGGCGTTCGAGTGGAACACATTAGGGAGTGAATTAACGTGTCGTTTCTTTTTTTAATTATTTTTATTCGTTTTTCTTACGCGTGTTTGTCGGAATGATAACGACAGACTGGATCCGCGGTTATCTCTGGGAGGTTGCGGTAATGCAACCCCCGCGTACTCTTTTATTTGATTATGTCTCCGACTTTCGCCTCCTCGCCCGCTTCTATTTCTCTCTCCCTCTTTCTGTCGACGTGGTTATAGATTGGCTGTGATGGACAATTACCTCTCGCTACCCACCACGTCGCTCTTCTCTCCACCAGACCTCTCGCGTCGCTTCTCTACTCGAAGCCCTAGAGTCTCTCGAGCTCCCACGGCTCGCACGCTTCTTCGAGGGTGCATCCTTCGTGGACGATGCTGGCGTGTAGAGAGGGCTATCGTTGCGTCCTATATCACACATCATATTACAATACAGCGTGTTACAATCCCTGCTGTCGCGCGTTTCTATCGATTTTGCGCTTTTTTCCGTTTTTTTTTTGTAATGCGGCAACCGACGACGATGACCGACACGGTGTGTGTTAGTTTTCTATCACGCGAGCTCAAGGGGGTAACCCGTGTGTCCCGACGACGTATGCGTCCGTTTTTACATATGTACACATGTATTTTTCTCGGGTTCTTGGTGCCGACCGTGTCTCTCAAAAATCTGGTGCACGGATCCGATCGGCGATTCACGATCTCCACGTGTCTCTAGTGAGAGAGAACTCTGCCGAGAGGGACTGTGGGTGTTACTTTGTTATATACATTTTTTTTTAATCTTTCTAAGCGGCTGCGAGAGGGTCGTCTGTGCCGGCACGTAATCCGAAATGTATTGTATCTCAGCGATCTAGCTACAGAGACTGGGCTCGAAACTTCTCATCTCGTTGAGCTTCGCTCTCGGCGGTCACCGTGTGTCCCGAACCGTTTTGCAACTCGGGCTGCGTGACTTTATTATTTATACAGACGACGTTGTCGGCGACGATGACGGGAGTGGCGACTGCGACGAGGTCGGCGGCGGCGACGACGACGACGACGAAGCTGACGACGACGACGGCGACGGCGGCTGACGAAGACAACGACGACGTCGAAGACGACGAGCCGGAATCTCGCACGTCCACGTATGGTCTACGAAAGCGAGGCTGCGGCCCATCGAGCGGCAGACCCTCGCTATCCGACGACTAGTCCGGCGGCACCGACGTTATTACCGTAATCCTCGAGGGGGAGTGTACTTGCACTCTACAGCGATACATCGAACATACTTATATCCGACGAAGCTCCCCCGGTGTGACGACTCCATGCTTCCCGAGTCTTTTTCATTCCTTCCCGCACGCGTGTACTATACGCGCGCGCGCGCGACTCGGTCATCGCAGATCCTTTTTTTCCCCGCGTACCCGGTCAACGAGCCTCGAGCCTTAAGTACGTCAAGTCTACGTATCGCGGGTCGGGGGTTCGTCTACAGCGGATGCGCTACTAGTTGCGATAGGATGTAACGCCCCCAAAAAAGTTGAAAAAAAAAGGAAGGGGCGGGTTGCAGTGTGCAGTAAGACTGTCTCAAAACCAGAAAAATCGCATGAGAAATGATGAGCATCAATTTTTTATTTCTAAAATTATATTAATCTTTAATGTTTCTCGTGTATTCTTTAAAAGTTACATTCAAGCTCAAGACAACAAATGGATCTTTTCAAGTTCTGATGCTTGTGAGGATGTCCACTGGTTCTGAGACATCTTGCAAACGTTCTCGTCGACTATCATGCGCCGGGGTCTCCCGATCTCGACGAAACCGTGCATTGAAGCCAAAGTTAACACGGCGACGGCGTCGCTATGCACCGATCAAACTCGCAAAACTCTTGCGACCGAGCCGAGCCCGAGAGGAGGTCCGATCTCCTCTCTCTCGCGTCAACTTGAGGGGTGTACAGATCGGCCGATCATGTTCCTCTTTCTTTTTTCTTTCTCCGGATCCGGAATAGTCTACGTATTATCGGACAGCAGTTTGCTCACCACATCTCAGTATGGAGAGATGATGATCGAGTAGATAGCGTGGCTGGTTCTACACGTTCCAAAGTCACTGTGAGAGAGGCTCGCTCGGTTATCCCCGAGGACGCACTGCGCGACGTCTCTTAAAGTAACTTTGGAGGGGAGGAAGGGTGATGACTGCATATAGGCTACAGAACGTGGCCGGTCGCCTTCTGCCTTGCCGTCGATCGGGTGAAAAAGCGATCTCCAGAGTCCGATTTCTGTAGACCTGTGTGCTCAACCTCCGAGTCTGCAAGTTTGACTGGCACATAACAATGAGTATTATCATGTACATACCGTTAAAACATCGAATTAAGATACACAAGAAAAAAAGGGATATTTATTTACGTTTTAATTCGGCCGTTCGCTCGGTACCTTTGGAAGCAGCTTTAACTTTGGCTTTGGATTGGAACTTTATACACGTAAACGATCATCGCGCACTACGAAGGCGGCGAAAGGATGGCAAATCTTTCTCCTATGCTTAAAAAAGGAATTGGGAAAGCAGACTGACTGAGAAGAAAAAAGATAAAGTCGCTTCAACAGATTAATTGCGAATATTTTTAGATCAATATGTCTCCTCAAGTGCATATAAAATCGAATTAAAAATTGAAAGACTTTCTTCTTCTCAGTTCAATCTACTCTTCTTCAGGTTTCAATCTACAAACGATTTACAAATCACTTTCAACAGACAAGCTCAGCCTAGTCCGAGAGAGCCAGCCGGAAAGGGTAAATTCTCAGTCACAATTCAAAAGGAGACGTTGTTCGCACGTGTTTTGACGTTTATTAAAAAATAAAAACTTGCAAAAAACACACGTGAGTCACGTACAAAAAAAGAAAACGTACAAAACAGGACCTCATCTCGTATGTGCTACCAATGTGAGAAGGGTACAAGCTTATCGGAAACCGATATCATTTCCCGGTGTTCTCTGGTTTTAATACATATATAGAAAGAGAATTAGTATCCCACGTCCGTGTATGCGTGATGAAGTGACTTATTCGCGCTATATGCTAGCTCGTGCGCGACCATCTCATCCGCGGTGCCAATTGTTCTGAAAACATCAGTCATACAACGAAGAATTTCATTTAGTGTGCTCGGCGGATTACATTACGATGGCCCTTAACTCTTTAAGACAGTGCAGAGAAAGAGAAAGGGGAAAGAAATCGTTTATAATCTCGAGACTTCAAGACTTCCGATGCCGTAGGTAGGACAGCGTGTTGTACAATCGCTGTTTCCAGCGTTTATTGCGAAATCTGAACTTTATAAAATTATAACGCGTTGCAATCCCTGATTTCGACTATTAAGATCGAAACAAGTGTTTACAGAGAAAGGATTATAGAGAAGAAAAGAAAAAAACAGATATGTCGTAAGGAGATACCAAGAGTCTACAATTATGATTGTCTTGAAAGCAATCAACAATGTATTAATTTAGTCGATCGTACTTAATATATAAGAAGAGATCACACAGGTAATGTAAAGATTCTTTGAAGAAGTTTATGAGAAATCATAATCCCTATACTTTTACATGGATAATCGAGATCTCTAAAGGAAACGACAGCTAAAAAAACAATTTTTTAAAAGTCTACATATTATAGAACCATTAGATAATCTTTTTAGATAAGCCGGAATACATAAATAATCTACAAAATTTTTAAATTAAAAAACAAATGAAATCTCAAACCATTTAACAATAAAAGTTCAATTTTCTTTCTAATTTAGTGTAAATAATAGATTAGAAACAAATTTGTGTTAAAAAACAAGCATAAAATTTTTTCATGTTAAAGAGATAAGATTTCGGCTGACACGATATCTAATTGACTCCAAAACATTTTCTATTTATATATACATATACTAAAGTTCTTTAATCGTTGGGTATGCATCGCGCAATGAATTGAAAATTTCTCTTTGACGTTCGTTACGAGACAATTGTAAAATTCGGAAACGATCTGCGATACAACGCGCACTTGTGTGCCCGATGAACGCGAAAAGACGCTTTGCGTTGCATTATATTACGTGCGCATCTCATTCTTATTTTTCCCACCCTATTGAGTAAACCGTTTGCGGAAATGAAAGACAGTGAACTTCGAGAGAAGTTTGCAGAACAGAACCAAGAGAAAAAAAAACTAGTCATCGAAACAGGATTGTGCACACGTGAACATTAAATAATCCTCGGCATCGTGGATAGACACTACTAGTTTCTAGTGCGGTACTGACGATATAGTGCAACGTCTATACGGATCAAGATGTTTGATCTAAATAATTATTTTTAATTAAAGTTGTATAACAAATAATTTGCTCAAATACATTTATCATGGCTCTGAATCTAAATAATGACAAATTCGTGATTTTAATTGATCTCTACATCGTTACACAAAATTCTCGGATCGTCTTTTTATGTAATTCGTCATATTATAGAGATTGCACTGTATCGCGATTAAATAAAAATACAGGAAGATAAAAGCAGTTGAAGTTATTCGATGGAAAAAAAATATCGCAGAACTCCACTTATGGATCAACAATCAGACTTGTGAAGGGTGGCACAAGGGTGGTAGCAAAAAGAGACAGAATAACACGAGCGAACACGCCGCGCGCGTTTTGGATCGAGATTTTGACGGGGTATTTTGTTGTTTTTTTCTTCCTTTTTATTAAGCCAGCGAAGCGGAAACGCGCGCGCGACGCGCAGGAAGCCAGCGAAGGAAGCGCGCGTCCGATCGATTTACCCGATCAAGATTCTCGACAAGATGCGACAAGGGAAAGGTTAGGGGAGATCTCGTGGATTTGTTGTTGCTGGCGAAGGGTACGCCGCGAGAGAAAGAACAGTCGGTGTAATGAAATTAAAGAAACACGCAGTACACGTCGTTTTTTTCTTGTGAACTTCACAAATACATGTTATTACATTTCTCTTATATTCAGCATTATTATTAGCAATATATTGTGGTTATAATTTATATAATCTTTAAGAAAAAAAAAAACACGGATGGTTTTCAGCAAAAAATAAAAAGCATAGACGAGAGAATAGAGAAAAAAATCTTACAGCAAGTCACTACGCTCGAACAAAACGGAAGTGCGATTATTACAGACTACAACACGTCTTTTTTTACGTCAGAGTTAATCCTACGTTAATAAAAAGATTACGTTACTATATACGCTAAGGATAATGTTCCGCCACTTGGGTTTCCATACAGAATCGGCGCATCCTACCGGGTCAAAGTCCAATTATAATTTTTTTTTATTCAGCGAAGAAAACAGCGTTATGAAAGCAGGTTTTCTAAACGGTCAGACACCCGCACGCTACCCCCCCCTCTATTTGGGGAAAAATCTCGGTGAACGCTTTTCTTTTCTTTTCCCCTTGTCGAGCACGGTCTACGTTTTCTCGAGACACATTACGAATACGCTAAAATCGCAAGATCTTAAATTTACATTGCTATGCAAAGTTATCTGTAAAAATTAATATCGTTTAAATCCAATCGTCTTCGACATCTGCTATTTCGAATGCATTAGAAGTTTCACACATTTAAAAATTTAAGATAGAATTTCTCATTCGGAGACGATTCTTTTCCGCACTGTCCTCGTATCAGAAATCGCGTCATGATTAACTGACTAAAAATTAGAAATAAAATATGAGAAAATACAATTAAAAAAAAAATAAGAAAACAAGCTCCAAATCAAGATATCCGAGCTAGCTAATCGATAAGACAGTTCTTATGTAAAATTGCGACGCATTATTATTCCTAGTTTCAGCCTCATCTTTTATTTCCTGCAAAGTAATGTTCATTTCCTGATACGATCGCGTTCCACGGATGAGAATTTCTTCGTCATATATACGCGTGTGCTTGTATACAACAAATTATTTTTAATGTACAATTTTGTACGGAGATGTGAATTAGAGATCTTACGATTCTTTGGCTTGGTATGCAAAGATGCACTGACAAGACGTAAACCGGGTCGATCGTGTACAAGCGCACGTGCACAAGCGATCATCAAGGGATCAATCGCGAGTACCGCTGTCGGTTACGTATACTCCCGCGGACGATGGGTCTCGCATTCTTCCATTCGACGCACTGAACGAGATCGGCGGACATCGGTGTTCCTAATCTACCTGCTGCTCGGCTATCTCTAACGCGCGACGACGCAGTCGCGTGGGAGGGATTCGACGATCGACCATAGCGGATTTTGATCGAGCATTCTGTCAAACGTATGGAATTATTATTATTATTATTATTATTATTATCATTACAGTGATACTATTACGCACAGTACCTGCGCCACAAGCGGTTGTTACTATGTCGTCCAGCGGTTCCCGCGGGAAGATGCGTAACGCGCGCGATTAGAAAGATCTACCGATCGTTGCGCAACGGGGGAGGGGGTGGGCGTCATCGTTACAGAAAATCCGAAAACGATCGGCGATTCAATCGCTGCGAGATACGGCCCTCATCGGAACGCTCGTCGATCCTACATTTTTCCCCCCACAAATTGCAAGAATCTTATTTGAGATTTAGATTTGTTTCGATCTAGTTTGATCGGTTTCTCAAGCAGCAGATTTTGAGAGAAGAGGTTTCCTGATCGAGGATCGAGAGGTGACCGTGGTGAACCGTATCTCCATTAACACGAAGATACTCGACTTTATACAAATGTATGACGAAAGGAGTTTAGGTCAGAGCAGGCAACGAATTTAGGTCAGAGCAGGCAACAAGAGAGATACGAAAGGATCGATAAGCCGGGAATCTCGGAAAAAGATACGAAGAGGTCGTCGGATGGGGGAGGGAGAAAGAGACAGAGAGAAATAGTGAAAAAGGGAGGCAGGTTGATAATTGCCATAATTTTTGCGTGTCTCTGCTATTTTTCGGCTGGCTATATGTACTTTGCTCTATCTTTGTTTTTACGAGAGGTTGATTTTTTCCGTCTAAAATAGATCGCACTGCGGGTAGAGCACTTGTTTCTCATAGAGCGGGCGGCAGATCTTCACGCGTGCAGTTCGCAAGACGGCCAAGAGTATCTCGGTTCCGAGGCTTCCTGCTAGCGACAGACAGACCCGACGGACCGACGACCGACAGAGACCGATCCGAGCCCGACGCGACGATTTAGTATGGTGCGAACCGGCGCGACGGCGATGGCCCTCGTAATCCCGGTCTGGTAACCAAAATTATGTCACGTCAGTCACGAGATTGGTGGATGTGGATCAAAGCACGGACAGATATATAAATATATATATATATATATAGATTGTAAATGTTAAAGGCAAATATTATTTGCGTGGAATGAGAAAACATAAGACAGAGGAATGTAGAGTAACAGAGCATGTACGTAGAGTGAAATATCGTAAATAATAGTGACAGAAAAAGAAAAAAATCTCAAGATTCAAAAATAATAATAAAAGGAGAAAATTGGAGCGGATATGTAACTCGGAGAATACCTCGTTTTTCTCGCTAAACCTTGTATTACCGATTCTTCCGTTTTACGACAAAAATATTCGCGCAACTCGTGTAAAAAAATTAAATTCTTTGTCCTTCGAGCACTCTTCTTTATGAAAGATCGAATATCTTGCGATTACGATTCTAAATGGAACAAATAAAGCATAGAGAATGAGTTTTTTCGACCATTGCTATTAAATAATTCTTCACGACTCGTCGCCTGGGACAGAATGATGGTGCATTTTAAAATGCGTTGACAATATCGAAAACCTACCGTTCACTTTTCATTTGCTATAAATCTTTAGCATTCTAGTACTGCTAAAACATTTAGAAAGATCATATGATGAAATAAAAATGAATATCGTTCGATGATTTTTCTTGGAAGTAAAAACAAAAGCGTTGCCTTGTGCTACACGATCGTGATCATAAAGAAGAGGGCGGCTTGGGTAATTTTTTAAATTTCACGGTTTATGGGAGGATAATTTCAATTCAGGCGTGGTAATTATGACCCAGTGGCACTTCACTCTACTTACCTACGCTCTTCAAACGAATCTCGGCTGAAGTCCTCGTACATGCCTCTACTATAACAGCGGTATAATAAATAATCGAATCTACCAATGAGATCAACATATACCATATACTGGCTCCCTTGTGTCCAAGGCTTAACTTTGTGAATTAGTCCCTGTATATACATAGATTCACGTGCAAGGTTCGCGTGCCTCGCCTAATATGACTGTCGACTTGGGATTAGGAGAGCGGAATGTTGTCGTGCCTATTACGTTACCTCAAGGGAAAAAATTGTATAGTGGATAAGATATAATACACAGGTACTGTAAATCATCAAATTAAAAAATTCCTATCCCTCCATACATCCGGGCATACAAACAATATATGTACATACATGTATATTAGAACGCACGTGCGCGCATAGATGTATATGAGAGTGTGTATGAGGAAAAAATGTGATTTTTTTGTCGAAAAGTATACACGACAAACCTTCGATGCCAGTAATCGTTCGCAGACTCGAGCGCAAGAACGCAACGGACGGTTTAATAACTACAAAAACCTACGACAGCGAAGTGCAAACAACTATCTGCATAGTAATTCACTATCTGCACAACTCGATCGTGGGCGAGCCGGTGAGGAGAATGTGGGATTGTAGCTAGTCATATGAGGCAGGCAGCGGTAGACTGGATTTTTAACCCATGCGACTTGTCATCTTACAGCTTCTCACAAAAAGAAAAACCAACAAGAGTATTGTTATATAAAAATAAGAGCCATTTGCAGCCCAGGCTGGGGATAGTATGGGGTAATGAGGTGGTAACGTGCAACAACAAATTCAAAAAGTATTTAGAAAAACTGAGAAATATTCAATCAATTCTGTTTTCTATTTGAACGTTTTGCGAATGGATTTACATACATTAAAAGCTTTGAACCTCGTGAGTAGAAGTCAACTATCAAGAGTTATGGATTGTAATTTCGAAAAAGCTCAAAGACGAAATCGCGAAATCTCCGCGACATTTTCACTATCCATTTCACGAAATTCCGATTCGATTCAATATAAAAATTCGTAATTTATAATTTATTAGTGAAATAATTTTTTGTATTTGTGCTACGAAACTTTTAACTCTAAATTAATATCTGTGCTAATAATACAAATTTAATTAAAAAGTTATCTATTTAAATTAGGAATTTAATTCAATGAGCAAAATAGTAAAATAATAATAAGGAAAAACAGTGACTATTGCTTAGTTTAAAACAAGAAATTGAATCTTATATTACAAGATATGTATCGCACAAGAAAAAAGTATACATTTTAGCGATACTAAACAAAAAAAAAAGAGAGAAAAAATATATACTTGAATATTTGCTTCATTTGAAAATATTTATAATGCACTAATATTTTTGTAAATTTGTTACGTCAATATATTGATCAGAGACAGTACACGATTTTAGTTAAAGAAAAGAAATAATGTTTACGCATCGGAAAAATTGAATCAAATTAGATCCAATCGAATTGACGTTATAGTTCGTAAGTCTTGACTTGAAAAGATTAAAGAGATGCTGATATCAACTTAATGATCCAAATCATCTGGAGAGCTGGTTTCTACTTACGACACGTTTCAAAGATAATAGATTCGATGCGTCATTCCAAAATCGCGCCAGCCCTGTTTTTCTTTTCTTTCTTTTCTCTATCTACAGCGTACGAGTCTCATTTAAAATTGCAGAACGTCCTGGCTCGCGGACCGGTAGTGCGATCAAGAAATTCTAATTCGCATTCCTTAGGTACGTTTCTTCATCCCAGGCCTCCGCGCCACTCCCGGCTGAGTGATGTACGTAATAGGGAGCGCTTGAAACACAAAGGATTCAGTGAGAGACATACAGGCCAATTTCGCAGTTAATGCCATGGAACAAGAGAGTCTATGAACTAGGACATCCCTAGAAGAGCAGTCGACATGTTCAAGGAACAATCAGTCGAGACCCGGAAAAAGATTCGAACACCATGGGACGTAGACGACGTATAAAGGCGGCCTGTTTATTGCATTTCTGACGCGGTTTGTTGTTGCAGCGACAAGAACGAGGCGTGTCTACTCGCTAACAAAATGAGTCAAAGACTTACTCTTGTACGACTTGAACGCTGACCCGGGACTGTCTCTCTAGGGTTGCCCGCGTTCATGGACAAAGATGGTACGCCTGAGGTGCACTGAAATTTAGAATGTACAGAAACGTCCAAGCGTCATATAATTAACATTTCACTACGACGGAGTCTGCACTCATGTGGGCATCGGGTCGACACTGGTACGTGTGTACAAAAGTATTAAGTTTTAAAATTCTCAAGTACTTGAGAAAGTAATATTTGCATAGACGAAAACGATCATGCGTTGTGCCGCGCGATAACATTGTCAGAGAAAAGTAAGAAAGAGATAAAGAAAGAGAAGAGAGAAAAAGAGAGAGTGGTGATACATTTAACAAAAAGGACAGAGGTTTATAATGAAGTAGACGTGAAGTAAACATTGTAAATTTCGCGATATCGACTTATGGTTGAAACAACTTAATGTTTGCTATTTTGTGGGAATAGTAAAAAAAAAAAAAAAAGGAAATATATATTGTAAGGAGAGATACAAGCTGAAATCTATATATGACAAGAGAAAGAAAATGTGCAACAGACTAGAAAAAATGTCGACGAATCACCGAAACCCCAATTCGCATGAGCTGTTAATCCAGCCTGGAACGTTCACAATGTTAAGTCGGACGAATGGGCAGTCGGTACGCCGTGTACCTACTCACCTGAACCGGCCGTTGTTGCCACTTGGAGGGGGTGATCGGCGACTGAACATGCCATACTCGTTACCACGGGAGAAGCCAGTGTCACGCATGGATCCCATACCTAGAGGAGGCATAGGAGGCATTGGGTCTCGTCTTGGTGGTAGAGTTGGCATTGTCATTGGTGGAAAGTCTAGCCCGCACATGGTATTTCCCATGTCACTGGGCCCTGTCATACCCGTAAACCGCCTTTCGTAAAGGTCCCTGGTGTCCTCGAAACCGCGCCTGTCGTAGTAGCTATCGTAATCCTGTTAGGAAAATACCGAATAAAAAAGTTAATACAAGATTTTCCCACATGCGATCACTCACGCTATCGATTAACACGAATGCTATCGATAACAAGGCTGATCTAAATGTATGTATACGTGAAATATCGAAGGGAAGAAGAAACCTACCCCAAAGCGGCCACCACCCATGAGCCGGTCCCGGAGGAAAGGTGGTGGCGGCGGAGGAGGATATGGATCGCGTCCGAACATTCGGTCCCTGTATCCGTTTCTGTCTGGGCCACCTCCCATTCCTCCTTTGGGACACTCCTTCGACCAGTGACCGCCTCGTCCGCATCGATAGCATTGTTCCGGATCTCCCATCCCTGGCCTCTGTCGCACACGACTAGTAGATATCTGGACCTTCATCGGCTGCCCATCCACGATCTGTCCGTTCAGCTCCTTGATGGCGTCGTTCACGTCGCCAGTCGCCTCCAGATGAACGAAACCGTAGTTTCGTACGATGTCGCATTCGACGACGGTGCCGTACTTGGCGAACAATTCGCGCACCTGCGGCGCCTTGGTGTTATCTGTAAGATTGCCCACAAATATCTTCGTCGTAGGGGTGTTAGGTCCCTTACGACTCTTCGCGGCCTCGCATTTTATCGGCTGTCCATGAACCATGTGTCCATTTAGATTCTGTATCGCGTTTCGGCCTGCCTCCTCATTCTCCATATGCTGTGTAAATAAAAAAATAATTCATCATTGTCGACGTTGATAATCGCTATCATTATTCGATCGTATTGATCGAAGTATTGACGCGGTTGATACCAACACTTACCACAAAGCCATAATTCTTTACCACGTCGCATTCCACGACCTTTCCATATTTCTCGAACAGTGGTTTTATGTCCGCGTTCGAGGTCTTATCGGCTAAATTACCAATGAAGATTTTAAATGTGCCAACGCTGCTAAAACCCGGCATTTTGCGGCTCGTACAAGAACCTAATGTCACAAAGATGTATATATAAGAACAGAAATACTTATCTTTGTTATCATCCAATTATACAATTATGCAAATGTAATGTAAACATAAAATTAATAATATATAATAATATAGAATTATGTATATTTTTTATCTTGCATTTATTATTTTCATTTTTTTATAATGCACATTTTCAAAATATTTGAATTAAGAAATATGCAGTTCACTTACATCATTATAAAATAATATATGGATAAACAAATTATACTCAGACTTTAAGGAAATTGTATTATTTATCAAGTACATTTATATTTTTTTCGTTTTCTTTATACATAATAAACATTTCCAAAGCAAGAGAAAATAAACGTGAAGGCTTGATCTCTTGCTCCGCATTTATTTTCTGTATCTCACGGTGCTAATCCATTCAGCGTACTCTTCCCCGCCATGATATTCAGCGCCGGCGGTTGATACCCGCGCCGCACTGCGTCGCTAAAGGCATCAAGGCCGGATAATACCGGCGAATGTGTACTACAAAATGCCACAATTGCTATCCCCGATATTTATCATCGCAGCAAACATCCAGGCAGAAATTAAATCAATCCTAATCGCGCCAAATAAAACATATCATGCTAGAGCAATTCGGCGCTCGTGGCAAAAAAGGAGCTAGTTTTACGTTTTATTCCTCCAAACGATGGCATTCGCAATGTCGCGTAATCCTCGCACGAGGCGATTTATCTCGCCGCGATGACGCAATCCCGGCGGAACGGCGGCCTTCCCCGCCGTTAATTGAAACAAAGACAATCGGAGGTGACGCCGATTGTTTGACTTCGATCCCGACGCTTCTCCTTCCACCATCTTGCCCACGATCCCCTGGCGACTGATCTACGGCGCGTAACGTCCGCGCGGACGGGGGCAAGCATATTCCCACGGCTTTTACATTCGTTGTGTTCGAGATACTAGATACCTCGCGATACGCAAGTTTCCCCAATGCGAGAATGCCACGCGGCGATTCTCCTTCGTCAATGTGAAAGTACGTACCTGCGTCGAACGTTGCTCACGATATCGTATCGGCGGCACGATAATCCAACGAGATGAATCCACGAGAGAATTCGCGAGATATGCGGATTTCGCGTGCGCGCAATTCAGCAAACGTGACAAAAGCGACGAAACAGAAAGCTCACGCGACACTGGTGTCTTCGTTACGGAAAGATTCCACGGCACCGGGCTCGTCGAGAAAACGAAACGTTAATAATGGCGTCCCGGTGGTGCCTGCCGCGTCGTTCTCGGAGGCGCCAGTGTCGCGTGTGTTCTGCAACCCGTTGTTCGTGTGCCGGCGGCGCGTCGATTGGCGCGGTCGGAGTCACGCGGGCCAATAGCGTTGCGATGCTGGCCGAGTGGTAGAGAGAGCCGCAGACCAATGGCGAGCGGCGCTAGTCAAGCGCGGGAGAATCTCAATCGTATTCCCCGTTCTGATCTTATCCGAATCATTTAATCAGTGATCGCGTTTTCTCGTTGTAAAAGGCGAGAAGGAAAGAGCATGGATACAATCGATTTGCCACATAAAGTGCAAAATAATGTTCACAGGCGTTTTCTTGATAATTAAGAACGAATTCTCGACGCAACGACCAAGGAATCAAAAATTTAACACAAACAATTAAGAAAAAACTAGAAACAATAAATTTATTACAAATTGAAATGTGACTTTCTTTACTTTTTATTTTTGCCCATTTTATTTTAAACCCAATACTTTGCTTCAAATTTTTCATATATAGAGCCTCTCATTAACATCTGATTAAGTTAATCGACGATTAATTTGCCAATAGCAATGTAATGTTTCAGAGCTCCTTTCTTTTTTTCTAAAACAAACTAATTTTTCAGTTCATAAAAAATTGAACAAAAGAAAAAACAAAATATAAAATTTGTTAATAGAATGTAATGCAAAGTTTTAAATATTTCATAATTATACGTGAATTATGTTAACAACACTCTAATATCACATGTTTCAAAAACGTTTCAGGTCGACAGAAATTAGAAACGCGATTAGAAAGAGGTTGGAGCAAGATTAGAAAGTTCCTTATTTAAATTCCATCTTTTCCTTGTGTTAAGATTCTAAAAGGGCAATCACACATTAAGATAAAGAATTCTTTTTTTCTGTATATATGTATGCATATAAAAATTGTTAGCAAGAATTCACATTAGAAAAAAAAACTAGAATCCAGAAAAACAGAATTGTTAAAACTTATCAGAAATTGCACTAACAGTTGTCTGTTTTTTGGTGCTTTTCATTTAATAACATAAGTTAACACAAGCATCGTTCTATCTTTTTTATGTTCAATGAGTAACAAAGATAGAACGATACTTGTGTCGACTTGTGTCACTAAATGGAAAACATCCCTTTTCAGCTCAATAATCACGTTTCCTCTTTTCCCTTCACATTTGATAGAAAAAGAAAAACGATGGTACAATACAAGAAACTCTCAGCTGAAAAAACAGACCTATATCTTACAAGTAACAATGCAACTTCTGATGGATTCTAATAAATTTTGCTTTTTCGCTCTTAATGTAAATTTTAATATAATTCTTATTTACTAAACTTGTTTACTGAAACTAATACTCTACTGCCAATTCATAATATTCAATTTCAGGTTCATTTTCATTCGTTGGGTTTTAGAATTTCGTATACATTCATGTAGATACATAAATTTACAAGATGTAAATAAAAGCTCTCATTTACCAAGAAACTACTGTTGATATCATTTATCTTATGTATATCTTTTAGTGAAAATGAACAGCAAAGAATCCACATAGACCAGACGACATAAATAAAATTTTTTAAAATTGTAATCTGATTTTGATTAAACCGATCGAATCAAATATAGAAATAACAAGAACTTTCGTTCAACTTGGTGAATATCTACATGTGGCGTTCATTCACGATCTCGCTCAGACGCGTTATTTTTAGGGACAACGTCAAGGGTATGACGATGCGCTTTGTTCGAATTTTCATGAAGGGGACAGAGTCATCTAATTGAATTCTCACTTTAAAAACGATAAATCAATACAAATAACGAAAGAAACGACTAAGGCCACGTTCGGAAACATCCGAGTGTTCCTACGTATCATTTTATCCTTAATGCGAAACAAGGATAAAAATAACACCCGAGAATCCCTCAGATGTTTCCGAACGCGACTTAACTTGCTCGTCCGTCCGTTATTAAATTAAACTCGTCCGATTCGCGCTGTTAAACGCGACGGAAGCCAGGCGGAATTTGCATATCTCCGCGCAACGTCATTGGTGATCGGCCAAAAGTCGCGGGTTTACGCGACGCACACGTCGTGAAACAATGATACGCAATAATTGGAAACTTGCCGGAGGGGATTCGCGGCATCGCGACGACGAATATTATTAAACTTCGAAGAAAAAGGCGACGACGAAACCGTCGTGATACAACGTGTCGGACGGCTTCAAAGCTCTCGTCTGACACGCGAGCCGTTTCGACCGTGAGGTCGCGAACGATACGAGGTGCGAGTCACGGGGCGATGGTGGAAAATTACCGCGCAACACACGAGCAGATGAGCGAGCGAGAGAACGAGCGTGAGCGACAAGGACGGTAGATAGATCGCGTCGGAGCGCGAGGGAGGCGTCGTTCCGCCCATCGATGGGTTTAATCTCGACGCGGCGCGAGAGACGAGAGTCGAGTAAAAAATTTCTAACATCCTGGAAGAGTAACGAGAAAAAAATATTTAAAAAAAAAAAAAGGGAGCATTACGCCGGTGTCGATCGCGTCTGTACGGCTAAGCGACGCGACGCAATTCACGCGATCGATAAAGTCGAGCGGAGAGGAGAAACCCGCGCGAAAACACACAATCTCCATCCTTCCATCTCGTGACAATGGAAGGCACGCGCGCGATCGAAGGCTTTTACGCGGCGCCTCGCCCGATTCCCTCCCCCCGTTCCCGAGGAAAAAAAAGCCCGATCTCGATCGCCGGCAGGCTCGAAACCGAGCGGCAGGCGCGTCGGATGGAGGATAGCGATACGCCGGAGAAATTCGACACCGTTTGAGCAGCCGAGAACACCGGGGAGAGACCGGCGGCTACGCGGCGCCGGATCGCCGCCGAACGGAATGCCGCGTCGCGCGAGCTCGACGCGGCGTACAGAGACCGTCGCTACGCGTTTCCACTGCACCCCCGCGCTCGCTTGACCGGTCACGCGACGGTGCTCACGGGGGCGAGATAAAAATTGTGTTTTTCGGTACTCACCAAGTCAGTAGTTCGTAAAACTACGCGATGGAGCAGGACGCGAGACGACACACACGCTTGCCTGAAACGAAAGATGGCGACAACGGAAGTGTGCGCGAAGTGAAGAGGGAGGGGGGGGTGCGCGTCTCTTCCTGCACCACGGCTGCCAACTTAAACTCCCCCGGCGAGTCGACCTAGTTTGATTCGACGAGGACCAATCCTGAAGCGAGATCGAAGGCGCTAGGCTGACAATACGCCCCCTGAGAAAGTGGACATGAACTACTTAGCTAATGTCTATATTTTCGAGGCATTACCCACAATTTTTCGGTTGTGTTCCGTGCTGCTCAAGAATAATACAAAATAAATAATTCTGTAATTAACATTTCATGTGTATAGCTCAGGACGCAATTAAATTATACACATATGCATTTTTTTGACCAAACGTAGATGTAGCACGCATACACACGAAAGAATAACTTTTTTATTGACAGTAAATGAGGCTCTTATACATTATTATTAAAAATATAATTAAACATATTTATCAAATATAAAAGAAATTATATCTACCCAAATGTATATCTTGTGCCAAAACCTGATGCCTCTTCTAGACTTCCTCCACCACTCAGAACTGTAGATCGTTAATTAACAAAGATGATACTGTACTGCCATTCTCTCCGCTATAACACACAACATAAAATTCTAACTAAAATTGTGTTTAAAAGGATCAATAAAAGTTTTCATGAAACATTTTATTTGTCTTTTGTATAAATCTAAATATTTTCTAATTATATATTTTCTAAAAAACAAATTTATAAAAAATATTTTTATACAATATTTAAATGTTTCTTTTTATTTAATTTCAAATTTATTTATACAACGAATAAAATTATATTGCATTATAGAAAAAGTGTTTAATTTTAAGATATTAAAATGTTTATTTCTTGTTTCTGTCTTATAAATATATATATTTAGAAATGTTTTAATACTTATTATTTTGAAAAAGTTTTAAATTGTAAATATTTAAAATACTTTTAAGCATTTATAAAATATAACAATAAAAGATAAACATGAGACACTATTGTTAAAAATTGCAGAGCAAAGCTTACTGGAATGCATATATTTAATGGATACCTTTCGATATATGCGAATAGAAATAAAATTATGGTAATATTACATTGTTCCTTGATTCTTTTTGTTTCTTGATTCTTAAATTTAAATTACAATTAAAAAAACTGATGTAAAATGATGAACGTTTATTTATATAAATATTAAAGACTATAATAACATAATTAATTCAATAAGTTTAATTCTAAATCGTCTGAATTGCTTTTTTAAATCTCATAATAATAATCGTCCATCGCATTCTCTTCGTTATTTTTTCGTTTTCATTGAATGCAGTGCATTTTTCATTCTTCGGTAATGCATTTCTTTCTTGTTGCCGATTTCCAGCTGCAACTTTTGGAAATTTGAGTCTTCTAACAAATATTGAATAAAATTACAATAAATTTCACTCACTATTTTATACCTAACATGAAGAAATTAATTGTATAAAAACAAAGAATGCGTAGTTAGTAAATATTAATGTATAGGTAATAAATTTTTGACAACTTAAGGATACAATATGTATGATGTGTATTCCATGTTTTAACGGTATTCCATAATCTAAAAATTTATTGCAATTATTAATTATAGTTAGAGTAATTCAATGAGAAACCTGACATTTCCGTGTTAAAAGAAAACCGACAAAATATTGAGAATTTATCTACTTGTGCTGAGAATGCCGTGATACAAAGATGCCGACTATTGCAATAAAACATGACTTGCTGTTCAAAACATTGGGTAAAACATATTGTAAGTTACATTCTATTTTTTTTTATTAAGTTTTAAATTGTAATATCAATAAGGTTGAATTTTGTAGGGAATAAAATTTATTTACTTGAGTTATTGCTAAGACGGGATTTGATATACATAAATTAACCAAATATATTTTATACTTTAACACTTAAGGACTTGCACAAAACTCGCTATCGACTAAAAAAGATTTATGCTAATTTTACATATTAGACAAACATCATGTTCTGAGTGAATGTCAATGAAGCGAATAGAGAAGGAGTGTGTTTGTTTGAAGGTACATAGTATGGCAAGTTACTGTGATAGGAGTAAAAAGTCATTATATGAAATATTCGCTACTGAGTCACTTTGATTAGATAATAGTCCTTAAATGTTGAGAGTTTATTTATACATTGTGCGTATGTAAATTATGTGTATACATGTATTATATATGATTGTACTTTTACACTTTTTTTTTTAATTTTTAAGTTTTATTCTAGCTGACAAGGGATTTGATGCATTATGTTTGAGCTGGATGAAGTAGTAAGTTTGAACTCTTAACTAATAAGAATAACTATATTTGCATCAAATTGTACAATAATTACTTGTTTTTTTTATGAACAGACAATGGAAAAGCAAATGATAGCAAGAGTAAGATTTTGACCAAAGTATAGATGCGTCGGAAGAAATTATCTACAAGATTGATATACCTGCCAACAAATATGATCTATTGTGCCTGGAGTCTAAGTACTGGACTACTTATATTTTTGAATAAGTAAATATTATAAAATTTATAGTTCAGATAAAGAAATTTATTCCTTAAATATATTAATTAAATACATTATCTTTAAATATATTAAAGGTATGAATTTTTTTATCTGAACTATAAATTGTATAAAAATTACTTATTCAAAAATATAAGTAGTCCAGTACTTAGGCTCCAAGCACAATAAATCACATCTGTTGGCAGGTATATCAATCTTGTGGATAATTTCTTGGGACGCATCTATACCTTGGTCAAAACCCTACTCTTGCTATCATTTGTTTTTCCATTTGTACAGTTTAATGCAAATATAATTATTCCTATTAGTTAAAAATTCAAACTTACTACTTCATCCAGCTTAAACTTGAAACATAATGCTTCAAATTCCTTGTCAGCTAGAATAAAGCTTAAAAATTAAAAAAAAATGAAAAATGTAGAAGTACAATCATATATAATACATGTATACATAATACATAATTTATATGTTCACAATCTATAGCTCAACTTTCAACATTTAAGGACTATTATCGAATCAAAGGTGAATCAGTAGCGAATATTTCATATGATGACTTTTTACTCCTATGACACTAACTTGTACCTTCAATCAAACACACTACTTCTCAATTCGCTTCATTGACATTCAGTAAAAGCATGATGTTGGTCTAATATGTAAAATAAGCATAAATCTTTTTCAGTCGATAGCAAGTGCTTGTGCAAGTTCTTAAGCGTTAAGGTATAAAATATATTTGGTTAATTTATGTATATCAAATTCCGTCTTAACAATAACTCAAGTAAATAAATTTTATTCCCTACAAAGTTCAACTTTATTGATATTACAATTTAGAACTTTTATTATAAAAAATAGAATAGAAGTAACTTACAATGTTTTACCCAATGTTTCGAACAGCAAGTCATGTTTTATTGCAATAGTCAACATCTTTGTATCACGACAATCCCAGCACAAGTAGATAAACTCTCAATATTTTATCAGTTTTCTTTTAACATGGAAATGTCAGGTTTCTCGTTGAATTACTCTAGCAATAATTAATAATTGCAATAAATTTTTAAGGAATACCGTTAAAACGTGGAATACACATGATTGAAAGTATATTTTCTTTCCCTGTGTGCATTTCAAATAAAAACTTTATATTTTCCAACAACTTCTAATAAGTTCTCTAAATTTCAAAAGTGAATCGTGCCACAACACTAAAGTTGGCATGCTGGTAAGAGAGAAGTGAATAAAAGCGTTCAGCAGCTGGTCCTATCTTTCTTCTAATATTACCACTGAGGCACAATAAAATTTATTTTTTTATACTTTAATACATCACCTATCTTGAAGCGTTTTGTAATCACCATTTGATTGTAATACCAGCTGGCAAATGGATTACTTAGTAGTTTTATGTTAATAATTATGACGACGAAGAAATAGTGCTCACTTGAAACTTGAAAACTCTGAGTCGCGACGATATAAAATCCAAGACTGGTGTATACGGTAGAATCAACTGTTAAAAGCCATGAAATAACACGTTAACCTCGAAATCACATAGTGTTCCCTCGTCTTACAAATTTTGTACAAATAATGTAAATAAACGAGCAAGATAAAACTAAATTAATAATTCTTGCTAAATTACTATTATTATTTAATGTTTGTTATTTTGCAAATAAAACATATAAATCCTGAAGTGCTACTGTAGATAAATTTTGATCCGGGTGCTATTTCCAGTGTTGTATAGCTTTTGTTATTGAAATTAGAATAGTTTAAAATAATATTAAAAAATATTCCTTTACTTAATTAAAACTTAATATTAAAAATAAACTTGTCAAAATGTTTAAAAAATAATTATAAAGAATGATAAAGAGTTTTAAAAGAAGATACGGGAGTCGGTAAAGTGGCAAATGAGAGAGAATTTAGTCCGCGCCGCTCGAAATTCAGGAAAAATTCGTCCCAAGTAGCAGGAGCGCACGTTAGGCGAGGAAGTTACTGGGGATCCGGTAACCTCCTTGCTTTCGTGCGCTCCTAATAACTCCGATTATTTTTCGGGCCCTTTTAATCGTATTTAATCGAGACCCAACGGATTTTCGGAGCTTCGGAGTTATTAGGAGCGCACAATAGCAAGGAGGTTACCGGATCTCCAGTAACTTCCTCGCCTAACGTGCGCTCCTGCTACTTGGGACGAATTTTTCTGGAATTTCGAGCGACGCGGGGACTAAATTCTCTTCCATTTCTCCACTTTACCGACTCCCGTATCTTCTTTCAAAAACATTTATCATCTTTTATTAACCTTTTTAAAACATTTTGACAAGTTTATTTCTAGTATTCGTTAATTAAGTAAAGGAATATTATTAAATATTATTTTTAACTATCCAAATTTCAATAACAAAAGCTATATATTAAACTTGAATTAGCACCTGTATCAAAATTCATCTACAGTAGCACTTGAGGATTTATATGGATTGTTTGCAAAATAATAAACATTAAATAATAGTAATTTAGCAAGAATCATTAATTTTGTTTTATCTTGCTCAAGGACCAATATCTACGGAATTCCATCCTTGGGTTTGTTAACCTGGCTACCGTCATGATGCACACTAACGCAACGTCTGCGCCGTCGCAGTCGGCGGCAGTCGTCGCACCCGGCGTCGTCCGTGCGTGCGTGACTGATGTAAACAAGCGAAGTCGTCGTCGCCGTTGCTGCTGCAAATCGCACACATTCGTCGCATCAGCAGCTCGGAACGCTCAGATGTTAATTGAAGGTAATATTAATTATAGCTAAGTCAAAATCTGGTTTAAATTTAGTTTTATATAAGCTTTGTACGTAAAGAGTTAAAAATATTAATAGACAATAAAGTTATACAGCTCGTCTCAACAGGCAACATGTTTTCGAGATTAAATATTTAAAATTGTTATCATCTGTTGAAATATTGCTGAAATTATTATGATAGTAGTAAGAAAGATAATAATTGCTTTTTCTTTCAGTAATATGCCTTCTTACAAGTTGACTTATTTCCATCTCGCAGCATTGGCCGAGCCAATTCGCTTCTTGTTCAATTATGCTGGGATTCAGTTAGTTTGTGAATGAACGTATCGATAAAAATGATTGGCCAAAACCGAGTACGTACATTGGATTAATGCTAATAATAATTCTATAAAGCTTGTCATAGTTATTTAATTGGGCTCATAATTGTTCCTGAAAAAATTTTGTTTACATCAGCCAAATTCAAATTTACAGTCACAGAAAAATAATTTTAGTCTTAATTTTAACTGTAATTATTAATTATCAAAAGATTTTTAATGAAAATGTATAGATACAATTGCTGCATTTGTGTTATCACAATAACACATTTATATATAATAACAATACAGATAGGTTCTCTACTATAAATCCTATTCTAACAATATGTTGCATTCACGTTGCTTAAAATCATTTTTCAGCTATGCCATTTGGTAAAGTACCCGTCCTCGAAGTAGATGGAAGGAAGATTGATCAGTCCGTAGCTATCTGCTATTACTTGGCGAAACAATGTGGTCTTGCTGGCAAAGATGATTGGGAGGCTTTGCTAATTGACGTGGCTGTTAATACAATACATGATTTACGCACACCAGTAAGTAATAAATAATACTTTGCTTATACAATATTTATCCAACTCTTGTTTACCAGAAAAACAGATATTTACTCTTAAAAAAGATTTAAATCGCGATTAAAAAATTTGTGATTTATAAAGTTAATTATAAAACACTCGTCGATTATCAACGTGGGTTCAATTATATTTGTGTACATACATATTAATCTTCCTAAATTATAATATTTATGATGAAATTTTAATTGGCACACACTTGGCAACAATGAAAAATACAAAAACTTTCACCCTTTGCACTAAAAAAAAACTCAAATTTAATAGGGTTTAACGTATGCGCATTTAATTAATATGTATGTAGTGAGTTTGTGTAATATACACTTGATAACTGTCAAAAATAATTGTGTTAACTTAGCTATATTTTATTCACAAACAAATAATAACAGAAAAGGAATGTTTCTACATTTGTGCTATATATAATAAATTCAGTCCATTAAAATTTTTAATTTACTATCATCTTATATTTTTTCTTGTTTTTATTAGATATCGCTGCTCTCTCCTATGAAAAAAATGAAGAGGCTAAAGCAGAGAAACTTAAAGCTGCCAAGGAGCTGGAAGGACAGTGCCGTTTTATTTGGAGCATTTGGACGCTCGGGTGCAGAAGAATGGTGGTTATTTTGTCGGCGGTGCTCTTTTGTCGTGGACCGATTTCATCTTCGTTGGTCTTTTGGACTACATGAACCAACACGATGAAAGGGAATATCATTGAAAAAGTGTGAAAATCTGAAACAACTGCAAAAGACAGTCGAAGAAGTATCGGCCATGGCTTGAAAAGCGTCCGCCGAGTAATTTTTGACAGAGAGTTGATGATTGTTCATTGATGTTTTATTCGAATAATATATACATTTTTTTATTTGTACATAATGTATATCTATGTAAGAGAAAGGCATACATGTACATAATATATTTATAAACTGTGCATTGAAGACTTTGCACTCTAATTGTTACTCTTATTGTTATACGACAAAAAATGGATATGTAAAAAATATTGTGAAATTATTTCTAATTAAATCTAAAAAACATTTATTTACTGTACTTTTTTGCATTTGCAATATTTCCCTTTCTGTTTAATCCAATTACTATAAAAATTTACTATATTCTATATTTTTTAATTTTTATGTTTCTAACTTTAAATAACGCAAATAAAATATACATATGATAAACATATGAAAAATATGGAAAAGATAATTGAAACACGTAAAGAAAGTTAGCATATTTTATTAGCATGTTCATATTTTTTTATATTTTTCAAGTAATTGTTATTTAATCGGGCTGAAAATTGTTTCTGAAAAAATTTTGTTTACATCAGCCAAATTCAAATTTACAAACACAGAAAAATAATTTTAGTCTTAATTTTAACTGTAATTATTAATTATCAAAAGATTTTTAATGAAAATGTATAGATACAATTGCTGCATTTGTGTTATCACAATAACACATTTATATATAATAACAATCCAGATAGGTTCTCTACTATAAATCCTATTTTAACAATATGTTGCATTCACGTTGCTTAAAATCATTTTTCAGCTATGTCATTCGGCGAAGTACCTGTACTCGAAGTGGATGGAAAAAAAGCAAATCAATCCGTACAGCTATCTGCCTGTTTTCTCATAACTGCTATGCGTTGCACGTATATTACGTAGAAAATGTATAATAAATAAACAAATATCGTGTATTCTTTGCAAATTTTTTTTTTATTTAAACGTCCGCATAACGATATCTGTTTACGTTCTATTACACACATGTATCGTTCAAATAAAAAGAAGAAATCAAGAATAGAACTACTCTTGTTTCCGAGGTTTTAATAAGAGCGCGCGGTATCGGTCGATTTATTTGAAACTCCAAAGTTTTTGGATTGGATATGTGAACTGCCGGTACATCTTCTATTTCGTATCCCAATTTGTCCGCTACATTCTCACGTGAGCACTGTAAGTTAATTTAACGCAAGTTAGAACACTGTATCGAGATAAAATAACAAATTATCAAAAATGGTGTTTTTACGCGCAAAACTTTTTATTTTTCAAACTTTCGTGCATGAAACATACCAAAGAGAAAGTCCTGCCTGGGCCATTTCTATTCCAATCAAGTCAGTCAACTTGTTTAGTGAAAACTGCTTATCTCGATTAAGTGGTTTGAACTGTATTTTTGATGGTGTCATCATATAGAAATGGACCTTTAATTGCATCCAAATCATGAGTGCCAATAGAGACCAGACTATGTCTTCTTCCTATATTTTGATGCAACTTTTCTTGACGATTAATAAAACTATTGTAAGAATCTTGCGTCAAAGTAACGTCTCTCAAAATGGAAACAACCAAATGTCCACTTATTTTTAAGAACTGAAACAATGAGATGAGATATAATTTTTTACATTAATCAAATTATTCAATGCTAATCAAGACGTAATTTTAAAAAGAATTACACATACTTCTTGAAGTCATTATAATCTTTTCCATTCCTTTGGTTTTATTGCCATATAATGTGGGATGAACATCCTGTTTAGAAAAAAGACGTTATATATAGGCATTCAACCATAAGTGGAGGAACATTTAAAAAGTGAAATTTAAAGAATCCTGGCACACATCCTTTACGCAGTTCTTGTGTAATTTGCATTATGTGTTTCGCTTTTTATTACCAATTGCAGTTCTTTTGTATGTTCTACAAAAAGTAAATCAATAAGATATTTAAATATATTTAAGGAATGATTTTTTTTATCTGAACTATAAATTGTATAATATTTACTTATTCAAAAATATAAGTAGTCCTGTACTTAGGCTCCAAGCACAACAGACAATATCTGTTGGCAGGTGTGCCAATCTTAGATGTAGATAATTTCTTCGGACGCATCTATACCTTGGTCAAAACCCTACTCTTGCTATCATTTGCTTTTTCATTGTCTATTCATAGAAAAAAAAAACAAGTAATTATTGTACATTTTAATGCAAGTATAATTATTATTATTTTCTGTTAAGAGTGTTTCATATAATGCAAATATTTCATATAATGACTTTTTACTTCTATCACAGTAACATGCCATACTATGTACCTTCAAACAAACACACCCCTTCTCTATTCGCTTCATTGACACTCAGTCAGAGCGTGATGTTTGTCTAATATGTAAAATGAGCATAAATCTTTTTTAGTCGATAGCGAGTTTTGTGCAAGTCCTTAAGTGTGAGGTATACAATATATTTGGTTAATTTATGTATACCAAATCCCGTCTTAGCAATAACTCAAATAAATAAATTTTATTTCCTACAAGAGTCAACCTTATTGATATTACAATTTAGAATTTAATTAATAAAAAATATAATGTAAATTACAATATGTTTTACCCAATGTTTTGAAAAGCAAGTCACGTTTTATTGCAATAGTCATCATCTTTGTATCACGGCAATCCCAGCATGGGTAGATAAACTCTCAATATTTTATCGGTTTTCTTTTAACACGGAAATGTCAGGTTTCTCGTTGAATTACTTGAGGCACAATAAAATCCACTGATTACAACTGTCAAGCCATGAAATATCACGTTAACCTCGAAATCACACAGTGTTCCCTCATCTTACAAATGTTTTACAAATAATGTCAATAAACGAGCAAGATAAAACTAAATAATTCTTGCTAAATTATTATTTAGCTTACTATTATTATTTAATGTTTGTTATTTTGCAAATAATCCGTATAAATCCTGAAGTGCTACTGTAGATAAATTTTGATCCGGGTGCTATTTCCAGTGTTGTATAGCTTTTGTTATTGAAATTAGAATAGTTTAAAATAATATTAAAAAATATTCCTTTACTTAATTAATACTTAATATTAAAAATAATCTTGTTAAAATGTTTAAAAAATAATAATAAAGAATGATAAAGGGTTTTAAAAGAAGATACGGGAGTCGGTAAAGTGGAAAATGGGAGAGAATTTAGTCCGCGCCGCTCGAAATTCAGGAAAAATTCGTCCCAAGTAGCAGGAGCGCACGTTAGGCGAGGAAGTTACTGGGGATCCGGTAACTTCCTTGCTTTTGTGTGCTCCTAATAACTTCGATTATTTTTCGGGCCCTTTTAATCGTATTTAATCGAGACCCAACGGATTTTCGGAGCTTCGGAGTTATTAGGAGCGCACAATAGCAAGGAGGTTACCGGATCCCCAGTAACTTCCTCGCCTAACGTGCGCTCCTGCTACTTGGGACGAATTTTTCTGGAATTTCGAGCGACGCGGGGACTAAATTCTCTCCCATTTCTCCACTTTACCGACTCCCATATCTTCTTTCAAAAACATTTATCATCTTTTATTAACCTTTTTAAAACATTTTGACAAGTTTATTTCTAGTATTCGTTAATTAAGTAAAGGAATATTATTAAATATTATTTTTAACTATCCAAATTTCAATAACAAAAGCTATATATTAAACTTAAATTAGCACCTGTATCAAAATTCATCTACAGTATCACTTGAGGATTTATATGAATTGTTTGCAAAATAATAAACATTAAATAATAGTAATTTAGCAAGAATCATTAATTTTGTTTTATCTTGCTCAAGGACCAATATCTACGGAATTCCATTCTTGGGTTTGTTAACCTGGCAATCGCCATGATGCACACTAACGCAACGTCTGCGCCGTCGCAGTCGGCGGCAGTCGTCGCACCCGGCGTCGTCCGTGCGTGCGTGACTAATGTAAACAAGCGAAGTCGTCGTCGCCGTTGCTGCTGCAAATCGCACACATTCGTCGCATCAGCAGCTCGGAACGCTCAGATGTTAATTGAAGGTAATATTAATTATAGCTAAGTCAAAATCTGGTTTAAATTTAGTTTTATATAAACTTTGTACGTAAAGAGTTAAAAATATTAATACACAATAAATTTATACAGCTCGTCTCAACGGGCAACATGTTTTCGAGATTAAATATTTAAAATTGCTATCATCTGTTGAAATATTGTTGAAATTATTATGATAGTAGTAAGAAAGATAATAATTGCTTTTTCTTTCAGCAATATGCCTTCTTACAAGTTGACTTATTTCCATCTCACAGCATTGGCTCAGCCAGTTCGCTTCTTGATGAATTATGCTGGGATTGAGTTAGTTTGTGGATGAACGTATTGATAAAAATGTTTGGCCAAAACTTAAAGCGAGTACGTACATTGGATTAATGCTAATAATAATTCTATAAAGCTTGTCATGGTTATTTAATCGGGCTGAAAATTGTTCCTGAAAAAATCTTGTTTACATCAACCAAATTCAAATTTAGAACACAGAAAAATAATTTTAGTCTTAATTTTAATTGTAATTATTAATTACCAAAGATTTTTAATGCATATGTATAGATACAATTGCTGCATTTTGTCACAATAACACATTTATATATAATAACAACCCAGATAGATTCTCTACTATAAATCTTATTCTAACAATATGTTGCATTCATGTTGCTTAAAATCATTTTTCACTTATGCCATTTGGTAAAATGGTACTCGTGCTCGAAGTAGTCGGAAGGAAGATTGATCAGTCCATAGCTATCTGCCATTACTCGGCGAAACAATGTGGTCTTGCTGTCAAAGATGATTGGGAGGCTTTGCTAATTGCCGTGGCTGTTGATACGATACATGATTTACGCACCGGTAAGTAATAGATAATACTTTGCTTATACAATATTTATCCAACTCTTATTTACCAGAAAAACAGATATTTACTCTTAAAAAAGATATAAATCATGATTTATAAATTTGAGATTTATAAAGTTAATTATAAAACACTCGTCGATTATCAATGTGGGTTCAATTACATCTGTGTACATACATATTAATCATTCTAAATTATAATATTTATGATGAAATTTTAATTGGCACACATTTGGCAACAATGAAAAATACAAAAACTTTCACCCTTTGCATTAAAAAAAAACTCAAATTTAATAGGGTTTAACGTATGCGCATTTAATTAATATGTATGTAGTGAATTTGTGTAATATACACTTGATAACTGTCAAAAATAATTGTGTTAACTTAGCCATAATATTTTATTGCAAACAAATAATAACAAAAGAAATTTCTACATTTGTGCTATATATAATAAATTCAGTCCATTAAATTTTTAATTAATTTTTATTTTTATCTTATATTTTTTCTTGTTTTTATTAGATATCGCTGCTCTTTCCTATGAAAAAAAATGTAGAGGCTAAAGCAGAGAAACTTAAAGCTGCCAAGGAGACAGTGCCGTTTTATCTGGAACGTTTGGACCTGCTGAAATCCTGCTGCTTTAGCTTCTTCATTTTTTTTATAGGATAAAGCATCGATATCTAATAAAAACAAGAAAAAATATAAGATAATTTTGCACCACAGATAATTATATTCATATAATTCTATCACCGAGACGTTGGAACATCACTAATCTGTTGCAATTCAAAGGCTGGCTTCAATTTGGCCAAGAACGCATTCAGGTGTTCTTCCTGCACAATGCTAAATAATGACGCTAATTTGTTGCCAGTATAATTAAGGTGTACTTTATTCCTGAGATTTCCTGTATAATGCTGTTCGTGTTTTTAATTAGTATCGAATGGTTCTAGTTTCTCTATGCAAAGTGCTCACTGCAGAAACACTTATCAAAATAGAAATTCCATATAATTTTGTACAAGTGTCACACATTAAATTTTGATAAATGTTTCATAGCATGTGAAGAGCTTATCATTCTTGTGGAAATCCAATCAATAATGTCAGCTGCAAGACTTTCTGCTTAACTTCCCCATCACTGGCGAACAATGCTGGCGCTATCATCATTTGTATTTGTTTTCTACTTCTTGTTAGTAGAAAGCAAGTGCAAATGATAATAGCGCTAGCATTCGGAATACAGTGTTAACCACTTGGAATGATTCGCTGCCAAGTCTACTGTCAAGGCTGAGGTATGAACGTAAAGATTGGTAGAAGTATTCTGTAAAGACAGGAATATGTATTTTAGTGTAACATATTTTATATTAAATTCTGTACTAAATTTTATATTAACCTGGATAAAATTCTTGGTTCAGTCTCCAGCGGCGGAAGGTTTTCATTGTTCAACACATGACTGAACAGCCTGCGCATTGCATGTTCGCTGAAGGACTGCATTATTTTCTTTTTCAGTGCACAAATTTTAATCATTTTTTGAAACAACTGTATCAATTCGGCTAGCTTTATTTCAATTTCTACGTTTTTATCAAAAATTTAATTTAAATTATTGATTAATTTCTTCATATCTCCATTTTTTCCTTTACTACATTTTAATTGCTGCGTTACCAAGATTTATGAGACAATAACAAAGATCACGTACTTGTTTTACAAATAAACATATCATATCTGATTTTATGTACGCAGGATACAAAGGCATTAAGGCATTTAATTTTAACTTCACTAATGATAGTAAAAAGTCGATCATTAAAGCGACGCATACTGGATTCGCGTTCTTTTCTAAAGTGATTATAATAAATTTTCTATGTCTTTGCCATAACTAGTGGATAAAATTATGTAGTAATAAGTATGTAAATAAAAAATATTTTTTAAATATGATATGTAACTGTATTATATACAATGTTATTATATATAATATAGTGATAATTTATTGTATATAATATATACATATATACATATTTATATATTTATATATCATATATAATTTATTATATACAATAAATACATAATATGTATTGTCTTTAAAATATTTCATTCATCATCATGTCAAAAACTACGTTTCGCGAATGTTTTTGTGCAATGTCGTTGAAAAAAATCGATGATATGTTATCTATATGAAATGTCACCGCAGACACACGTACTGTTTTAATAAAACGAAATTTCTTTTGATAAATGTTTCTGGAGTGGCACTTTGCATGGAGAAACTAGAACCATTTATACTTGTTAAGAGCACGAATAGCACTATACTGGAAATCTCGAATAAAGTATCCCTAAATTGAACTGCGAATGAATTAGGGCCATTATTTTCCATTGCGCAGGAAGAACTCGATAATAAAACATCCTCCTGTCGTATTGCTATCTTGAGATTAACAAACGTTTTACTGGTGTAATATTCATGATATATTTTTCAGATATGTTCGTATTAGACGGTTCCAATAATTTCCTACATTGCATGCTGATGTTGACGTAATCTTAGAATGTTAACAACATTCTTATAAAAGCCTCAGTATTGATAGTTTGCATCAGCATGTACATTGTTGGAAGATTTTTATAGCAAAGATTTACAAGTATACCTAAGAAGAGCGCGATAATCTCTTCTTTGTTCGAACACATTATTCAGTGAGTTAATGTGGAAATTAAATACCGAAGGTATGCTCTCTGCTACAATATCTTAATTCCATATATTAATTCACGTAGTAATTTTAGTACTCTTGTTCTTTTTTCAGTTGTCAGACTTGCTGGCCATATACGTCCACGAGTACAAGAATTTATTAATGTTAATTTCAAGGTATTTTCAATAATTAATACAAAAGTTCAAAAAGCTATGCAATGAGCTATGCAAGTTATTTCGTGCTTCATACAACAAATTAGATCTAAAAAATACAAAATCAAGTTACATGTTTTGATCCATAACAGTGGTCATTCTCAGTAATAATAAAAGACAAGTACAATAAAAAACTAACGATTACTGCTATGGATCAAAACATACTTGTAATATTTTATTTTAGTTTATTTTGTAAAACACGAATAATACGTATAGCACGTTAATCTTTTTTAACATTTTTGTATTGATTTTACATTGCTGAAAGTATCCCAGACAGAGAAGTACAAAACAAATACTTATAATAAATAATAGTAAATCTTTTATAAACATCGTGTGCTGTTTGGGATGTTCACATTGTTAACATTTAATTAAATTCCATACCTCGAGTAATCGCGCTAATATCGACGTAAATTTATATGTGTGGGCAAGAGATTGTCTGTCAGGAACATTTCGACAGGCATTTTGCAGAACATCTACGGCCCTCTAGATAAAAGTAGATCCTGATTCTAAGGAGTTTATAAGCTCGTACAGGCTTACATAGAACTCTGCAAATACACTAGTCCCAGGATCGAATATCCTCAGATCCAGCGACGTGCTTATCACCTTAGCGACACAAAGTTCTATAAATAAAAGTATTTTTCGAAATATGTTATTGACGTGTATCGAGCACGAGTGTATTCTCGTGTACTTACTCCGAGACTTCTTCGTATGACGGAGATTATGCTCGCGCTGGGATGCTCGGTGTAATCCAAGGCTGCTGATATAAACGCTCTCATATGTTAATACTTCTCCATTATTCGCGTTAAAATATTATCACGAATAATGATGTATCAGCATATGAGTAGACAATTTTTCTCGCGCCGGAAAACGCCGAACCATGTAGCCCAGCGATTTCCTTTCTGCTAATCTAAAATTTATCTTGCCGCCGATGTTTCGGTCAGGCGTCGGAAGGTAGGAACTCGATGTTTATGTAGAAAGTGTTTGGGAATCATGATTTTACGAATATTGCATTTTGTTTCGTTCTTGCCCGGACGTAAATAAAAGTGAAGGCTTCTCTCTGATCGTACTCATGTGAAATATCATATTTAGCGGCGAGGAATTGGCTTGTACTCGAGCCTTTTTTCCTCTTCTTTGTATTGTTATTCTCATCTCGTTTGTTCTTATTACTGTTTCGCTCGCTCTCCAAGCTCTCTTATTGTCATCTCGCTCGCTCTCATTATACCTTCTCACTCACTTTCATAAACTTTCGTATTTTGAATCGGGAAATTTGAGAAACAAATATACTAATTTGCGTTCAAATAGTTTCAATCGTGTTAAGGATGTATGTTACATTTTAAGGTGTTAACAGAAAGATTCCAAAACTTTTTACTGTTCTGTTAATACGTTTAATACCGTGTAAAATTTGAGCATAATTTTATTTTTTGATTTTAGTTATTTGTTTGCTATTGATTCTTGCGTAAAATTACTTATTTCTAAATTTGATAAAGCAGCATTGAAAATTGAACCAATTTTTTACACATATATTAATAAAATAAATATCTATATAAAAATCCATTTAGGCCCACTTACTAATTATAAAGTTATTTATCTAAAACTGCATAAAAATAGGATTATTTTTACTCATAAGCTTCTTTACATTTTGTATGCCATGTTTCATAAAGATTGTTACAAAGAAATAATCTAGATATGTCTTTTAATTGTAATAATATTCGCTAATAATTTGTATTTAATAAACTGCATATAATTCTACTTGAGTTCATAATTAAATACGACAGTTCTGTTTGATGTGCAGAATATAAAACAAATTGTAAGTGAAAAAATAGAACATGAAAAAGTACCAAATATGTTGCAATAAAAAAAGGATACGTCCAGAAAAAAAGAATATTTAATTTTTAGAAATATAAGTTTCATTATTCAATCAACTAACAATCTACATTTTTTTTAAATACATGCAAAAACTTCATACATAACAATTTTATATTCAATTTGACGAGAAAAAACTTTTAAGAAATACACTCATAAAAAAGGAAGAGGATTCAGTTTTATAATCTTTAATTTATATAAAAAAACTTTTTGATTATTTCATTTGATCAATAAATGTATAGATTTGAAGAAATATGCGAGATTATACATTGTCTTCTAAAATAACATACATCATTATACATTGTTATTGCACTATACAATTGTTAGCTTTCCACAATTTCTTCTTTTTAATTGTTTTCTCTATACAAAAGCATAAAACTTCAAAGAATACATCGGCAGCGTAACTAAATCATTTTGGAATAATCGATGACTGATCTACATACCCAAAATGTATTTCGAATGGATTAATATATTCCATTTGTAGTTAGAAATATAAATTACAAATTTTTACAGTTAATATAAGCTTGCGCATAACAATTTGCAATTGCTGATTAATGTGTACCATTTTTGCGTCATTTAACATAAAACGGATTAACAGTCCTCAATACTTAATTATTTTAAGATTGCGCGCAATCATAAATTATATCGTTATATTATACGTAAACTTATCATTTATGATCGTGTGTTAACGCGCGATTTTTTTGTCTCGCGCAAATTTTATATGCGCAACGCGTATATTGCGAAGCTAATCTTCAATAATAAATATATTTTGAGGTACTTGAAAGAGGAATCTCTCTTTCAGCGTACGTAACATAGGCCGCAAAGTAGCATTAGCTTAGTATACAAGATCTCATTAGGCACATTATACATACTTTCAAATTCCGAACGAATTGACGTGAAACGCAAGATTTATATTAAGTGAAAATGAATTTGTACACTTCGCGTGTCGTACCTTCACACGCTGAACTCGTTTTACATGACTTTGTATGATCAAAACAGTATAAATTGTTCTTTATATGATTATTCTACTTTCGAATAGAAAAGCCTTTGCTGATTACATATTCAACAAGTTTTAACACGATATGAAGCATATCAAAATTGTATCTATCCAATTTTGATAAGTTTCATATAAATATAAAAGAAAATTATATACACAAGATGTTCCAAATCTTCTGCATTTATCTTTGAAATTTTATATCTTTAATATGAAAAAGAAGTTTTTTTTTTTCAATGAAAGATAAAGGAATCAGAAACACTTTATAACGGATATCTCTCCTATATATATGTACAATATATACATATCATTTATCTTTTGCAATCGGTCATTCGTTCCTTGCGTACGTTCATGCATACTCTCTTTCTTACACTTATAAACATTAATCATCAGTCTTCAGGCTGCAGTCTGTCAACAATTCTATTGTCACTAAGGGCATATTTACAGGAGTAGGAAGTTGTTTGAACTAGAAGAAGAATCAGTTTTTTTCCATAATCACGTCAAACACTACACTATCTTGATGCTGATATTATCACTGTGTAGTTTTGACAGTGTCTTTTTAACGCGAAGAGCAGTTAAGCGAACCGGTGGATTCGGATGCCAGCATTCGGACATCATTTTGCTTATTGCATATAGGATCTGCAGGAAGAAAAGAGCAATTTGTTATTTGATCCGTGACCAACTGAGATATTCAAATCGAGAATTTCTTACTTTTCTTAGAAAAATATTCTTACCGTATCGTTATCCCATCTTGTTGGAATAACTGGACGCAATCGTTTCACGCAGACCACTAAGCGCATATCCTCGAAGTCTGGATCGTTTGGTACGACGTCGTGATAAGGTAGGGCGTAAGGCTCCACCATAGAATTCTTACCACCTGTGGCGCACCTTCTGCATGCTTCCCAAAACACCAGACCGACAGAATACATATCTGCCATTTTGAATGCATCAAAGGAGGAAGTATTTAGAGTCTCGTCTAATACTTCTGGTGCCATGTAACGCCGTGTACCCACTCGGGTATTTGGCGCAATATCAATTTCTCCGGTCTCACTGTAAAAAGATGTATTTTTTAGTCAATTACATTGTAAGAAGGATACCAAAAGCAAAAGATATATCTTTTTCTTAAATAATGCTTGCGTACCTGATATAGCGAACGGCTAACCCAAAGTCAGCTATGGCACATTCCCCATTCCTCTTAACTAAAATGTTTCTGCTCTTAATGTCTCTATGAGCTATTGCTGGTTTTCCTTGAGTACCAAAGATTTCGGTGTGCAAGTGCGCGATACCAGACGCGATCGACGAACAGATCGCGAGCAACGCTTGATGATCTAATACAATCGTTTGCAGGTAATCGTGCAATGAACCTCTCTCGTGATAATCTGTGATCAACAACATCTGAGTCCAAGAGCCAGTTCCTTTGATATCGGCGGCGATGAAGCCCAGAATATTATCGTGTCTCATGAGGACGGTTTGATAGATCTCAGTTTCCCTGAACCAGGACGCCTCTTCTAATGTAAAGAAAACCTTCACCGCTACTTTTTCGCCGCCTCGCCATCTAGCAAGCCATACTTCGCCATAACGTCCCTTTCCCACGCACTGCGACATAGCTAGCTGTTTTGCGATCGTCTGTTGTACTAACAGCGGCAATCCCGAACCCGATCCGCTGCTCTGATCTATGAAGTCCCTGAGGGTTCCTTGTGACGGCACCAAACATGGATCCCGCTCTTTCTTCCGGCATTTGTGATACATGATTCCTATCGCTATCGAGACGATGACGAAAATCGCTGACAGTGCTGTCGCCAGGATGATTAGCGGCGCTCCCGACGCGATGACCATCGGACCGGTGTCCGCGGTAGGACGGGACTTGTAGGTTATTTCAGGAAATTGATCTTTGTTGCACAAGGCCGTGTTGTTGCAGCACGTTATGCTCTTCTCTCGTAAGTGAGGAATTTGATTTCCTTTACACTGCATGAAGCCTCCCTCGGCGGGCGGCAAGCAACCAAACGACCATTCGGGAACGTACTCTTGGGCGTCACTGTCCCACACCGCCTCCACCGCGCTGAAGCACTGGCCACCAGCTCGCAACTCACAGGTCCCATTTTGCCTACCGTCCGGGCAATGTCCGTCACAGTAGCAAATGATTCCCAACACTGCAAGAAGGCGTTGAATGGCATTATTAGGCACATCGCCAATGTAAATGAATCAATATAGTATATCATACACAGAAGAAATACATAAGGCTTTCATATTTTAATCGTGTCCAGTCATTCAAACGTTTCACTTTCAGATCACGCATGTGATTCCTCCGCATGAGATTAATACTTGTTTATAAGCGAGAGTGGGTGATGCGTCGCTATGAAATTAGGTGAATGATGCGTTGCGAGTTACGGTATAAGAGTAACTTAATGATAATCGACGTGAGAAGCGAGGCGGGACTAGGCGCGGAATTGAGCGGATTCGAGAGGTTGTTTGACAAGTCATGAGATATGTCGTGTAGGCGAACGACCGTCATCACGTACGTCCCACGAAGAGGCGTACACCACTACAAAAGAGAAAGGAGTGGTGGGTGCGTCCCGGGAGAATCGGGGATATCTTTCATAAGTGTCTCCGCAAGTTGATATAAACCATCCTGAGGACCCGTAATTCTGGCCGTTTAATAAATTTCACGCGCGCATAAAAGACCGCTCAGCATCACGTAAATATGCTGTATTGAAAAATATTGCCTGTTTATTAACGGATTTTAAGTTAAAAAAATTGGAAAATTTGAAACGATAAATAATGTTTGTAGTTTATGGCATCAATAAGTTATAGAAATGCTGCTCGTGCGATGTATTATTTTCTATATGTATAATTAAAATAAAAGTTAAAATTCGAAACACAAGTAGAGAATATACAATTAGCACTCTGTACACACGATTCGACAATTTTGTTCTGCAAAATTTTTTTTTAACTAAAAGCACCGTAATTAGTTTATACAATTTTCTTTTAATAAATAAAAATATTTTTATAGCATTTGAAAAAATAATAGCGTAAATCTTTCCGTTAGAAAAAAAAATTCTTAAAATTCGAACGTCTATCAAAGCTCAATTATGATTTGTGCGGTGACGTGAGGCGTCCAAAATTAGATGTGTGACTGCGAATTGAATCTGACAGGCCGCGAAACCGCAGGCGCTACAACCGAGAGCATCCGCCTCCGTCACGGTGGCCGATAACGGCGAATTCGATGCAAACACGGTGTCACGTTTCTAACGAGTATGCGAGCGACGCGCGACGACCGCTGCCGCAAAAGGAGAAAGAGGAAGAAAGCTCGAGACACACGCGCGAAGGCTCTGCGTTTATCTACCGCCGCGGAATTACTCTCCCGCGCGTCTATTTTACGGTGACCGCTCTATTTATAACCGGCGAATATCTGCGGATGACGGATTCGATTCTTCGCGCGCGTTTCTCTTCTCTCTTCTCTCGGGCGAAGGGAGTCTATCTTTCAATCCGTCGGCGTTCATCCCGAATAATTCAATTTCAAATTGGTTGACGACGAGTCTGGCGTCGAAAGCGCGCGGTATCGATGTATTTTGATAAAAGCGAAACAGAAATAACGCTAATCCGTTAAATGCCTCTTCTCCTTCTCTCTCCTTGGATCTCTAAGTCCTTCCGAGAAGTCCACGTCGACTCGAGTTACACGACAATCTCAGGCAGACTCGGTGGAATTCGAGCCGGCTAGTTGCCGAAGCAGTACCGCGGTCGTGCTTTTTTAACAGGCGCGAGCGTATAAACAAGGTATAAAACGCGAAAGCAACGAACTCTCTCAAGTGTCTCGACAGCCGCGAGACTCCGCTCTGCTTATCCTTACATATCTGGAAACAAGACGTAAATATAGCTCCGCGTAGAAAGTATTTTTCCACATCAGCAACAACGCGTTCCGTCAACGCGCGCGACGGCACGAAATGCGGATACTATCGCGCGCTCGTATAGCGATTAATGACCGCGAATGCGCGGGGAAGGAGATTGCGGGAGGGGGAGAGGAGAGAGACCACGCGTATAGAGATCTGGAAAAAGAATCGCCCGAGTGACACTTATATGCCGCGATATTGATCTCGACCTTATCCGGGCGAAGACAACGACGGATTTAGAATCCCGGGAACCCTAGACGGCATTTACGGTATAACAGCTGTCGGGAAAGAGTCATTTCTATCTACTTCCAGTTCGAATTGTCCAAGTTTTCTCTCCTGAAATTATTATGCCTTTCAAAAAGCCACCTCATCTATTGCTCATCCTTAATTTTTACAAATGCACTTATTAAATCTCTCAGGGGGCTTCATAAAGAAGAAACTGACGGTCGCGAAATGACAATTAGAATTTGATTTCAATCGGCTTTAATCCTTAATTCGTTTTGCCTCGATTGATTGAATTCTAATCTCCGGCCTGACGACGCGAAACCTCAGAGGATCGCGAATTCATTGCGATCAGAACTCAATCAGTCGGAACAAAACGGATTATGAGATCGTCAGGCTCGCTCGATCGATCGAATTCATTGAATCCTCAGTGCGCAATTGTTCAGGGCGCGGGCCGATTCAGCGATCGGATGCTTATCGCCGCCGTACGGCGCGAGAAAAGTCGTGAATGCGTAGATGAAGCGCGTCGTTTATTATAGAAAACCGTCGTACACACGCGCGCGCGAGTGCGTGGTACGAGCCCGCGCGATCGGGCTCGGCCGAGAGGCGGTAACGCGGCGCGTATCTATCTCTCTGCTTTCGCGACGCAATCGCGGCGTCCGTAATCGCGCGGAGGTTTCAATGAATCGCGCGAGGCACGACGTGCCATCAGCTAGCCGCGGACTTTATCAGCGTGGCAAAGAGCAGTATCAGCGATAGCCCCGCGCGCGCGTCTATGAGTCGCGCCGAATCGCGCCAAGTTCGCCTCGCCGAACTCTCAGAAACCGCTACTTCGAAAACCCGAACCATTGTTTCTTTTTTTATAAAAGCATACATTTTTCCTCCCGACCGACTTTTACGAAGCTTGATATTTCGGGATTTTTGGGGAATGCAAGCATGAGGTCAAAAATGATAAAATTCAAAGTAGCGGATTCGAAATAGCAAATAAAAAAAATTGTTGTGGGATATAACGGTTACTTGGGAGAAAAGGGATTATCTTGCTATTGTAAATATAATATTTATAAATTTTTTTAATACAGACAATTTGTCAACTTTAAATTCATCGTATTGAATTAGATGTATTAAAATACGAACTGAAATTTTAGATTCAACAACATCAAAAACTATAATAGGATACATAATTAAATAAATTAGAGTAAAGTATGTTTGGCCTCAATTGTAAAAAAAATGGCACGTACTATCGTGCTTCGAAAGTTAAATTAAATTAATAAATACAATGATAAATTAATAAGCACACAATGTTCCCAAGCTACAGTACGACACGACGTCAAAGGTAAACGGATGGGAAAAGATAAAGCGGATCGGAAGAGAACGTTTGTCGTGCTGTCCTCGGGAAATAACCGATAGGCGGACGACCGTTGCTAAAGACCGGTATTAAGGTGATCTGCAGCTTATCGGAGATGATAAACGAAAATTGTGGTTTTACCAATTTAAGTGAGTGGAAAAACGGTTGCGTAAATATTGGACGTAGGCTAACTCGCGAGAGTTGACTCTGTGGTTTGTACAAGAGGACGTTGATTCGCGCCCGTGTCTCGGGTTTGAAAGTTAAGTCCTTATCTCACTTCCTTATCGCATTACCAATATTTAGAGTCAATAGAAGATATGTGATTACGGGGGAGGAGGGATATCGCATTTCCGCCTGATAGGCGGTAAAGTGCCATCGATAAAGCGATTTTCAGTCAGTTAATAAAAAAAAACAGGATCTTCGATCTTATCGTATCTTCGTACAATTCCATATTTATTTTTTTTTGTTACCGCGACGCATGACTTTTAATTTATTTCTGTGCACGATCGTACAATTGATTCCGAGAAGGGCGACATTTCGTAGACAAGCTGATGCACGGAGACATGCGCCCGGGAAATTTAATACCCGCGGCGCGCGCTGCAAATAATATCGTCGAGAAAAGCGGACGGATTTCGAGCGCGTGCACGCGTAACCGTGATACAGCCGAGATCGTAATTTTCGCGGAAAGACAATCAACCGTGTGCGTAATTCTACACCGTAAACGTGAGACGTTATCGCGAGCCGGATATCCCCGGTCGATCGTAGAGAGAGAGAGAGAGAGAGAGAGAGAGGAAGGGGGAGAGAGGGAGAGAGACACACGATCGTCTCTGGAGCGAACTTGCAGCATCCATCTCGAGATGAAAACTCTGCGAGCTACGATCGCTCGATTTTCGATATCGTACACTGAGAATATTTTGTGTTATCAAATAGTGCACTTATCTTATTATCATTTCTTTCAATAAGTATTAGAGAGTATAAAATAATTCCTTTACAAATTTACAAAATATTTCCTTAAATCAAAGAAATGATATTAAAATAATTACATTTACTTAATAATAAAAAAATTTCTTTTTCAGTAGAGGACGATTGAAATAAACTGAAGTTTATACAGCTATTTACTTGTTTCCAGGAAGGAAAAGATGTATTTAAAGCCAGTGAGAAACATAAGTAGTCGGAAATCGGTCGCGGATAAAAAGCGTTAATTTCCTTCTTACTCGAGTTTTTCTCGAAATGTGCTACTGGCCTGAGGCGAAACGGGGAGGCCATTAAATCTCAGTTGGCCGTAAGTAAATCCGCTTATGCCGGAACAGCCCGTGTAAATCCCGTCAATACGTCAACGTTTTTCGCCTGCGTTTTCGTTGTCGCGCATAAAAATGTTTTCGCGCGCGTCAAACAGCCTCGAACTCTGGACCTACCGACCCAACGCAACGCTTTTTTTTTACGCGGGACTTGAATTTATCAGGAGTCTCATTAATCATCCTTTTCACCGAGACCCACTACTTTATTATTCAGATCGAACGTGCGTGTGTGCGTGCGTTTTCTCTCTCTCTTTTTTTTTTATAATTTCGTATTTCGACAGACGTCCTCCTTAAAACCCGAGGCTACGAATCTCGATCTGATAGCGGTCGATACGCTTCCGGCAGCAGCACACTTGGCGGGGAGAGGGAAAAAAAAAAAAGAGTTCGTTGCACATTGCGAAGCGACGTTATGAAACGCGAGCATACTTTTATATCCCGGATACGCGCGCGCTCGCGTTGAGAAAGGCCGCCTCTTATTCGCCTTATTCATCGTACGCACGATGTATGTACACGCGCGCTGTCCTTGCATATGTCCCACGGAAAAAATCGCACATCGTACGTCATACGCAACGTAAGAGAGAGAGAAAGAGAGAGGAAAAGGGAGAACACGGATCAGAATCAGCCGGCGCGTTTTCAGCGCGAAATTATGCGTTTCGCGTACGCGTGTACCCCGACAAGGAAAGAGGCAGGGAAGAAAGGAGGAGGGAGGAGACGAGTGTCGTGCCGCGCTGAAACGACGCCGACGTTTATAATCCTTTTGATGTATTTCGAGCCCTACACGCACGGCCGCCGAGAGAAGCAGCATAAACAATCTCGCCATTTCCTACGGACGAATAAGAGAAATGCTGTCGTCCCGGCATCTTCGCGCCACATTTAGCGCCAAAAATGACCGTCTGATTGCCGCGTTCTATCTCTCCCGTTTGCTAAATACGACAATCTGACGTCAATGACCGTGAGTGCGTGTGAGAGAAAGAGAGAGAACGGGTCCTGCTGATAATCGAGAGTCGGCCGTTTTGGAAAAATTGTTGCTCCGAACTTCTTGTTTGTTGGAAAGTGCGAAGGTTACCGTGCGGTAGCTGTAGTAGTAGCACCGCAGAAGCCACTCATTGCTATGCTATTTCTACACTATCATCCTTACGGCAATTTTTTTCCAACGTAATGGGGTCGTAAGTGGCTTAGGGGGACTCCATTCGAACTACGATTAGCGGAGTTAATCGGTGATTAGTTTGTCAAGCAATATCTACATTCTATTTGTTAGCACGGATGAAATGTTTTTTCGCCATTTTAATAACATTCAAACGATTAGGAATTCATGGACGTTTAATTATTATAGTCGCCCTTAACACATGAATCTGTTTATATATATATATATATATATATATATATATATATATATATATATATATAATGAGCGAATTCGAATATAAATCAAATCAGACAGATTTCAATTTGATTTGAATTTATATCTTTCTGATTCAAATTATTTGAAAATGTCAAATCTAACATAAGATTCAAATACGAATTACATATATATTAATAATCTTACAGAATTTTATTTTTAATTAAATGTATGATTTTATTTCACATAATGAATATTATTTTTTTTTACAGAGATTCTTTTATCATCAGTACATTGAAATTCAACAATGATTATATTAAAAGTAATGTTTTAACGATTTGATGTAAAAAAAACGTTAATTCGCACATCTAATGTATATGAAAACATTCGGCGTGCTTTTCGTTTAAATATCATTGATTATTGTGTCCGATAAAAAATATTACATGTCATGAACGAATATCAAAAAAGGCAAACAGAAAGAAACAACTTTCAACTTTCTGTAGCCGGACCTTATCTAGAGCGGATGACTTAATTTTTCTTTCATCATCATCATCATCGATGCAAAACACGTCGGTCAAGCGCGGTCGCTGCGCAGATTAAGAAGATATTAAAAAAAAAGACAGTTACACACGCTCGTATTGCGTTTCAAAGGGTTAAAGTCTGGTGTCGTCGCCGCGGCGACGGCGTCATCCCCCGCCGATCGCACGCGGTAGTCAGGTCGATCGGGTCCAGACAAGCGTCGGAAGCTGGACGCTGGACTCTGCGACGCAAGATGCGCGACGAGAGAAGTCGACGAAAAAAGAAAGAGACAGAGAGAGAGAGAGAGAGAAGGAAAAGAAAGGAAGAAAAGTGGAAAAGGCGAGTCGCGAGACGCGAGCCGACGAGAGGTGGAACGAATTCTCGGCACCGCTGATATTTCAGTCTCTAACGTCGTCGGAGCGGACAGCTAACCTCTCTCGTCTTCGTCATCTCTCTTTCTCTCTTTTTCTTCCGTTCTCTCGTCATTCCTCTTCTCTCTCGTTGACCGCCCAGACGACGCGGCGGGGAACGTAGACGTAAAAGAGCACTGCAGCGTGCCGTGTCGAACGGCGCAGGAATTCCGTCGGAGAAAATGTATCGGTGAAAGAGAAGGAGAACGTTCGACGTTTACGCCGCGGCAGGGAAAACGCGAAGAAAGAAAATCCACAAGATTGCTGCCGAACACGATCGAGGGGATAAAAAAAACCCGCGCGATGCACCGATTCGAATTATGAGGAAACGGTCAGAAGTGTCACACGGAGGAAATGTCGATCGCCGTCGGGTCCCTCCCATCCCTCGCTTCTCCAACGGCGCGGCGTTTCCCCGTCTAGGGGTGTTTCCACGAAACCGTAGTGAAAAGCGATACGATCGAGGGCGCGCCGGGCCGAGCGATGCGGATCCTTTGCGTTGATGCGAGGGCGATTCGTCGGCCGTTGATTCAACCAGAGAAAGAGAGACGGAAAGTCAGGAACGTGCGTTCGAGACAGGGCGCGGAGAAAGAGAGGAGACGAAGACGAAATCGGCGATCCGGTTAAACATCTGTGCGGCAGAAGGTGAACGGCGGAGATTGGGGATCAGGGTGCGATCGTTCCTTCACGCGCGGGCAGTCCGCATCCGATCGATCCTCTTTTGCCCGGCCCGGCGCGGCGCGATGGCGGGACGTGACGTTCGTTTCGTCCGCACTTCGTCTTCTCCATCGCTTTGCCTGCCTGCCTGCCTGCCCGCTTGCCTTCTCGACGACAGCATCTCACGCATACGCACACACATACACATACGATACATTCATGTGCACGCACGTAAGCAGCAAAACACGCACGTATTTACGCGCGCAGGAACGAACGAACGAATGGACGGACCGATGAACGCGTGTCGCGGACGATCGACGACGTAGCGCGTCGCGCGCGCAATCGGCTGTACTCACCGCCGAAACATCTCGCGGCAAGCACTCCCAGGCCGATCCACAGACCATATTTACATCCGCCCGTACTAGCGGAGAGCGCAGCCATTTTCTACACTCGGGAGCACATACTTCACTGTGACGTAGGGCGCTCCGCGTCGAGCCGCAAGGCGCAGGCCGCGCTCATCTCGTTCGTTTCCGTTGTCGCCAGAGTGGGGCCCGTGCGTCCTCGGCATCGCCGACGGAGAGCGCCGCTCGACGCGACGCGAGATCGAGCGAGATGGAGCGACGCCAGAGAACCGGGGTCCAGGTCTGTGCCGAGGGACCCCTTCGCCCGCGCCGTCGAGAGTTTATCTAATCTTACGGTGCGATACGCGCAATGAGACGAAGTGACGAGAGGGCCTCGGTATTGAGTCGGATTTGCGCGGTTCTTGGCGCGCTGCTGGCAAGTATCAGAACGATGCTACATGCTAAACTCGAAATTAAAGCATTGATTTTTGTATAAATGGGTGATATTAATAAAAGAGTTTTTTTGAATATAAAATCTAATATTGTGAATGTTTTCTTTCCTTTCTGAGTTCTGACAACACACATAAATATGGCGACTTATAAAACTGGTCTAATCGTAGCATTATCTTCTTTAAAAAGAACAAATATATCTATAGCGAGATCGTAGAGATCGTAGATGTTGATGTTAAAAGATGTTTCGATGATTCTTCTTCGAATTTATATAATTACTATATTATTGTGTAATAGATTTGATCATTTTCACGAGTTATTGTTGCTCATCACATTTAAATACCATAAACCATCTTGATTGTGAAAAGAAAGTCGATTTTTGTATCTTAAATCGATCCTTCTTGACTGAAAGTCGTGATTTGCGTTTGATGCACGGCTAACAAAACAAACGCACGCGATAAATCAACATTACCAAAAATCCCGCACGCAAACTTTCGAGTCATAAAAAAATCAAGGCGAGAGATAAGAAGGGACGAAGGCCGGGGACTCTTTCTTTTCGCGATTATTTCAGGCCATTTTATGGTATTTAAACGATGAACAAACAGCCGTCAGAATCGATTGTTTTGCTCTTTACTCTGGCAGGTCGCGTACCTAAAGCTCATTCCTTCCGGAAGAAATCTTATCTCTCTGAAGGATCGGCTAGACGATCTCTCAGACAGTCTCTCGCAAAGACTCGCAGACACCTCGACGGAACCTGCCTGTCATTCGGGAGAATCTGCGCGCGTGACGTGTACGGGCCTGGCGTCGCCGTCGTCGTTGTTGTCAGCGGGGAAGTGCGCGACGGCGCCCTGCGGCGCCATCGTGCCGCGAACGACGGCGGCGTAGAGACCCGGAGATCTTTTTTCGCCTCTCTCTCTCTCTCTCTCTCTCTCTTTCTGTTTCTCTGTCTCTCTCCTTTGCGGACGAATCGCGGTACTCGCCTCCTCCTCGGAAAGGCGCGAATGTCTATGCGCGTCGCGTCACCGCGGAATCTAGAACCCGGCTAGAATCTGCAATCTTTTTCCCCGACCTGTGGGATAGTGTCATGTACGCGAGATCACGTTCCCTCTTTTTCTCTCTCCGTGTCTTTTTCCTTCTCTGTTCTTTTCTTTTTTTTTCCTCGCTCTCAGGAGCTCTTATAGCGGTATTTGCATACTCCGATGGGAGTCTCCGACGCGCGCCGTTTTGCCGTGAAACTTGACCGAAAGTCTCAACAAGCTTTAAATTGTCGCGCAAGCATTTCCAGCTGACCGTGCTGACGTGTTCGATGTGTTACTTTGTCCCACGTATGAACATTAATGGATCTTGTAACGTTTATCGATAAAAGGCAGATTTCTCGCTTAAAGCGACGAGAGAAAGAAAGGCGGCCTTGGTACGAAAAAATATGCTCCACGGAGCGTAGCGTGCGCACGATGCGTTCCTCCAAAGAGACCCTTCGTTAGTTTTCACACTTGTTTCCTATCCTCATCCGCTCTCTCTCTCTCTCTTTTGAAAGGGAAGCCCATGTCAGGTTATACATATTGAAGACCGAGGACTACAATTCAACCAGACTGGGAACGAAAGAGAAGCTGTGCAGCAGAGAGAAAAAAAGATTTTGAAATTCAAGAAGTTGACTGAATCCGGGGCTCTCCGATTGACAGTCTCCAATTCCTCGAGCTCAGATGGGTGCCGTTCTGTGCTCGCGGAATTTGAAAGAGAGTGCGAGGAGGCGTGGACCTACATTTGGGCGAGGATCGAAAGAAAAGCGATGGCCCTTGGATCAAACGCCACGGGGGTGCGCGCGTCACGCTGCGCTTTCGAACGCACGGGGGCGGTGCGGCGCATCGCACAAGCATCCGCTCGACATCGACGAGTCCGGGACGTGCGAGTCTACCGCTATCGATATCAGATTACCGGCTAATTGCCGACGGCGCGGCGCGCTCGGCATCGAGGATCATTGCGCTCGAACAGTAATATTTCACGCTTCGGGAGGGCGACTCTCGCTACCGCCTTCGGAACGGCCTGACGCCTAATTGCGCGGCGCGATTTCAACCAGCCACGGCGAGAATGTTTACGTTTGCTAACAGAATCCTTTTGAAGTCGCATATTCTCAGTCAGAAATCGTTCCGAAGGATTTTTTATTTTTAAAACGAAAGTAAATTCTCGAATCAATGATACAGGAAAGATATTAATAAGATTACATATATTACATGTAACGACAAAAATATTGAGAAATGTATCAAGCTCTCATTGCACTTTCTAAACTGAGAATAAAAGTCGAAATATTAACAAATAATACTTTGACATTTTTCTTTCAATACTTATTGGTTGTAAACAAATTTGATTGTAATGATGAAAACTGTTTATTAAATCTAAAGTAATCTTCCTTTTTGTGTACCTAACTTGATTACATAATTATACATCGAGAGAGAGAAGCAATATATATTTTCATACATTCAACATTTATATATATCCCGTAACAAAACTATTCCGGCTGCACTAGAAAGGGATGTGCGCGCGGGTAACCCCCTAAAGTGTTTCACGCCATGTACATATATTTTTTTTTCTCGGCGAGCGTCTCGCATGCAACTCTCCTATGGACGTGAAAAAAACAAATTCGTAGCGCCATTCAGACGCGGTGAATATTAAGGTCCAACAAAAGGCGCACTGTTCGTTCGCGGGAGAACAAAGCCCGTGGCAATTCTTTCAGCGGCGGCAGCTGCCGGTCGGCGTGGCGCGGCAGCCCGTCGGCATCGCGACGGAGCCGAGGGAGCGCGAGAAACGCGCCGGCACGCATCGAGATTAGGTCCGTACGTCGCGGAGGCGACGATACGGCGCGCGGTCGCCCCGCGCTGCGTATAACCTGTTGCGTGCGTGTGTATCGCTCGCGCGAGCGGTCCAGATTGACGCAGCCGCCGCCGCCGCCGCGCGCGCGACCGACAGTCTCGCGCTCTAAAGGCGTCAGTCATTATATTTTTAGAGATGATCTTCGGCACTTTTATGGAAAGACGTCCATACGCGCCGATCCCGTTCCGTGACGCGGCGAGCGTTGCGGCGAGCGTTGAATCCTTCTCGGCGGAATTATTGCCGATTTTCCTTTCGATAGTTCGTTGAGATTTAATCTGCAACTTGCTCTTTGCTTTCTTGCTTCTTGCCTCTCCGCACAATGCTTTGTCGAAATTGTTGAAAAAAAATTGGACAAACCTCGAAAGAGAAACATGATTATTTGTTGTACAAAAATAAGATAGAAAAAAGCGTATTTTAAATTAGCCTATTTAACTATGCGAGAGTAAAAAAAAAACCCGCTGTCGGAGATTTAGATTTCGGTCTCGACTTTTGTTCGAAATTCTGCTTTAATCCTTGGTGCACCTGCGGTACCTGACAAGGTCCCGTCTACCTGCATTTAAGGACGAACGCTGGAAAAGGGCACGTAGGCAAAAAAGAGGGTCGTGGAAGCTATCTCGACGTGTGAACTCTTTCGGCGCATTTATAAACGCGTTCCCCCTATTGTTCGCTTTAGAATTGGTTCGTGTGCGACACACGCGGTAAACGCATCTCTCGCGTTGAAATTCCGCGCAGCCGCGCGCCTCACCCGATCATGTAAATCGCTAATATCGCTTGCGCTTAGCGTTGTCGCGCGTGAGAACGCGTGAACGGGATGACAAGCAGCCCACGGCGATTGACGGTAAATCACTTAGCATCGCTATTAAGCGCGCCGAGTACGCACCGTGGAAACTGTTAATGCCCGCGACTATTTTCTCCAAAGCGCGACCGACGACGGCGGCGGCTCTTTAAACTTCAATGCACTTCGGATACGACGACGTAGGAGTGATTCTAGCCTCGTGTACTCCCGTAATGATTTGCAGATGCTGGCAAAAGAGACGCGCATAAAAGTCGCTCGCGTGCGAGCAGCGTGAAAGCGGCCCGTAAAGACGATGTTATCCTTCAATGGCCGAGCGTCTTGCCATTGCAATTAGCCTACTTGAACGTGAGGGGGGCCTCGCCTATCATCGTTCCTTCCACCGACGACCGGCCGGAAATCGATTCGATCCGCTGACTGCATCATCCGGAGATAGTTGCGTACGAGAAGATAATCGCCGCGCGTCGAATCGAGGCGTCTCCGAGAGGGGAGGAAGACGCGAGAAAAAAAAAATTGATAAACTCGGCCGTGATCTATCGCAGCTCCGTGTAAAGAACGCGACTCGCCGCCCGCGGACAATCGACGACTCTGTGATGGCTTTCATTAATGCTTAATTATATGAATTGTTACAGATCGGCCGGGAAACGGCGGCGGTGGCCGATGGGTATTCATCGCGTGTCTCGCGCGGCTGACGAACGATTGCTAATTGCGGGGAATAATTACCGCGCGCCTCTCTCGTCAGCTGCCCCCGCGGCAATTCCGGCAAACTTATTGGAGAGGCCGATTGCAGCTGCGTTATGACGCGCCGGGAATCTCACGACCGTAAACGGATATCTCTCCGCGAATCGCGGAGTGTCGCACCCATTTCTGGAGGACGTCGGAGCAGGGTAAAATCCCTCCACCCCACGTTAGATAAATTAGAACGTACGCGTCTCTTTCGATTCTGTAAGCAGCCGTAAACGGATTTTATGCCGAGTCCCAATCCCGCGCGCCCATCTCTTATTCATGAACGCCTCGGGACGGGAGGTTCATGTCTCGGGCCCCTTTCGAGACCTTTTTTAAGCGCCGTGTTAACGAAAAAGGACGAGTACCGCGCCGACAATCCGGAGCTTCGAACCGGATTTCGGGATTAGAATCAGATACCCCTTCTACGAAAGCCGCGTGTCCGTTTTATACGGCGGGCGAGGGCGACGGCGTGAATCTCGCCTTCGTGTACCATCACTGATGTCCGCTCGGCTCTTCGGGGAAGAGCGACAATGGATAACAAAGGAAGGCGAAACGACGTTCGTGCCCCGTCCTGCGGCCACGAAATCACGATCCATTCGTCTCGCTTGAAAATATATTACGCTGGCAGGCAACGGACGTGCGAGCTGCCAAAAGGAAGAAACGCGCCGCGGCTTGTTGTTCACGGACGTGACGCGGCGGAACACAATTACCATGATCGGCCCCCGTCGACTTTTATTGTTGTTATTTCACGTCACCTCGAAGAGGACGGAGAAGAAGATACGCTCCATGGTGTTATTTTTGTCAATCCTCTTCCAAGTCCTTCGGCAAACACACCTAAGTTTATGAAAATTGTTGTTAATATAATTGCGAGTCATCTTTCGCTCTGCTAATGTAAATTAAGGACGAGGGACAGATTCCTCGGGAGAAAGAGGAGTATGAATAAATAAAAATTACGAAATTTCAATCAATTTTCAATAAATTTTAATTCATCGCACTTGAAGCTAATTTAATAGAATTTAATAGAATAAAAAAGAAAGTAACGTGATCTGTTCGTATTGCTTGCGTTCAGAATTGTTTTCTCTCTCTCTCTCTCTCTCTCTCTCTCTCTCTCTCTCTCTCTCTCTCTCTCTCTCTCCAACATCCAAAAATATATTTATTTCGTCTTGAATGAAAAATCTTTTTGGAACTTTGAGCAACATGCAACGTATCTAAACCTTGACGTCTCGACTTTTCTGATTTTGGCAAAGAATTTAGAGTTAATCTAATTCTTGTTGTATTCAAATTATTGTACGTACACATCGATCGAATCGTCTCCCCATACGGCACAGAATACCACATTTCAACAATATTGGAGCAACATTGTGAAATTACATTGATGAAATGTTGTGTGCGTCGCATAGTAAAAAAAAACTTAGAAAATATTCTTTTTTACCGTATTTATTATTTTTCGTGGATTTTTTTTTATCGATCTTTAACGGACAATGGGTTGAATTATAAAGGAGGGATTTCAAATGAATCGCGGTGATAAATAGGATTCTTCTGCGAAGAAACCGGGTGTGCTTACGCCTCGGCGCATTGTACGACAGAGCGAGCGAGAAGGTCGGGGCCCGAAAATCCTGATCAATTCGGCGCCACGACTACGAGGGCCGTTCTCCGTGGAAGTATATTTCATTCGTCGAGAAAAAGAGAGAGAGAGAGAGAGAGAGAGAGAGAAAGAAAGAAAGAAAGATGAAGGGGCCTGGTCGGCTCAACGGCTGGAGCCACAAAAGAGCGAGATTCTCGTCTGGTAACTAACGTACCGTAGCGTCCGTAGGCAGTTGAGGCCCTTGGATCTCTCTTCTCCCTCTCCTTTCTCTTTCTTCTTCTTCTTCTCCGCACGACATAAACCTCAGTCATGTACGCATCGTAGTACGACCCCGAAACTTTTGGAAACTAGAAATAAATTGCATTCGCTGTTATTAAAAACATTTACAAACTTTGTTGAATACGTGCATTGCAAGTTTTGACGTCTGTCTGAAAACTAAATTTAAAATTTCGTTTTAGAGAAACCAGTTTGTAAATTCACTATTGCGTGTGTTACGTGTCTAGAAAACGAAACGCTGCGTTTTCAACAAAGGATTGAATAATATATGATTTTTTTATCGAGTTTGTCATCACACAGGATGCCGGACTGAACCAATCGTCGACGATTATTTGAGTCTTCGTCGTTTAAGCGAGAGATTATAACAATATATTTTTTGTTTGGAGTATACACACACACACACACATACACATACACACCCACACACACGTTGTACTCTCTCTTTCTCTTAAGTGACAGCGGTCAAGATTAGTCGGTTGGGAAGTTACATTGGATAATCGATCGTAATTGTGTCTACTTAACCGAGGGGTTTACTACCCGAAGCTGCTCAAATAGTCTACAAGTTCTACCAGTATCGCTACCAAACGTTAAAATCGAGATACAAATACAGCAACCGATTGAGATAAGAGTTCGTTCGATGCTGAGGTTCATGATGCTATTATTAGCCATCGAGTAATTCTAGTATTTAATTGCGCGACAAATGAAAAAATCGAGATAACCGGCAGACCAGGTAGATTTCTTGTTAATTTTCTTCAAGGATTTCTCTTCTCCTTCCCTCTTCTTCTTCTTCCTCTTCCTTCTCACTCTTTCTCTTTCTTGATGCTGGATCTTAATCGACCGTCGTTACCTTCATCATTGCTGTTTGGCGCCGAGATAATTAATCGTCCTGTTCACTACCGCTTCGAGTGGCCGGCGAAGGATGCTGCGACTGCAACGGTTTATCACGAAAAAGAATAAGGAAGAACAAGAATAAAAAAAGAGACAGAGAGGTGGGGGGGAGAGAGAGAGAGAGAGAGAGAGAGAGAGAGAGAGAGAGAGAGAGAGAGAGAGAGAGAGAGAGAGAGAGAGAGAGGTTTCCAGAAGACGAGACGCTCAAATGAATTCGCTCGATGGTGCGCGCTGTAAGAGAGACGACTACCTGCTCTACGATAACATTCGACTTCCTCCGACTCGTAGGAACGGGACTCGTGCCTACGCAAAGAAGCTGGATAAGGATATCTTTAGAGGTGGTTTTTATCGCTGAGAGTCAGGTGTGAATTGGGGCCACTGGTGGCACGATCAAAGAGAATGCACCGCCAAGTCGAGAGTCGCGGTCTGGAGAAAACAGTAGCCAGAAGAGATTAATTGATCTCTTCTGTCGATCAGAAGTATGTTTTTTCCTGAATCCTTTAAGAGTCGTACCCTTGGAAGCGATACGCGAACTCAATGCCGTGGATGAAACTTTATTTAGAGTACATTTCAATTAATTATCATATAAACGAAACAAATAATGTTTCAGTTGTAGTAGTTTCTAAATCATTGAAATTAACAGTGAATTCAGTGCTATAACAAAGTATGTGAAAACGCTATTCATTTATAGAGTTGAATAATAACTATAGTTAAAAAGTTATATAGTTTTAATTTCTTTGCTTAATTTTCAATAAATGAAATTTTTAACACATAAACTTTAACCTGTTAACTTTTTTCTAAGTTAAAAATTTACTTATGTAAAAACATCTTTAAAGAAAATACGTTTTCATACAACAAAAACAAGATTTTGTATAAAATTTACAAATGCAATATAAAACTTATTTGATGATTTACATTATAAATTTTGTAATTTAGAACAATTTAATTAAAAAATGTATAACATTCTAATTTAGCATAACTCTTAACCGAGTTAAATTTCTGCAAACTTATTGCTCATTAGTTATAGTTATTAGAGAGTTTGAACGATTCCACTTTTCTTTTTCGGCGACCTTTCATTGCATAAACGTTCACGCTCGAGGATGACCAGACATTACGATGAGGCATCCTCGACTTGTGAGAGCTACGATTTACATTTGATTTTAATCGAGTATGATGTAATCGGGCGCTTAAGCTAATGAACGAGGGACTCGCCGCATTTGGCGCTCCGTTGAACACGCGAATTCGACGTAATGGCTATATTTAATTCGCCGGCGTTGAATGGGCATTGAGATGAACCACCAGTTAATAACCATTTGTTCTCGCAACATCGAGTACCGCCAATTGTATCAAAAATAAGATAAAACGCTACTCGCTACGCCTTATTAAGATAATTTCGACAACTTGTTAGCCCTCACTTTTTCTCTCTGATTTTTTCTCATTAAGGAAACGATCGTAATAATATATTGGTCTAAAGCTGATCGAATATTATTATTAGATAATAATGACACTTGTTGGGCCTTAAAAGGCGTCATTATCGAAGTCAGTTGAACGACAACTGGAAACACGAGGAGTAGACGTCTTCTGTGCAGGCGAGATACGGTCCTGAGGCTAGCCGCTTCGACCTTATAGGCACACGCAGAAGGCGGCAAGCGATATGTGGGGGCTTCATATAACAAAGATTCATCGGGACCGGTTTCGTATGCCACCCTTTTTTACATTCTCCGGAGAGGCCCCGCCGAGCCGCGGGTGTGAAAACCGACACCCACCCACTTGTTATTTTGTCAAACACGAGCGCTGGAAATTATAGGAATCATACGCTAACGCGCATCTTCCGAAACACTTTTACGGCACAAATTGCCTCCCAATCTCGTACACCGCGCTTTACATAATTGCGTAATGTAGTGTGCAATCAATTATATGACATTTATATAATTAAGAATATGCAATTGTGTGTATTGCAGTATGAAAAGTACAAAATTAAAACGCATACTACAGGTCTTATAACGCATTCTCTTTTACAGAAAGAGGATTGTGCGAAAAAACGTATTAAAAGATTCGTTAAATTTATCGATTCTAACAGATTTTATTCACTGTCGCGATGAATTTTGCGCGCATTATTTCTAGAGTGGTAAAGACAATTTCATCGCAAATAGTAACGATAATGCGACGCGTAATGCGATGCACACAGCACGTCGATCTAATAATAATGTCGCGAAATGATAGGGACACGCGTGTATTACGACACCTACCCACTTGTCGTTTCGCTAAACACGATCCAGAAAATTATAGGAATCACGTGGCGACGTATCTTCTCTCCGGGAGAGAGAAAGAGAGAGAAAGAGAGAGAGCCGGCTCGCGCGCGTCTCTCACGCCAAATTATTCCCGACTGCACACACGCTCGCGCGCTACATTTTATAACCGTCAATTAAACGTGACACCGGACAATTGCTGTTTGTGGCCGATGTATGTCCTCCTCCTGTGTAATTGACGAATGATGTGGCGCGAAATTTAGCGGCCAGCCTCCCCCGTATCTCCGTCTCGAAAGAGAAAGAGAATCGTTCGTGTTATTCAGGTTGTTGACTATAAAATTAGATGACAGTTAAAATTCAATTCTATGAAAAGAGAAAGCTTTACACTCTTCCTCTAAAATCAAAAATATAAATAATCGTTGCTCGGAACTTATTTCGAAAAGAAAAAAAAATTTATCTTTCTTCTTCGCGAATCCGCTCGTCGGAGAACGATTCGACTTGATAGCCGGCGATGCATCTCGACGCGCTCAAGGGAATCGAAAATTGCAATGCGCGCGAGTAGGTGTATCCAATCTCGCTTACAACTCGCAGCTGCGGTGGTTGCGAACGATTCCGAGGCAATTGAACCGAGACGAAATGCCGCTCCGCTCCGCGTCGTGCTCGCCGACCACGTCGGCTAACCGCGGCGATCATTCTCGATACGGCCTCGAGAAGGATGTTTTGCGCACCGATGAGAAAAGATCCAAGGGAAAATTCGAAATCACGGTCGGAGAACGTTCGCTCTACACATCGGTCCCGCCGACGCAAGCCCGCAAGACTCCGTCGTCCCATGAAATCGGATTAGCCTCGTCGGGCATCTGACTTTTCGTCGCGCCGTTTTTTTACGCGTCGCCAACGTTCCCCGTGCTCTTTGCGCTCCGTTCTCGCCGCCGCGGACGGGTTACGCAGGAATTTTTAACTCGGAAAGGAAACGACGAGATCGCCTGCTTCTAGCCGTCCGGTCACGTTCCGCAGTCGATCGCAAATACCACGAGGAATGCCGCTCTTTTTAAGAGATACTATCGAACCGAAATATAAAAATACCTTCCGTTTTAATTTCCTTTTTGCTCTCTATTTGCAAACGTTATAGTCGCAGTCTGCCCTCCTTTATGTTTACCCTAATTGAATACGCAAGATGTACTTTAAATAAATTCTTTAAGCTTTCTGAGCAAATCAGAGTTGGCCTATTTTATAAAAATATTGAAAGAGTTCGTTATTGATGAACGATTTCGAAAATTAATTCGCCAAAACCGTGTAATCTTCACAGTTGCTTGAAAATTAATGTCAGTCTTATTTAAATAATAATCCAAACAGCCTAAAGAAATTACAAAATCATCAAAATATTATAGAAAAGAAGTAAAAGACATTCTTCATGTGTACATAGAAATAAGAGCGCAAATATATCAATTGTACATTTTCGTTGTTTCGATTTGGCCGCGGAGCGTTTGTTCTTGTTGCGGGGCTGCGGACGAGTTGATAAGTGAACACAAAAATACGGCGGCTTTCTGGCAGTAACATTTTTTTTTCAGAACGATAGGCGCAGCATAGGCACGGGGGAATGCCAGACATTTAACGCCAGCTCGCCGCGCCGTCCGCATTCTCAGGTGACAAGCCTTGCAGCAGCTCTCACCGCTCGCCATCGTTTCTACACCACCACCATCACCACCAGTGAAAACTGTAGAGTATGGCTCGTTCGCCATGCCCAGGTTCCCTCCTCGGATACATGTATGTTCGTACGTGTGCCCAACAAATAAGGCATTTGTTAGGCACTCCGAGACTGGCAGCGAAACTCGCAATATTCCTTGCGGGACGGGTTTTGCGGGTAGCCCTTTTGCCATAAACGGCGGCACAATACCTGTCCACTGGACTGTCCTCCCTCTCCCTCTCCCCCCGGAGCCGCGAACGTTTTTGCAAGTATATCGCCAAACGCGGCGAGCATAAGCGAATCCTTCGCGCGTACGCAATCTTCGATACCATTAACGCAATTCTGAGTAACGATTGTTTCGCGAAATCGATATAAATGTTTCCTCTTCAAGCTTCCGACAATTTTTCATTTATTCAAATTTAGCTAGCTTGGGAAACTTTTTAATGGTCTATATTAAGTATTTCGAAAGTAAAATTTCAAATTAGAAAGTATCTCGATAAACAAGAAATTTTGTTCAACGATGTGATTATTTTCATTTTTGTTATCCAAAGATTATTTTTATTTATTCGAAAAATTAATTCAAAATATAAACTTTGCAGAATTATAAAATACGTTTTTATTCGTGATAAACCTGTGGCATTATGCGTGGCTGATTTTAGATATACCGTATCGATTCGTACGCCTGTCGAATGCAGCCACGTATACATCATGTATGGAATGAGTCAAAGTTTATACTATTACGTTTTCTGCGCACGCATCCGCGTGTCTAGCTTCCGTTCAACATTATGAGTCGCTTTTAAAAAAATATCGTAATAATATGGTGACAATTAATTACATACAAAAATATCGTACATTAAAAATTGAAATAATAAGATTAGAATTGTAAAGAAAATTATACACTTGAATTAAAATATTAATTGCAACATTCAGTGACAATTGTTACAATTCTCAAGTAGAGATATGTGAATAGAATTATCAATCAAATTAGGAAAAATTCGATTCGAATATGATTCTCTATTCGAATCTCAATTATTCAAAAATTTTAAATAAAAAAATTTGAAATGCAAATCACTTTGATAATCGTATATTATATTTAAAATGATTTTTATCAGTTATCAACTTATAATTAGTACTATTTTTTTATTCCATTTTTTCCTAGAAATCTTATTTGTATGTTAAAATTTAACATAATAATTATATTGTAAGTTATAAAAAACTTTGATTATCTCTACTGTCAAGCAATACTAAAATTCTTTAAATTCAAACAGAGATAGATACAAAAACAGATAAAATTTTATATTTTGTCTTCTGCATATGATGGAAAGTTCATAATATACACATATGTCGATTTTTGAATAAAAAAGATCTCACGATATGAATGTATAGAACTTGCTCATAGACAAAATTAGAGTACAAGTTACAATAAACAAAATATTCCATAATATATCATAATATTTTATAATAATAATAGACAATACCTGGATTGTTTTGGATTTTATTTATTTTATTTAATTAATAAAAAGCACAGGATTACTTTTCTGGTTTTTTCGTTTTCGCTGAAGCCTGCTGTGCTTTCATAACCTTATACACAATCTTTTGTTCCTCGATCAAAAAAGCACGTACAATTCTGAAAGTTTATATCGAGTTTATTAAAAGTTATATTATTTGAAACTTAACAATACAGAATTTACTGCACTTATTTGTTTTAATAATAATAAATTCTACTTTAAAGACAAAAAAGTATGCTAGGTATCTAGTAAAAAAATTAGCAAAATATTAGCATTTTAAAATGTTTTTGTTAAATACACACCTTTCTTTGACACATTTGTGACAAAGCACTCCACCATAGACACGTTTGACAGTTTTCTTACGTCTACACATACGTGAACGTTCCATAGGTCTTGCTGGCTGGATACCTCTTAGTTTATCTTTGCATTGCCCACACCTTGGGATCTTCTTGGGTTTTTTCAGATACTGATAGACTAATTTGCCACCTGGCGTACGTACACTATAAACAAGTATTCATCTTGATCAGTTTCAACAATCATATGTAACTCTTATCAGATTTACTAGAAAAAATTAAGAACTTCTGTAAGTCTGCGAATTTGAGACATTTTAAAGAATGTAGCTTTATACTAAATATTTGCAGTAATAGTTACATAAATGTTGATAACAATAAGCTTAAGAGTTTCCACTTGCACGTAAATTTTACGTTTCAAGCAAACGAAAACATAACCGAACCTCAAACTTCTAAGTTTATATCGTATTAGCAGCAAATATCGTATTAAATTTCAAATTTAACTGTAAACGGAAATTAATAAATTTTGCCTGAAATTAGCGTTAGTTTAACATTTGTTCGCGTAGATACTTACACACGCCTTCTGTTGCTTTTTGTGTTGTACGACAACCGTCGTCGATAGGTTAATCGCTGCACCATTTTGGTTCTACAACATAAAGTTACCACATCAGTGAGAGAAATTAATCTACATAGGATCGTGCTGCATAATCGATCATCGCGGATTTTCACGGAGCTCGCATAATATTAATTCATCTTACGATTAATACGCGCAACGTGGATATTTAAAAAATTATATGAAAACGCCACAAACCTTAATCAGATCCAAATCGGAAGAGGAAGCGACATACGCCGAAAAGAGACGCTTTTACGCGTGCGTGGCGAACATAGCGAACTATTCGCTACCGCCACCTGTTTCCGAAAGTACGAATTAATGACAAAGCTGATGAATATCTATAATAGATATCTATTTGTTGATAATAAAATATTCAGCTCGCTGCGATATAAAAAAAATAAGAAAAAATAACTATAAGTCTAAAATAATTTTTTTTCAAATATACTCGAAAAATCAAATTTTTTATAATAAATAATGTCTCATAAAGATCTTCTTTATCGGTATAACTCGTCAAGTAGATTCGTAGTTTCCACCTTTTTTCACTATAAGACGCTGCGATTGCTACATTACAAAAAATCAAAATATAACCAAGTTTTTAATTCCAAAACATGCGTTTTTTCGAGGTAGATATACTCTTCATTCTTTTTCTTTACGGAGTAAAATCATGAACTTTGAGTTACACTACACTTTCCTAACAAATTGATCTTTGTCTGCAGATTTGTCATTTCGATTGCGATGCAATATTTGCACAATTACAGCCAGCAAGATACACATCATTAATTTCGCAATCGCTATAGTATTGGCACAGAGACGTTATTATCAAGATATTTTTATTAAATTCACACTAAACATATAATGGACTCGTGAGGAAATAAAAAGTAAGTTGTGATTTACATCGTATAAGGTATATTATTTATTATATCTTATGTACATTCAACATCTTCTTGACAACACCATAGGAAAAATTGTTTAGACACGTTCCAAAATTTGTCGACAGTAACTCCTTGCTCGCGCTTTTTTCTCCCCTTTCCCCCCCCTTCTTTGCATTTTTCTTTATACAATTGAATCGAAGACACACGGAGGTGATTCGCTTAACCAAATTTTTCTTTTTTTTTTATGAAAACTCAGCTCAGCGAGTGTATATAAATTATCGTATGTTTGTGAGATGGTTACGCGACGCGTGTATGGGTATGTGTGTCTGTCTCGCTCTCTTCCTTTCTCTCTGTAAGTTTTGTATAATATATAGGACGGTACCTGTGTGTAATGCTTTGTTTTTCCTTGCAGATTTTCGTTTTTCGAAGCAGGTACTTTGACAGAGTTCGCTGTAAAGAGAGTTGTGAAGAATTAAAAAAAAAAAAAAAAGAAAAATAAAAACAACGCGCTCGTAAGTCATTTAATTAACGCTTAACTAAACGTAATATAATATAATAGCTGCGTACAGATTCGATACGACGCTCGTATTTATCACTGTAGCTGTTAGCTTCGTTTCATCTTTTTACAAAGTAGAGTTTCTCAGTGGAAACTCCGATAATAATAGGGGAAGAATACGTCGCTCTGCCCTATATTCGTCTCGGCACTAAATAGTAATAGATAACTTACGATAATTAGAACGTTTTGCAATTTAGTCAGATCTCTAAGAAATAAATAAGTTTTCCTCTTTTAATAAATAGTAGTACACAGTTAAAATCGATTACACAGGATCAAGCGATACGCGAGAGGCGAGTTTCTTTTCTCAGCCCCGCTTATCGTTCTCGCTTCCTCTCTCTGTCGACGGAAATGAAAAAAAAGAAGCATTAAATGGGCAAAAAGTAGAAAAATTCACAACGGAGACATTAGGGCGGACTGAAGCAATTTTGATTTCTCAGGCTTTTTCCCGTCGCTCTTTTCTCTCTGAAAGCTTTGAGAGTAAAACGCGTAATTAAGTTTTATCAATAAAAAAGAAAAAAAAAAGAAAAAATGAATCTGTTAAATGAGAACTTAAGATTCCACAGAGGATAGAGAGAACGAAAGAAAAAATCGGAGAAGTCTTACGCCTAACTAATACGGTTCTCGGTTTCACGTACTTTCTCTCCCCCTGTGCCTAACGTATGGCCGTGTGTGTGTTTTATGTGTAATATTGATAGAGCTCTATGAAATCTAAATATCGAAATTAACGGCATCCGCAAAACTTCAGGTCGCACTCGCAGACTCGTCGCTAAAACACAGACAGTTACAGCTTGAGAAAGTTCAATTTATGACCTTTTTCCCGCCGCTCGCAGAATCCCGGTCGGAATTATTAATATTACAATCGAAGTCGGCGACGCGAGAATTCGTCTCGCGCGCGGTTCTCCATGTCTTCTATCCTTTCGACCAGGATTCCGCGCGATTACGCCCTTACGTCTTATCGTATCTTTTTTTCGTTTAATCTTTAATACGAACATTTAGGAAGATAGCGCTATCGATAATTAATATTTTCTGAAATTTGTTAACATTCTCTATATAAAAATCTGCATTTGCGTGTATTCACTTATTGCTTCTTAATCATCGCCGTTTTCTCAGTAGCCTTCTCTCTTTCTCTCCTTTTTGTTTTTCCTATTTTGCTCTCGCCGCGTGGCCTTCCGCGATGCCTTTCGCTCTTCCCTTCCGTTTTCTTTGTCGATACGTACGCGGAAGAAAATACGGCGAGTCGAAAGACATCAAAGCGTATCTCGGCAATCTTCGCTCGGAGTAAAACTTCGAGCAACATTTCGTTCACGTGGAAAAGCATCATTGGATCGCGCTTCGAGACAAAAGCGAAACCGATCGATTTTAATCACCGGTTCGGCGCTTTGCAGGCGCGAGACATTCGCCTCGTCTTTGATTAAAGGAGGGAGAGAGCGACAGGTGGAGAATTGGCTGAAACTGCGGGAGAAAGACGTTCGTTTTCGTCGTTGTTTTGTATCTTATCGAACGCGAGAAATCTCGCCTGCCAAAAGCGCACCTTTCGCTTCTATCCGGCGCGATCCAACGTCGCCCCTCGATATACATACATCGTTGACTACATTACTAGTGTTTAAACCGTTAAATTAAAAAATAAAAATTTCCTCGTGGCTCGCCGGACTCACTTGGAAGCTGTTTTTTTAATCTCACGCAATATTTTCGTACGCATTATGTCTGTCGCTCCGTTGGTCTCTCTTCAAGACAAGTTGCCGGTAACGTGTGTATCCCGAGTGTAAACGTATCGCGGCCTCGGGATGCAGTCTTTACGATTAGCGAATGCGGATGTAACGAGATACGATGAAGCAAGCTTTTCGTCCGCTCTATCTTTTTCTCTCTCATCTTCTAAGGAAAGGAAACGGTCTTCTATTTATGGATACATGTATATTGGAATGGACGTTGCTTCGCGAGGAAACTCCTCGGTCGGACTATGTGAAAAATCAAAAAGAGTTAACTCCGTGGACGCGCGTGCCTCGTAATCGCACGCAACGCCGCTCGCACGTATACGTGAGTATTTTGTTCGCGTATCTTACACTTTCTAACTTTACGTTTCTCTTTACGTTGTTCTCTTTTTTGCAGTTGACATTTCTTTTTTTCAGTCATTCGCTAGGATCTATAGATTCGAAGAATCCAAGATCACTTAGTTTCGATTTCGAGTAACAAGAGAGTCGCATCCCTTGTCGCGCTCGCATTGCATTTCGCGATAATGTTGATATGTTAAACGCATTGCTTGCTAATAGGGGACGCGTTTGAAATCGTTTTTCCTCACGTTACTTCGCATTTCTTTGTTTGCCGACGCGAACGGATGTCTCTTGTGCTTTCTCTTATTGATAGAGAGATTTACTCTGTTCGCCCCTTTCACAATGTCGTATTTGTAACACAATATCTATTTTTATATGTATATATATATATATGTAAATATATATAGAATGATTTCGTGATCGCACGCTCGTGTACATATAAATATAGCGCGAAAAATGGGTCGCGGCAGATTCTCGTTACTCACCGACGCAATTTCATTTGCACTCGCATTCACGCATTTCTTTCATTTTCTGCTCATTTATTTTCGTTTATCACGCAGCTTCGCGCTAAAATAATGCTTCTGCACACTCGCGTTGGCACATATCCGTTTTATTTCTTTCGCCGTTTTTATAACCGAAAAGATATGCCTATCCGATAAAAAAATCTATATATAATCAAATATAAATTTAAAATATATGTTCTTAATACATTTTCTTTCTTCTACATAATCAATGTTTGTATGTATAAAAAAAAATAATAAGAATTGAAAAATAATTATAATTAGAATAATTTTTATATTTAAAAAAAATAAAAAGTAAAGTTTGAGGAAATAAAATAAAATCTATATATAATCATAATAACGTACAAATTATATAATTATATATAGAATATTACATAATGTAATTATAATTTTACTTTTTGCAAACAAAAACAATGTAAAAATTATTTTTTTAATTGTTTTTCAATTATTCTTATTACTTTTTCTACATGTACGAATAAAACATAGATACTTTCTATATATGCAATTTTTATATATAATTATATGTATTATTTGTATTTATATTTGATTATAGATTTTTTACCGGATATATGTAGACTGCGTGTACGACGTTACGCAGGTAACACAAAGGGATGAATTGTTCAGTGTAAGAGTTAATAATGTCCCGCCAACATTCGCCCTTACTCTCGATCGTGTACGTTGCCAAGGCGACATACACATAATAATGTAATACACTCGCTACATTCGCTACACGAAATAATAAATCTACACTGTTGCCACGTTATTGATCGCGGAATCTTGAGAACTATTATGGTTTTGGTACAATTCTCTTGTGATAAGATTCTCTATTTCTCTAATCATCATTTTTCCTTGTCAGATGCATATTGCTACATCGATCGTTAGATAAACACGTAACTTTAGTATACTTAAAAAAAGAGTCCAGGAACAGACATATTTGAACGACGTTTAGGCCGATATGTTTGCCGTTCAATGTTCTATATCGCAGATAAAATACGTATCTACTAAAATGAGCTGCCGTATTCAGTATAAAAATGTTACAAAACTTAGCAAGCGCGATAATAAAATAGTAGAAAAAATAATTCGCTGTGAATCTCAATGAAAGTCTTTGAAGAAAATTGTACAGTGTATACAATTCAATAGTTGTTACACGTATATTGAACTAAAAGAGCGTTTATTAGTGACAAAATATTTTCACGGCAGTGATTAGAGATGGCTCGTTTATTTCCGTTGTCAGTCTGATTTTTAGATCACGGAAACGGCCTAGGAAACGAAAGAGTATTGGCGCTCGTTGTTCGTGTAAAGAAGTCTCTCGGTATGTTACGTATTGATCCCGTTTAGAGCCTTTCATCATCTTTTGGGACGTTCTGAAGCTTTATAAACGATCTGTTCTCATAAGGATCGCTTTGACACTTACAGATCGCAGAAGTTTCGTAATAGTGTCGTCCTGTAAGTTCGATAAAAGTCGTTGCACGTGGTTTAAGATGGCAAATGCGTGGTCCTCGTACTCCCTCTCGTTCCCGAGAGGAAGCTGTAAATGCGAAGAATGGATTTTCTTTCGATTCTCGCTAACGTGGAATGTCTGCAGCACGAGTACTTTAAATCTCTCTAGTCAAAGTGAGACGGCGTATCGGTTCGAAGGTATCGTGAAAGTTTTGCCTCGAATCGATCACCATTTAGTTCTATTTGTGCATAAAGAGATATTCTCTCGAGGACATCGTCGCTCTGACTAGGTAATCACGAGTCCTAGATGATACATATGCGGGAATCGCGTTGTCTCCCTCCTCGTGGAGGCGGTGCTTCAACTAAGCATTCGTGAGATCCATGGGGGGATAGCGATATATATTCGGTGCCGATTAGCCGATTTTTACGTACGATTTAGTCTCCGTTCGCGGTCGCGGTTACACGAGAAAACCCTGCGAGGTGGCGGACATTTGCGCCCGTAACGCCGTAACGCTGTTCATGATCTTCTTCTGGTGTCCCACAAGCGTTATGCCGAGAGCCGTGAGTTCCTGGACGGTGACGCGCGCCGCCGCTTCCAGCGTCGTCACGCCCGCCCGCTCGAAGCTCTCCGCGTATCGTGACATCTTGATGGAAGCCAGCCACTCGCTGACGGAATTCAATTGCGTTAGGTCCACCGCATCTGGCGCCAGTGGATTTGTGCCCCTGTCAAAAACAACAAGTTAAGAAGTGTCTTTTTGTACGAATAAATAACACGTTCATAGCGGGGAAGAACAAGAAGTTAGGATACACGAGATTTCGGGGTCCCTTAAGTTGTGTTCTTTTGCTATCCAAATACATTCACATTCGCATAGTCCAAATGTATGTTTTGGATGTTTTGTTCGTTTGCTATTGTCTACGCCATAGGTTAATGACAGAGAAACTAAGAATGAAATAAAGAAGGTTATTCGACTATAAACTGCTCGACGTTTTCGTCATCGTTATTAAAGTTATTAATGTCTTCGTTATTTCATGGGATATCGAGTTACAAAGTACCGTGTGTAGGATATCGTTTCATTATCAGTATGTATTCCTAAATTGAAATTGAAACAATCACGTTTATGTAAATTATAGCTATCAGCATGTATTTTTTAGCTATAAAACGCAATTGTCTGATTTCCTGTTTTTATGTACATAAAGGAAGATATACAGTATATACAAATGTCTAAATGTGATACGTATGTATATTTTGTATGGGGTAAAAAAAGTAGATCAAAATTTACGAATCTAAATTCTAGAATATCTGCGAAAAAGTCTAAAAATGGTTATTCAGTTGATATAATTTATTTTACAAATTTCTGAGGAATAGAACATATAAAACGGGCCTTATGTAAAAAATGGTTATTTAAATATACACAGTTGGCTTCTAAGTCATTTTTGGATGGATATATATTTAATATTTATCGGCCTTATATAAATTATAAATTACGAATTATACATTTTAGAAAATGAGTATAACCGATGTCAGCGTATACGATTAATTCGATAGGTTTTTGTAGTTTTTTGTACAAGTTATATGTACAAGCGTTATGAAACTTAAATACCGATGCATACGTACAATTTTTCTACAATCTCTTTTCGTTTCGATAAAATATTCGCTAAAAATAAGAATAAAAATAAAATTAATTATAATATAAATAAAATATAATATAATAATATGTATAATAATAAGATAAATACCGCAATAAAAATAATACAAATACTAATAATGGTAATACGAATGCTAATAACGACGACACAATGACGATGTGATGACAATAATGAGGATGGTAATACCGCTAATTACAAACAATAGTACTGTTGACGAGAGTGGATGTATCATATGTAACATGTTAGTGATATATGGTTTATAGTTCAGGTGTACACGTGAGAGGACTTCCGGTGCGTATAAAGGCAAGCAGTGCAACACAAACTAAGAGGTTTACTAAGCAGCGAGATTGCAGTCTACGTGGCGGTGATATTTCGTTATCGCTCAAAGAAGCAGAGAGAACGTAAAAGCACAGTCAGCATAATCGAATTGTCGAAATGTTAAAGGGCGAACTCTGTGTTATCTAGGCCACTGGACGAAAGCAGAAACGATTGCGCTTTGCGATTCTTCTGCGCTTCTTTCTTTTATTTTCTCATCCACAAAAAGGATTCGACGTGTATGTGGGAATGCCGCTTCTGACTCTCTCTTTTCTTTTTTTTTCTTTACCTGGTTCTCAAATGCACGTTGCAAGTTTCCGATGAGGCGGGTGAGGATGAGGGTGGAACACTCTTTTCCCTGATTCTGATAATTGTTAGCATTTGTTAGTGCGATGGAGGTCATATTAGGTGTGTGTTTCTATCTGCAAGCTAGTTTCCTATCTGGCTTTGATTCTCGAATTTTATTCTCTTTCCTATTCGTTCGCGCGCGTATCGATGCAAGTATTTACACGTTATCTTTTATTAACGGTACTGAATAATTTAAAATTTTTTGTATAAATAACAGCTTACATATTCGATTTCACAAGTAAAAAAATTAAAATAAAATAAATTATGCGATTAATACTTAAACACAACTACGAAAGAATTTTGGCAAACCGTTTTTCTGTTATTGAATAAATACCTCACCTCCGGCCTGCGACGAGTATTTAATGTAACATTTGTAGTCGACATAGAGAGAAATAGTTCAAATAGAAAATTTTGCAATCAAATTACGTAAAACAGTAATTTTTTTTTAGAATGGCGTGTCATTACTTTATTATTCTATGAATATTTTAGAATTTATGATTACGATATCAAGATGGATTCATTGATGCAGAAATATGACCTAACACCGTTAATTGTTAATTATATTTTTATTATCGTCTTTCGTTTAATATATTACGTATAAAAATACTATTCTAAAATGGTCAACCGGTTGCACGCGTGCTGTACATATGCTAATAAATCTCTGTAGCTTTTGCTAAGATAAAATCGATGGCTTTAATAAATTACACAATAAGTACTTATATCAATTTATAATATAAATGTTGTACGGGGTGTCGTAAGACTATGGCTGTTCTTTTGAGCAATTTGCAGGCGACTTTTTTTTATCGAAAACCGTGTCGAGTCTAAATTGATCGAAGAATTTGCAACCGAAAGGAGTGGCATTATTTTCGAGACACCCTCTGTAAGTGTATGTGTGTGATTTTGTATGTACGCATGTGTGTGTATGTATGTGCGTGTATGTGTATATATATCTTCTTTTTCTTTATTACGTATATCAATGAAAGCTATGGCCGCTAATATAGAATTATGAAAACATCTGAAAGACTCTAGCTGCTTTTACGCACACGTTTAATCGCCTTTTATTTCTAAGCTCGCGATTGAACCTATATTGCTATTCGATGATTGAAGTTATCCTTTATAAAATTTGGAAACACTCTTAAATTCTCGATTTATATATCTCGTGTCAATCGTTTCGATCGATAATATACACTAACTCTGTACGATAAAGTTTATTGCTTACAGTTCAACGTAGAGAAATTCTCTGCATCGTCTAACATATATAGCTACGTTACATCCACGCGTTTATCGATAATTTCGTAATAAAAAGACTGGAAAGGAGAGTTTTCTTTCGACGGTACTACTCTTGTACATATGGTCTATAGCACTCCGATAATATCATCGGCTGGATTGTGTCTCTATATTCGTCACATCTACTATTCCATCCGACACGACTTGGATTATACTATTTTCTATTATTTCGCTGGAAGAGCGCCTACGATTTCTCTACGACTAGCGCGATCGTAAAAAGATAATGCGAATATTGTAACGATATATAGAATGCAGTCTTTTGAGATTACGTCCGGTTTAAATGCCAGGCGTTAATTCTGATTACTAGAAAGACGGGCGGAGATGATGACAATGATAATGACAACGCTTTTACTCGTTTCTAATTCAAGCGTAACCGCATTCTCAGCCGAAATGAGAGAATGGGACCCAGTTGGGATAGGTGAGGGGTGGTTGTTGATGTGGCAATGCGTGTGTCGCTGCGTGTGTGTGATAGTGTAAGCTACGGCCGGCTCCTGGTGGCATTACTGGAACGGCAATCGCTGACTGGGCTTGTTGATGGGCCTGATGGCCGACTATGTCTACGAACGGGCTCGCCGTGCTCGCGGCCAGGCCTGGTGGCATCGCAGCCGCCGCCGCCGCAGCCTGGGCGGCAGCCGTATGACTTGTGACATAGTACGGATTGTGTGCAGGCGGCCTCACGCTGTAGTCACGGTGGTTGTTGTTGTCGTGGACGACAGTTGTCGCAGTTGCGTTGCAGTTGCGGTAGTTCGTAGTCAGGTACCAAAGGACACCACAAAACCAAAAGCACAAAGAATTAGCCCAGGGGGAAAAAAGAGGCGGAACGAAGGAATAGGAGAGAGAAACCAACGGCGGATTTCCAAATGCGAATATTGCGGCCCATTGGCACAGAAATACAACGCGAATTGATATGCCGTTTCACGAATAAAAGATATGCGAAATAATGTAATAAAATAATGGTTCGCGTCCATGCCAATAGAATATTCGGAGAATACGAGGAAAGAGGCTTACCCGATTTCGTTGCGGTTACAAGTTTCGACTCGTTGTAGGAACCGCGAAATTATAATTAGGCAATTTGCTATATAAAACAAATTTTTACGTCTCGTAGATAGTTTATAAATACTCTACTCGATTGTAGCAAAACTCAGTTTTATCGAAAAGAAAAAAGCAAAACAAAGTACAAAATTTGCCCCCTATTAAACATAGTGTATTGCATCTTATAAAGAATAACTGAAATGCAAACTGCAGACTCAAGAAGTGTAGAAACGATAAGCGGCGAAAGCAATTGAAAGCTCTGGAAGTCGTCGCATAATGCGTGGTCTTGATTAAGTCCCCCGGAACGCGATAAAGTTATTCTACGCAGATGACGTAGACTTTCGTCCATAAATTAATTTTCCGCCAGCTAACTTTGGAAACCTTGTTCGGCCAAGTATATTTTGAAGCATAAAGCAGCGTCTGTTTGTGAGATATAGAAATGTGACTCTTCGATATCGAGATAGCGACGAGCATAAAGTGTATACTACTGCGAGAAGGAGGAGAGAGTTTCAAGTTTTCGAGGCAAATCTAATAATTATATGCTCTCTTTCCTTCTTGCACATATCAAAAAATAAACGTCAATGTATAGACGCAATAGACAATTTTGATGACTGCACGAAAATAATGGTTTTGCTAAAATATTTTAAAATTTAACTAGATTCAGATCTGAAAATAATTGTTGAACCAAAATAATTATGTAGAATACTCAGGTTGTTAGAATGCCGAATTTTTTTTACAGCATTGCTCATCGTGCTCTTGAATGTCCTACATAATCATTTTGATGGTCTAATAGAAATAATTTTCAGATCTAACTAAATTTTTAAATATTTCAATAAAATCAATCTTTCCGTGTGTTACTTAGGGGATATATGTTGAGAGAATATTGAGAAATACTTAAAAAAAAAAAAAATAAAAAAAAACAGAACAAGCACGAACATAAAAAGCGAGTGCGTATAATGGTAGTCCAGTACGTGTATGCCTGCTTCCAGTAATGCCAATCAGGTCGAGGTGTCACGACGGCGCGAGCACGAATATGCAGACATTGGCCTTCCTTCTAAGTACATATGTAATGCACATTATATGTGTATGTGTATACGATCGTAGACTTGTGCGAGATGTCATACATCAATGAGCCACAATGCCAAATCCCATTCCAAGTGGCGTGAAACGGATGTAGCATGATCCACGCGTGAGCGTTTCGGCGAATGAATGAAAATAATTATTAGCTGTCGAGAGAAATTAATTTATGGACACGACATATAAGTCACGTAGCATGCGGCGTGATTCTTATTAAGATATTGATGAACGAGCGACTCAACGAGATAAGTGAAAAGGAAAAAGAACGTTGAGATAATGTCAATGAAACAATGATAACTATTTGCGAGCGTGCGCACGAAGCACTTAAAGCAAATTTCATTCGTTATTGGCCGATTATATTTTACGCATTCCGTCATATGTCTTCGATTTACGTTGGACGATGATAATTACATCGTTTGTTCGATTTTTGATCCGTGAGATAAATTTCCTAATATTGCTTTTTGCAAATGACATATCCTATTCATTTCGCAATCCTATCACGTATCGGCTTTTGGTGATTATAATAATAACAAGTAAACGTGGGCGCTTTTACCTGTTCTGAGCGATTTTCCTCAGCGTGTCCGGACTTCGTATGAGCTTGTCCAAGGTCTGCGTGAGATTGGCGAAAGTCGGCCGATGAGTGCGCTCTTTTTGCCAGCAATCGAGCATTAGCTGATAGATAGCCTCCGGACAATCCATCGGCGCTGGAAGCCTGTAGCCCTTCTCGATCGATTTTATCACATCTTGATTCGACCAATTCCAGTACGGCCTTTCGCCGTACGACATCACCTCCCAGCATACGATACCCATGCTCCAAACATCGGAGGCGCTCGTGAATTTACGGAACGCTATCGCCTCCGGTGCCGTCCACCGTACCGGAATTTTGCCTCCCTGGATACGGTAGATTAATTAAACAAGAAATTATAGATATGATCGAAATTTGTATATGCTACTGACTTTTACACGGAGAAAAATATTCAGACAATTGTTATGTTTGTATGTCACTTGTACTTTCTTCGATATTTATTGACTAGAAAAAAAATTGTGATAACGGAAGCCATTTCTGTGAAATTTATTTATTTCTTTTATTAATTGTTTTATCGGCTAAAAATGAAATTTTATTTCGCTATATTTAAGTAGAGATTTGTTTTAATAAAATAAATATATCTTACAAATAAATTATTTTTTATTTTTTTCTCAGTGTATTAATATTAATTTTGCAACTTGAATTTATCGCTTACCCTGGTTGTGTAAGCTCCCTCTGTGGCACTCTCGATCTCTCTACTAAGTCCAAAGTCGGCGATCTTGCAAACCAGGGCGGCATTGACTAATACGTTCCTCGCTGCGAGATCACGGTGCACGTAATTCATCTCCGCGAGGTACTGCATGCCACTCGCGATACCGCGCAGCATGCCCACCAGCTGGAGCACTTGAAATTTGCCGTCGTTCGCGCGCAGGAAGGTATCAAGGCTACCGTTCTCCATGAACTCCGTGATGATCATCACCGGATTGCTCTTCGTCACGACGCCTTGCAAAAATATCACGTTGGGGTGCTCGAACTGACCCATTATCGACGCCTCCGTCAGGAAGTCGTTACGGGCCTTGTCCGCAGAGCCCGGCTTCAGGGTCTTTATGGCCACGTCTATTTCCGTCCGTCCGTCGGGAGGCAATTTCAACTTCCCTCGGCAGACATCGCCGAACTCACCGCCACCTGTAGCCGTAAAAACACGGTCAAGAGTACAGTTAAGTCGCTAAGACTATTCTATTTGATAACAGCTCTTGTGGTGTCATATAATAATGTACAGAATCGCACCTATGATGGCTTCTATCGTGATATATCCGGCATCTATCTCCCTGGCGAATTCGCGTACCGCCTGATTCGGATCCTCGTAAGTGTGAGGATCTACGTAACTTCTTGCACCTGCACCGCCTGCGCCGCCTGCGCCCGCCGCGGCGACCCCCACTGCAGGTGTGAACAGCGGCGTGGTCACTGCAACGTCACGAAAACAGAGTTCATTATATTAACACGAGGGCCGGTGGTGCGAAATTTTGACAGAACTCTAGACCGCGCGTCCCAACATTCGCTCTATCGCTCGGCCAACCGTGTCAAATCCCGCAAAAAAGAAACACTCACACATTTTCTCTCGTCAGCGAGTTTAAAATTTCCAAAAAACAAGACACAACCAAGAAAGCCAAACGCAGGTGGATTCTAAAATATATCTTCTCTTTTTCTTTTATCAGTCCCACTTTAGTGAAAGAGTCTTTTTATTTGTATGTGTTTATCTAGCTTAAAATCTGGTCTGTTTAATGTTGAACGGCGGTGTACGTTAGGAAAAATTCGCGTATAGCAATCCACATGCACACAATGCACAATTTTTGCATGCCAAATCACTTTTCAAGATCACTGCGATACATCTGAAAAATCCAGCAATTTTTTACACCGCTCGTCCCGGATGCTTTAGGCGACTCAAACAACTTCCTCCTCGTCGGTCTTTCCAATCTTATTCTTCGTTCAATCCAATTTGGTTTCCATTTGAGCCGTCTCAGAACATCCAAGTATTTTGCATATATCGTGGTAGGAAGGAAAGCGATCGTGACGCACGATCGCCTGAAGAAAAATGAAAAATAAGATAAAAAAAGAGACTAGATGCAAGAACATGATGCAATTATGGGCGAAACACAGGGCTGTGCGGCATGCTTTTTATTACTTCTGAACTTTTCATCCATATCGCATATCTAGGACAGTGAGGAAAGAAGAAAACGGAGCGTAGCGTAACTAAAGCTAAACTATAATAAAACGTAGAGAACTTAGAATGAGTGTATATACGGGTGTCGGTGCGTTCGGTTATGCCTTCGACATATCATACGCGGACGTGTGTTCGGCGTTATTTTTTTTTCTTTTGGTCGCCAGAATTTTGGCCGGAGATTATTTTGGGAAACAAAGGACTTACGCGAGGACTTGCTCTTGTTGTTGGTATGGGTTGTCACAATCGGTGAACTGTCCATTTTGCAGTGCACTGTGAACAACACAACAACCAACACACTAATTGACAAACAGCAAAACAAAAAGAAGCGGCGGGTGGTATAATGATGAAGTCGTTTTTTTTTAAACGACGTAAAGCGAGAAATGGTACAGAGATATTTCGATTTGATCATGAATGAGGCCATTTGTGGAATTATGTAATCGAATTAAAGGAATTATTTCTAGTATTAGAAAATCGACACGATATAAAAAGATTCTTTAACCTCTATTTTCGTATCTATTTTTTTTTATCTTTTACGTTCCTTCTTTACGTGTCTCACGAAACTAAATTCAGATGTAAAAAGCATATACGACATTAACATCGACACACAGAAAAATATGCATGCAATTAAACAATGCAACGCGAACAATGCAACACAACAAACATACGCAAGCACAATGCGCACATACGCATAATGTATATCTAAGAAAATTAGGTGTCGTGCAAAGTTGTTACGCGCATACGCGCGCCCATGTGGTATGCTTCCTGGTACGTATGTGCGTGTGCGTACGTGTGATGTGTGTACACGTGTGTATACGTAAAAGCGTCAAGTCTGAGTGACTTAGACTGAGAGTGTAATGCATGTACAGGGGTTGCAAAAATAATCTACACAAAATTGAGTTTCCTAAAAAACAAAATTTGAGGTGTTTGGAGAAGACTTACTGTAGGTCACAACTAGTCCTGTAGTAGCAGGCGATTGTGTACATTGTTTCATTGGATTTTTTCATGGATTTTTTCATGGAGGCAGGTTCGATAGATTAGGGGAATCGCACATGAAAAGAAAGAATCGAAAGAATTTGGTTAGAATAATCTGCACACAGGCAATGGACCAGATCGGTGTGAATTTTGGTTGGAAAGCGATCGTTTCTCATTAAGTCCCTGTCGCGGACGTATTTCAGAGCCCGACTGCTTTCTCTTCGCTCATTTTCTATGTGGTATTAACGTTCAGCTATCTCTCTTTCTCTCACTCTCATCCGCAAAAAAAAAATCTTTACTGAGGGGCAGGGGGGTGTTTAAAGTATTATTGTGGATCTGTTTGTATATGGGGTATTGTTTCGACACTTGTTGGATCTAAGAGGGGGGGGCTGTGATTCCAAAGTTAGTCACAAGACACGAGGGCGTAATGAAACAACTATAAACGTGACAGGGTTTGTGGGCGGGGCGGGTAATAGCGATAATAAATCTTTAAAGAGAAAAGTTTCGAGCAAAATGTAAACGTACCTTCGCCGTTTCTGTACTCCAGAGTGTCGCAGTCACTCGGTTGTTTCTTGTTGCACTCGTCCGAGGCCCTGCTGCAACGAAATCGCATAATATCAGCCGAATTAAGCAAAGCAATTGGAGGGGAAAAAATCACTCTTTGCGCCTTAATATACGACAGATCGCGATACACGAGATATATTAGTTTTAGTATTGAAAATGATTCATTTACCTTCTAAGGATCAGAACGGTCATGATGATAATAATCACGAGAAGTACGACCACAGCAACGATCGCTCCTGCGATTATCCTAACTTGCATGTTGTCGTCCTCGCCGACGTAGTCTGCGTGAAACACTCGTGATTAGAGGCACGGTACGAACGGGAGATTGCGAAATGTGAATCTAAATGCCGCTGAACCGCGCTTACCTAGTCCCATCGCGTGGGGTGTCTTTTTAAATATCACCGGCGTGTACTCGCCCCAGCCGCGGGTGGTCTTGGCGCGAACCTGTATCGCGTAATCCGTGGAAGGCTTGAGACCTTTGAACGTGGCGGACAGCTCGGACGTTTGAATGACGGTTGCATTAGTGGCGTCGTCGTAGCGCGGGTAACACCTCACTGTACCAGATATCGAGATGATTATTAATCTCTTCGCCGCCGCCGCCGCCACCACGCGAGATCGAGCGACAATTTGGAATTGATCTCGCCGTACAATGGCGTAAGAACGCAAAATGCTTGTTATAGTTCTTTAGCTTTACCTTCGTATCGCTCGACAAGATCGTTGTCGCCGGCGGCTTCGATGTCCGGCGCGTCCCAACTGATGCTGAGCTCCGAGCTTTTGACGCTCGTGATCCTGACGTTGCTCACTAGACTCGGCACGCTCGCCTCCGTCGTAACGGTAATGTCTACGTATTCCGATTTGCCGACCAATGACGATACGCCGTTCTCAGCGAACACTTGGAAGCGATAAGTGGTCACTGCGTTCAGGCCGGTTATCGTGATCTTCGTGTCGTTGAAGATCTCCTGTCGAAGTAAAATCGAAGCGGACGCGTGCGTCAATTTTTTGATCGAGAAATAATTCAGCTACCGCGCGATCTATATACTCGCGCACAACATATGCAAGGAAACTTACGGTATTGGGAATGTATTTGACGCCCATACTGCAGGAATCGCAGTCCACTCTGTAAGTCGTGTCGGACCTGCCGCCCTGCATATGTGGCGCGTTCCAGGAAAGGATCACCGTGGACTGATCGACAAAGTTGACGGTCAGGTTTTGCGGCGCCGAAGGTGGTTCTGCAAAAAGTATTCTTGTTTCTGCAATTTATTCTTGAGGATTTTCAAGTGAAACGCCTGCTCCAAATTCTCTTCGTTTTTCGCTTATGTGAAACTTTCAATTTAATTTAATAAATTGCACTCACAACCATCATATTAAACAATTAATATTTTTCGCAAATATAAATTTAATATTTAATATTTCAATAAAGATACACAAGCAATTTTTTAGATATAATTTTTCTTTGAAAATTTTAGATCTTGTAATTACTTGGATTACTATCTTTTTAAATTTTAATAGCGCTAAAAGAGTACTGTGCGGAAATTGCTTTACTCTATTGTCAATACTCACGCGTGCAAGGCATTCTCTTGGGATCCTTTTCCGCCCGATAATAGCCCGGATCGCAACGACACTCCGAGAAGCCATAATCGGGGGCTTTGCTGTGCTCCGGGCATGGCTCGCAGGAGTTCAGGCCCGCCTCGTGCTTGAACTTGCCTATCGGGCACTCCTTGCACTCCTGCTTCGACTCGTCAGGCTGGTAGCCGGGCTTGCAGTGGCATCCGCCCGACGCGAGATACCATTTGCCATCACCCTTGCAGAGGAAAGTCGGCTGGGAGATTTTGACGGCGTTCGCGACACAAACGCCACGCGTCTGCTCGATGAGCGCAACCTCGCGACCGGTCGGCGTGGCCGGGAAATGGGCGAAGTTTACCACGATCTCGGGACAGCTGATGTAATATACCTTGATGGCCAGGATCGATATGCAGGCGCCCTGATCACGAAAGGCAAAGTAGACGCCTTTCTTTGTCACCGGGATCGACTTTACCTCGGTGTTTATCATCACCTCGGTATTTGTATTAAATCTACCCTCGCCCGGCGCTATACGACCTGCAAAGTAAAAATGTCAATGTGTCAGATCGTATGAAAAGCTATTCTGGATACTGACATCGACAATTTTGGTCGAAAAATATGAAAAATATGGAGTTTATTGATCGTAAATTATCTAATTTTTTACCTTTTAAAATATTCTCAGAAACTTTTAGATTTATTATTCTCGAAATAATATCATAATCCTATGTCCGAGGTGAATGCTTTAATTGTCATGCGTTGTTTCATCGTCACTCACCAATAAGTTTGTAACTGTCCGGCTCCCACGGTGGTGGTTCCTTGGTGGCGGCGTCGAACTCGTAGTAGAGCAGACTGAAGGTCTCTTTACAGCTGAGAGCGTTCCCGGGGAATAGCGAACAGTCGCGAGTCGTAAAATTGATTTCTATGTACATGCGGTTCGCCGGACCCCTCTCTATGAACGGTGTCCACAGCCAATTGTTCACGTTGGTGTACGCGACGTCGCATACAACGTAACTCCGCCAATTGATACCTTTGTCGAAGTTCGTAAAAGACTCCTCGACCCACTGTAGGACAAATTGTAGAGAAAAAAATCACGTTAGCATGTGTTTAAGAGAGTCCCATTTTTTTCTATTCTAGTTCTTAGCTGAAGTTAATGAGACCGGCGTGGACAATACGGTCAAAAAGGGAAAACCCATCAAAGGTATCGAGAAAGCGATCGCATTTCGGGGCAGGAAGGCATTCGACACTTAAAATCTGCGATGTTAACCCAATTTTACGTATTACCACCAACCGCGACGAAAGCGAGAAAGCACCACCCGCCGTCATCATTGTCGTCGTCGGCCGACATTGGCCGTAGAATCCTCTCTCGGTAAATGACGAGGCGGAGAGGCCAGGTCGTCGACTTGCGACAAACAGACCGCAAGGAATTACCGGCGCGCGTTACCATTAGTTTTATTGCCCCCCTCGGCTCTCGGGCTCGTCCCAAGAGCGACCGCAAAAAGTTCCGACCAGGGCAAGAAGGATCCATCGCCGTCGTCCTCGCCGTCACCGGAACCTCTCTCTCTTTCTCTTTCTTCCTTTCTCTTTCCTTCGTTCTCTCCTCCTTCCCGTTACAATCGCTCTCCTCTCTTCGTTGCTCTCTCTCTCTCTTTTTTGACGCTCCTCTCTGTTCCCGCGTATTTCATACTCGGACCAGGAAAGACTCGGCAGGTAAGGAGTGACAAAAAACGGTAGACCGAGGTAGAGCTTGTGAGCCTCTTATCCAGAAGATTTCCTCGCGGACGTGTTTCCGGCAGGCGGGCTGCAATAAATTCAGCCGCGCCAGCTACCCGGTCGCAAAAGGGAGATTATTACGGGGACGATGACGAGGTCGAAAAAATTTCATTAAAGCGCTGCCGGCGAAAAAAAGCTTTTTCAGCGGTCCGCACGCCCGGGAGTACCAGTAACCGGGAACCGCACGGAGATGCAGCACAGTCCCGCAATTCGCCGCCGTCGTTCGCGCATCGAATTACGATCCGGTACCCTTCGCACGCCGCCGCCGTCGCCGATCGCAATTAATAGTTTTTAGCGAGGTTTGCGAAACTGGATTCGCGCCGCTTTTAACGTAAGCATACGGTGCACGCTCTTTCACGATGAGACGCTCTCGCACGTTCCCGCGGCTGTAATTCCATTAATGGAATATATCATCGCTTTATACGCGGCTCGAGAACTCTGTGCTCTTTTCTATCAAAGTCTATGGTTATTTTTCTTACTTTTCCTGCCAATCGCGCGATATTGTCACGTTCCGCCTCCATCTTCCCTTCATCTTATTCCGGGATTATTAGAGAAATGAGAAAACGCGCCACTATCGCCGCCGCGTATTTATTTCGACGGCTCCGCCCGCGATTCTTTATCGTCTGGGAAATTTCATTAGGACGGCAAAATTCATCCTCCCTTTCGCCGTCTATGCTTTCATCCCCGCTGCGAGTCGCGAGGAAAAGACGGCGGCGAGATGGTGGTGTCGTTAACGCCGCGCCGCGTTTAATTGGAGCGCGTCGAGAGTCGTTCTCGTTTTAATGCGCCGCGTCGATTTTTCGGCGAGACGGATTTCCCGCTGACGGCGTGACGGCGTCCCGTGAAATTACTCATCGAAATTGGGGGGAAAAAAGGCGATTAGCCGCCGCATTATATCTCATCGCACGCTATCGGTTTCGACGTCGGTCCTGCAGCGCATCCAGCCCCGAGGATAGGACGTGACGTTTCTCTTTTGTTCTTTGATTTTACTTGAAGATTGTCAGTTTATTTAAGATTTACGTAGCAAGCTTGATTATTTGTGATACAAAAAAAAAACATTATAGATTTCGTAATTTCTCTTTGCAGACTTTTTGTACTTTTGAATAAATCGTACCATCAAGTTTTCCGTAGTCGAGGTGAGGACTGAAAGTATAACTATGTAACGCTACAGCCTAATGAAAATATTATTGGAATTAGTGGAATAGCATATGATAAGTCTCTCTCTCAAACGTATAGTTATCCGATTGCATTAAGTATGACCGGATTGTACATTTGCGTATCGTGCGATCGACCGATGATGTTCTGTTCGATGTCGATGAAAACTATGTCGTGGTTAGCGTCTTTGTGGCCGGGTATCGATCGCACGCCCTCGTCTCGCCGTCTCGCAGCGCAGGTAGACGTGTCTCGCTGTTTTCCGCATTGGCGGCGGAAACACGAAGCAAGAGAGAGAGAGAGAGAGAGAGAGAGAGAGAGAGAGAGAGAAAGAGAGAGGCGCGTGCAAACCACCAGGTTGGTTTTTCTCAACTCGGTCTTTGCTCTTTAGGTGTAGGATGATGAATCGTAAAACTGCATTAAAGCGTGACGTTCCATTTATGTTATTTTTCGCACGCATCCTCACATTTAAGTAAAAAATCACTCCGAGTCTCTGTTTTGTGCATCGTAAACCTTTGTTGAAGATTGTAACAAAATGCCCTCAACCAACCGGTCCAATTCTTACGACTATAACCAGTTATCCTCTTTTTTTCATACTTAGGCTATAATTTGCTCGAGAAAAACCTGACAAAAGGTAGCAACACATTGGGAGTCATGTGGTTGATGTGGTCGAAGCTACCTGCGGGCCACCCTGTGGTGCTTTCCCCGTATTATGCCGAGGAAAAAGAAACGTTTGCTACTCATTTCTCCGAGCTTCTTTCTCGCAGATCAAACCGTGGCAAGTAAATAGATACGAGTCGATGGCTCAGAAGTAAAGTCAATAAACTCGGAATACGTACGCGCGCGCGCGCGCGCGAGATGGGCGGAAAAAGAAGAGAGCCACCCTCGCGGATAGGGCACTGCCCCTACACGCCGGTAATATCGCCACCATAATCGCAATTCCGACGGCGTAGCCGTCGGGATAGGGAGGCCAGCGAGAGTCTGTAGGAAGACTTCCACGAGCAGGAAGGGGAACGTTACGAACTTTTAGTCCGAGGGGTTCGCGGATCTTAATATATATTGAGCTCTCTCGTGCCGGGGGTTAACCCTCACCCTTGGGGTGAGGTTGCATCGGCAGGCACGTAGGGGCTCTCTCCTCCGTCGTGCTACGTGCATCCGGCGTTACGGACCGCTCTCGCGACGGACACGTACCGCATTCAGACGCGATCGAACTCCCCCCCCCCCTCCCCCTCGTTCTTCTCACCATCACTTAGCCGACACCTTCGGGAGAATCGAACCGCTAATTACGTTCATGATAAAATTACGCGGCATAAAGGATCGTTTTATTCAAACTGTATTTAATATTAGTTGAAATTAAAATATCAATATTAAGTAAATCGGGAAGAGAGTGAGATGTAAATAACGCTATTGCAGTAGCTAGAATTCTAAAGACACGAGTATAAATTTCAGTGGATAAGTAGAGAAACGTAGAATAGTAAATTTATATAGTAGCGCACATTCCGTCAATTATCCTCTCGTAGGAAGTTCATTAACTCGAGTACGGTCCGACTCGTGAAATGGTCGTCGCTTTAAATACAATGGCACTGATATCGCCCGCGATATAATACAGCGTCCGGACGAGGGTAGTTCGTCCGTTACGGGCGAACAAGTGCACATATGTGTATCCCCGGGCAGGATGGGCGGACGTCCCTCGGACAGGGGTGGTTACGCCACGCGCCAATCGCAAACTTTATGTAACCGTTTATTTCGTGCACCCCAAAGCCGATATAACCGTATTTCGGCAAAAGATTGGCAGGAAGGCCGTTCAAGGAGTATTTCCACGGTGCCTCCACACTTAACCGAGATTCCTTCTCCTCCTCCTCTCTCTCTCTCTCTCTCTCTCTGTCTCTCGTATATACATAAGTGCGTGCGAATATGCGTGTATGTACGCGTGCGAGGGGAGAAGAGATCGTCGGGGTGAAGAAATAAGGAGCTCGGGGTGAGAGAGAAGGTGTCGGGTGAGAATTTATTTCTGGATTATTCGAGCGCCGGGGAAATGCTTGCGGGGTGCGGATCTTCCTTCCAGAAAAGGACAAATCGTTCTCTTCCGCGGGATCGAAACGATGTTGGGAGAAGCAATTTCCAGTTCGCGAGATTTACGACGCGAAGATCGACTTCTCGCTCCTTGCGAAAAACGGGCGAGAGGAGGAAAGGGGGGAGGGGGATCGCAAAATTCGAGTGTGCCAATATCCGATGACCCGATGTTTCTATTTGCCGCGCGGGTCTGAATTGTATCGGGAATGACACGGTAACCTTTATGAAAAAGAAGAGGTTCCGTCTTTTTCCTGACAATAAAATAAAATCTCTCTCCCCAATATAAGCAATGTAATCAAAGAAGACATCATTCTCGCGACAACACTTGATTTATGTACATTACAAACGATACATATATTATACATGCTCTTTTTCGAGAATTCGTAACCATCCATCACGGAATCGCATTTCGGGATGTTTACAGGAAGAATCTAACTTCGTGCTAGCTGTGACACGAGATTATGATACTTAATGGCCGTGTGTTATGCCAGGCTCGTTAAGTTTTCCGACGTGCCGGGAATATATCTCCCCAGAGTTCAAGATTATTTTAGAGAAACGGGTTTTCGAGCGTGCCGCCTTTTTTGTCGAAATCCGTCGTCGATGCGCCGCTCTCGCTACTTGTCGAGCCACGGCCAACGACGGCTCGTGTGTGTCTCGTACGATAACCACCCAGTCCGTAATGAGCTTAACCGTCGTCGTAATATTTCGAGTTAACGCGGCGCACGTCGTCAGCGTCGCGTGTCACGGGGTGAGAGGGGGAGGAGAGGAGGAGGGCTGAACGCCCCTGACGAGACAGGGCACGTCATGCGGTAACGAGAAGGGCCGTACGGGGGCCACGTGGACTGAATCAGACAAGCTTGAATTTCCCCGCAAGCCCCTCCCCGCTCGAAAATCTTTCGGAGATTGAAGCGGGGTACGCGATAGTTCGAACCCAATTTTAATATTGGCCGCAGTAATAGATAGGAAAAAGGTAAAAGAAATGTACATTTTTAAGAAGAACATTTTACATAAATGCATTATATCCTCGCTTTCCAATGTAATACATTCTTTTTTATCTGAATAAATATTTTTTTATCCCCTAATGTTCCCTAATGTAATTTTTCACTTTACGCGCTTGCTAGTTAATATGCCTAAGGATTAATATACCTAATCGTATAGTCCTAGTCGATTTTTCTTATCGCCTTGCAAAAGGGTCCAAACACGACGTAGTTCTATGCTAATTCGCACATTCACCCCGGTTAGCAGGCGGAGGGAGAGGCGTCAGCTTTATAAAATCGTCACGAATTAGCCGGAGGGTCCGCGCACTCGTCCGGGGGTTGGGTTTAATATCGAAGGACCCGGCGGAGCGGCGGACTCTCGACACACGCCCCTGGACCTGTCAGTTTGACGTATCGCAGTCGCAGGAATCCATTATATAGTCAATTACTCCTCGTGATAGAGAACGCGGCGCGCAACGGACTGCCGCTCTCTTTCTCTCTCCCTCTGCCTCTCTCCGACATTCTGCAGTGCGTTCACGTCGGGGCCGCGTCGCACATATATGTACATAAATTCGTTCCACGCGTGCGAAACACGTCGGTTAAGCGGAGGCTGCGACCTAAACGCGCGACCGCTCGTCGCATCGCGGATGATTATCGCCGAATTGGATTCAATTCCGATGATTTCAGTTAAAGGCGCATATCGCCGGTCTGGTGAACAAGAGCACGAGCTTTGTATCCTGTCACAGCGCAGTGTGAAACTGTCAAGTGCGGACAACAGAGGAGGGTGTCTCTCACCGAGAGATCGGGCAATTCCATTTTGTAATAATATCGAAATAGTTTCTAATTACAATTTGGAAACTTGAGTCAGCGTTCGCTGATGAGAAACATTCAGCGGAGATAAAATATGTATGCCGGTGAAAGAAAAGATTCGTGAATTATTCATCTGAAATCATCTGATTTACATAGATAATATGATATTTTTGATAGCTGAGAAATTTCGAGTGATCTTCTTCGCGAGCGGAACTGAAAGCTGGCGGTTTTGTCACTCGATATAAAAACTGGGAATCCGGGATATCGATCTAGGATTTCTATAGAAAAATCGCTCAGATCCGGCCAGTCTCTTAATCCATCCCTTATCTTGTACTTTTCTCTACTGTGACATCTCAACGACTGTGTCTCGCGGGGAAAGTTCGGCCAACTTTAATAAGACTTAGGAACAAGCCTCGAATCTCACAGTGGTCGTTTCTTCTCGCCTACCCCTCTATTTTGTACCGTCGATATATTCCCGCTGCCTTTCCCTCGAGTCCATTATCTCTGATCCCGCGGTACGAAATTCTCGTGGAAAGACGCGCGTGGCACCGTCGAGATTTCAGATGAAAGCGCATTAAGCTGCGAACACACACATACATACGCGGATACACACAGCGATACATAGACACGTTTGTATATCTCGCACACGGGGTAAACGGGCACCAAGGCATCGAGGAGGAAACTAGGAGCAAGGAGCCACTCGAGGACTTGCGTCAATAAACAGAGTCTCGTCTAACGACGCGGTCCGGATGACGGATATACGGATCTGAAAGTAGAAGAAGGAAAAGTGACAGAGAACGAAGGAGAAAGAAGGAGGGCGGTTGTGCGTGCAAAGAGAAAGAGAGAGAGAGAGAGAGAGAGAGAGAGAGAGAGAGAGAGAGAGAGAGAGAGAAAGAGAGAAGGAGCGCGTCAAGAACAAGAAACATGCGCGAGAGGGAAAGAGAGAAAGAGAAAGAGAGGCAAGATATAGGAAGAGAAAGAAGAGGAGGAGGAGGAACGAATGCGGAGGCAACGGCCTGCAGAGGCCCCGAAGGCCGTTCACATGAATACCAGTCTTTCCATTAGTACTCGAATGGAGCGGAGAGCCCCGGCCCAGGTCTCATCTCGATGCATGATCGATACTCGCAGATCCAATCTTACCCGGGCTTCGCGATGCTGGCTGGACCACCGCGAGATACAATGTAACCGGTGGTACACGCTTAACCCTGTGTGTTACTCTCATTGCGCGTGTCTTACAGGTAGGATATCCGGCGCGGTAACCACCGGCCGACTCTAAAAGATCGTTAAACACGATCTTCTTAAGATTTCTCTCTCTCTCTCTCTCTCTCTCTCTCTCTCTCTCTCTCTCTTCCTCTTGAGCATTCTAGCACGGTTCTATAAACGAACGTTTTACCGATCGAGATATATCTCCGATCTAGATGGACTTCGCTCTTTGTACGCGATACGACGAGAGTACAACGCCAACTTCTTTACTCAGGTTACACACAGCCGGGCGAATATAGCACAGAATTTCGAGGTCAGCAGTGGAAGCGCAGCGAGACGCACACGTTAAGTAAAGGTATTCGCTGGGGATAGAATCAGGCCCGGTATGCACGCGGAACGATTCAATACGTGAGTATCGTTTCGTTGAAACTATACTCGCAACAGAGTAAGATTGTTACTTCATTGATGCTCGCGAGATACTTGGTACGAAATTATTACATGTAGGGAGTACTTTGAAACTTTGTAGGAATCGACATCCTGTGGCAATAATTGGAAATGTTCACTCGATTATCCTAGCTTTTATTACCATAACTACCTGTTGTTCTATAAAATACAATTTTCATACACTGAGAAAAAAATATTCTGTTTGTTTGATTTGACAAAATTTTCCAACTAAATTAAAATTTTGTCAGTTCAAGAATTTATGCATTTAATTTAAATGCACAAATTTCAATTTGCAAGTATATGGAATAGTTAATTAAAATATATAAATACTTGCATAGACAAAATTTAATTTAGTTAGAAAATTTAGTTAAATTAACAACATTTTTTCTCAATGTGAAAATTCTTTCAAAAATGTATAATTAAAAGATATATGTATTGTGTGAATGAGATAAATGACGAGAAAAAACTCTCTATATGAAATGTGTAAAATAAATTTTGATAGGATCAATAAAAGCTCCTTCTCGAGGTATTTGTGAATTCTATGGCATCCCTCTCTTGTACATCTTATCGCGGTGTAATTTCAAATTCGCTTCCTCAATTTTCTCGAGTTTAGAGTTAGAACTTGCTTTGGTGCGCGCAACAAGCTGACGTAGACGTAGAATAGCCTTCTCCGGAAAGGGAGGGTTCCAATACGTGTTGCCGATACGACGAGACGTCGGGAAATCGTGAAGGACCACGCAACCGACGAGAGGAGGAAGGGTCGATTGGCGTTCCTGACGTCCGTTCGGACGGAGGCTTCCCTTCTTCCCTTACCCCTCCCTCCCCGCCGCTCGCACCTTTCTTCCCTTCTTTCTGACTCGCATAGTCAGGCTTTCCCAAATTGACTTTCGTTTCGACTGTCACTTCTATTCCGCTTCCTCCGCACGACCCTCGGCTACCAAAGAACGCTTGGTATGCGCGTCTCGCGCCGAGGGAAGAAAAGCCCGGCGGAACACCTCTCTCACGTCGCTGCTCTCGGTCGGTCGGTTGGTCGGGCTCCTTATTTCAGGGCAACGCCGGCTCCCCGGGATGAATCATCGATCCTGCGTGCGTACGTGCGTGTGGATTTTCGTCTCGCGCGCGCGCGCACGTATACGAGCGGCATGCCGAGAGCTCGGGATATAGTTGCTCGGGGTTCTCGCGCTGCTGGCTGCTGGAGGTCCTTTGAGGGGGTAGAGAGAAGTGCACGGATGCGGATCCTACCGTTCGACCCTCCGACAAATTGGCAATCCACCACTGTAGAGAGCGAGAACGAGAGCACGCGAGAGAGAGAGAAAGAGAGAGAGAGAGAGAGAGAGAGAGAGAGAGAGAGAGGTCATCCGAGGGTCGATCGATGTTGGTGCTTCAATCTGCTCGAATCGTTGTGTTTTTCCTCGTGCATCTCGCTAAATGTCACACGGTCAGTAATTACGTGAGTTATTATGAAGCCGTTTTCACTCGAGGGTTTTTACGGTCATCTGATCGCGTAAGAAAAGTTATGCTTCGAACTAAAGTTTAATGATACCACTTACTGATAAAAGTCCCAGCGGTGCTGTCACACCGATAGCGTAACGACATTAATTACCAATAGCAGCGTCTCGTACTACTGACGATATTAATTCGTACTAATTAGTAGAAAAGGTAATGTCTATAAGTAGCAGCCTCCCAATTATTCATGATGATGTGACACAGCCACGAGGCATCTCCGCTACGAGCGACACGCTGGTCCGACGATGCCAGCGAGATTGTTGGATAAGCAATGGAAGAACGCACGATCGATCCCCTCGGCTTCAAAGCCGACACCGTCCCGCCGACAATTGACGAATTCAATTCCGACAACTCGCGACGATCCGTTCCGCCCGACTAACGGACTGACTTCACCGGCTGACTGTAAAAGTTTTCTGAGAGACGCTTTCCACGTGAGTTCACGGTTTGCTTTAACCGTTTCCTCTCTTCTTCTTATCTCCGTGTCCTGTATCCGTTTATTCGCCCTCCCTCTCTCTCTCTCTTTCTCTTTCTCTCTCTCTCTCTCTCTCTTTCTCGGTGTGAAGAGTACAGGGTCGATGAAAGGGAGACGAGAGCAGGACGGAGAACGTCGCGCTGCGCCCGTGACACTCTCGTGTCCCGCCGTTCATCCCTCTCTCCCCTTTACGCCTGCCACCCCTTTCTTTCCGCTGTTTTCCCCATGGGCAACGTGGTCACGTACCGGTCGTCATGGAAACCCGCGCCAATCGAGATGGAAACTCAACCGTGGGACGCTCTCTCCGACTCCTCTCTCCCCCTCCCTTTTCTATCCTACTTTCTCCGACATCGCTTTTCGCTCTTCGTTCCTCTTCCTCCTCGTGCCAACGTGCCAACGCTGCTATTCGCATCCCGCTCTATCCGTCGTTTCCAAATTATCTCTCGCCCCATCATACTCCTTCTTACCATCCGGCGGCCTCTCTGTCCTCTTCCTCCGATCACCTCTCCCTCCGCTCCGCTACGAAATCCTCTCCCCATTGCCCTCGCGCACCCTCGCTTCCCAGTCGCCCGGTCTCGTTAGTTTAACCCACGCGCGCCGAATCGTAATGGGAAACGTACAGATGCATTAGGAGAGGCTTTGCCATCCTAATAGATATCTCGTCGGTAGGCAGGACGCGCTCGAAAAAGGTACCGCCGGTGCTTTCTGCGAAACTTTTTTACTTAGCCTTCTTGTAGCCAAAAGGATTAAAATTAATGGTGAAAATACAGAACTTAATTCCTCTCGACTTATATAGAGATATCTCTTATAAATATATACATATACATCTATTTGTAATTTATTTATGAATTTTATCATTTTTATTTTACTGTCAATTTATCTATTAATAACGGATTTAAATCTCGTAAGCAAATTTAGCGAACAAGTAAAAGCACCAGGTGCATCGACGTCGACGTCGGGCAGATCGATAAAGACGACGGACGGATCGTGCGCTAAAGAAATGCACGTACGCTGCCACCGTCGGCATAGGTACACACGTATTGTACACCAAACGCGACACATCGACTATGCAAGGTAGAGTCTGCAACCTGGCTCACGTACAATTGGCGTCGTAAAATGCGCCGACGGACGAGGCCCGCTCGTACATCTTCCGGTCCCGCGTTTGACCTCGCCGCGGCCGTGCCACAGCTTCTCTCTCTCTCTCTCTCTCCCTCTGACCTCCTCTTCCTGCCGTATTCCGCACGCGATCCCATTAATTCATCGTGAATTCGAGATCCGTCAAAAGGGGAACGACATCATAAGCCTGGATTTATGCCGCTGATGCGATACGGCGATGAGCCCTACCTGCGGCGCGCCCGTCCTCGCCTGGGAAACAGATCGTAGCCGTAGATTTCGTATTCACCGTGGTCGTCCGCCTTTATGATTTTAATTCCTAGAAGCTACTTTCGGGTGCGCTGCGTCTTGCAAGTAACATCCACGTTTCTCGAATATACATTACGTAAACCCGCGGCATGAAAGTCAAGCCACGATTTTTGTCATCGCTCGGCGATCGTACATTTAAAGGCAAGGAAATCCTACAAGAGTCTCTCTCTCTCTCTCTCTCTCTCTGTTAGTCCAAAATAAGTGGAGGAGAATTTTATCGACGCGACGTCTCGTTGAAAATTATCCCACCATTCCGTTAGCCGCGCTTTCTGGAACGTTTTTCTCTCCCATTTTCTCTCTCGCTCTCGAAAGTACGAGTGTTTCATTTCACGAAGTGGAAAAAGCAGGAGGATAATGCAGCGAAAAGAATCGGATATTATTCATGGGACTAGTCGTGCGTGATAGCATAATAATCGGGGTGGTTCATAGACACGACATTTGTCCATGCGTCGCTCGCGACATGACAGCTCGACGACAGTATCAAACATCCAAATTTCTGGTCGTACAATTCGTCCGGGGGTGATAACACCGGGAATCAATATTTACACAAGACGGTCTATATACAGTTCCCGCCGTTGGACGAGGCTTTTATTAATCCTCATGAAAACGGAAGGCGACCGGCGATAGAGATTGACACGCGTACTATAATGCCGCGCGTGCGCCGGTTCCCATGCAGGAACTGCTGTACGAGTGTGTTGTGCAGCCGTCGCGTCGTCGGTTTGTGACCTGACTACCACTTGGGCTAGGTCAGCCATTTGTCCACGATCTATGAGGGATCGATTATTCGTCAGCGATAGGGTTCGCATAAATGATCCTAGAATTTCTTTTCAGCAAAGGGGGAAATTTTGCCCAAAGGAGCCGGTGTTTCCGTAGAAAAGAATCATTAATCTTTTTGGAAAGAAGAAAGAAATTTGGAACCATTTCTGGTTTAAAATATTTCGGTCGTTTATATATATACGTCGCGTGAGAATTTTTCGCCCTGTTCTATACACGGTTTTGACGTTTTCAAATTGAAAACCAAAATGTGCGCGTTATTACACTTGGCGGTTGCAAATATTTGCTCGACGGTACGAATCATTTGCCCAATCGATTGTAATCGCTGGAGCACATCGACAAATCATCATCGGGGGAGGTTTTCAGCCATCTGTCGCGAAATCTCCTGCCCCTGCAGGAATAAACACCGCCGGATAGATATTGCGGTCGTGGAGAATGGCAAACGAAGCGCAATCACGTTTCGCGCACGGATGGCACGTGTCTCGGCAATCATGTAGATTCGTGGCAGAGCGAACGCGCGCGGTCGTGATTTAAAAATTAAATCTTAATCGGACGGAATTCAAGCCCACGCGCTTCGCGCTCGTATCCGCGCACGCACGCACGCACGCACGCATGCACGCACACCGATGTACAGGCGCACATATGGTTCGGACTGGATAGGCTATAGATCTCTTCTCGCTCCCTTTCCTCGTCCTCGCGTCTTCTTCGCGTCGGTTCAATCGCCTGAAATATCTCAGCCAGTTAAAACGCTATCAGTTCTAATAAACGATCATTCGTCTGTTTCGTCCTCCTCCCGTCCTACCGTTAATGTCGAGAAACACGACGAGGTGAGTGAGTGGGGAAGAAGGAGAGTTACGATTTCTTTTTTAACCTGCACAGTCACTCGACACGCGAGAGAGCGGGGGAGATTCGGACAGAGATCGGTCATCCAGATCGGCCGAGATCGGCGACGATGATCCGGCGAGTGAGCGCGATGACGATCATCGCGCGGGTCAATGTCACTATCAATAAATAGATAACACCGAGGAGCTTGCGCGCTTGTCGACGTGAATCACCCGAGTCATCCCCGTTGGTTAGCAGAAAAGATAATCTCCCGTTATGGGAACAAAGGGCGATTATCGAGAATCGAAATTACGAGGATGCGATTTACTATTAATGCGGCTTAATCTCACCATGCGCAATTTCTAGTCGCCGTTATCTTAAATTTAACATAACGCGCGATTTACTAATAAGGCTCTTGTAACGTAATCTAATGAGTAAAATAAAACTTTCGTCAGGAAAGTCCTACTTCATACCTAAAGTTAAAAAGCAAAAAACAAAAAGATCATTGGGTAGTGAGCTTACGTATTTGGTATTCCTATTATTCTAGTTTTCTTTAAATATTGATTTCGACAAAAGATTTTACAGTCCTCACGCAATAAAACTGTACCGCAATTTTCACACTTCTTTCGCAATCGATTTTTTATTACTGGAGAAGATTTGATTTCGCCATAGTCTGTGATAATTTGTGCGCTACGCCGACACTCAAATTATCACGGTGTTACAATCGAGCCCGAGCTGCCATAATCTCGCGTCATAAAAAAAAATTGACGGTGTCGATTGACATTTGTCAGCTCACTGGCAAAATTCTAAAAAAAAAAAAAAGACCCCTTGTGAAATGCCTCACGGACGGCAGGTCGGGAAAAATCGTGCATTATTTGTCAAAGCGCACGGCGGCGCGCTTTCAAAAAAGTCGATAGTAATCCACCCGCGAGGTCATAAAATGTGGAAAAAAGCCCCCACGACCGGGTAGGAAAAGAAGCGCACCGGGGGTGATTAATCCCGTGGAAACGGCTCGCCGCCACCGAGCGCGACTCGTGTGACCGATGGCGCGTACCAGAATAATCCAACCTCCATTCAATCATTCGGCCCGTGGGATTAATTCCAAGGGATTAGCATTAATTTCGTTCTGCGCGCGAGGTCAGTCGACTATCTCCGTACGAGGTGCGTTCGGCTGGCGGGAGAAAAAGAGCACCGACGAAAGCGAAAACGGAATTCCGGAGATTTCCTGACCGTTCGGCGCGGTGACGAAGGCAGCAACGCGACAGGAATTCCATCTCTCCGTTGCCAACGCTCATGTTATCAGAACGTTTGGCTGCTACGTGCTTGATTGCAGTGAAAAATGTATTGGATGCATATTCTCGTAAAAAAAATTAAACAATGTTATATATGACTCTTTAAATTAATCATCGACATAGTGACATTAAGTCAGTTGTCGAAACAAATTATCTTCTTATTTTGTCACTGGATGAACGTATTTCTTAATGAGTAATATTTCAAATAAATTATCGTTATCATATATAATATATATTACCCCTTACATTACCTTTCGCACGGAAGCTTTTTTCTGCGTTGAAGGGGAGTTCATCGATGCCATTTTTTTTACTTTACATCGAGGAGTGCGCTCGATGCCGCGTTTCGCGTGTGCACATATGAAGAAATTTACGAGGCGAATTCCAGAAGGCTCACGATTCTCGACGCGGCTCTGGATAAATAGCTCTCAAACGCCGAGAATGGTAGCCGCCGGTAGTAGCCGACAAATAATTGGATTGGCTTCCGTATAATTAGTACGCGGGATTTAACGAACGTGAAAAACGCGCGTTTGGCTCCGGGAAGTCATACGCAAGTAGAGTTTATTACGCGTCGTTCCACCCTTTGTACTTCGATCAATTTTCTCTAATTAGGATTATATTGAACGATTAGTTTCCTTCTTCCGTACGAACGGGGTGTACTTGAACCAGCTGCTCCGCGTTCGAAATTATTAATTTTTAATAATGTCTGGATCTTTTTATTAGATACATGGAAAAATACGCGCATCAATGCTCATCCGAGCGTTCTTAATAATTAATCCAGAAATGCTTAACAACTGTTTCGCAAAGAAACTGGACTTTACGACTTGCGCATCAATTCAGCTTAACGACTAATCTTACATTGCGTGATAAGTGAACGGAGGCAAATTTTCTTAAACTATTTGACGGGTAGTTAACAAGAAGTAAACAGAGAGAGAGAGAGAGAGAGCATGGACAAAAATAAATCTTTTATGATGTGGTTCACTGGATATGAAATTTTATGATTCTCGCTCTTTATCTTATCAAATTACACGCAGATCATATATCTCTTGTTCAACTATATTGCAGCGTGACCTTAATTCCTCATAAATAAATCGTATTATCGATATCTGTAACTTGCCTTAATTCTTATAAGTGAACCACATTCCTATGTAAAATATAGATTCAAGCAAATTATATATTATATTAGATACTATATATAACTCGATAAACTTCAATTGTGTTAAAAATGATTAATTACAAATTCTTTTGCAGCCTTTTGATAATTACGCGAATTATTTGGTTTTAAATGTTTTGAGATTGTCTTGAAAGGACATCGCGAGTGAGAAAAAAGCAATAAGAATCTATCATTGTCTATAACTTTTATAAAATATGCTGCCGAGTAGCGCAATTAAGGGACCCCGGGCGATTTGTTTCTGCGCCGCGGAGACTCGATGAGAAATCTGTAATCGATACTTTTCGTTCGTTTGCGTGAGCTTCGCCTGCATGCAAAAGAGGTTCCTTGATTATACGGGGTGGTCCCGATGCGCGCGGCCCTAGTGACACTTTACAAGGCGGTGCGCGGCCGTTTTGCAATTCGAGAACTCGCCGGCACGTTTCCGTGAGAACGAGTTTTACTATTTCCCGCGCGTTACTCGCGCGTTCAATACTCTCCACGTTAAGCGTATATGTATGTGTGTTTGTGTGAGGCGATCGTTTTAAGAATCAAAGACATATTTCTCCTTTCAGATCACGTCGTACTGATGCATGCATAACGTTTCGCAGGCACATAGATACCACGATAAAAACACAGCGTTGGACTGTAAGTTTCCGTAATAATTAATAACAAAAATGAGAGTCTGGCTTTTGCCATTGAATACGATCGAATTGCTAATATGGAATGGAATTTCGAGCCCGTAGTACGGGTTCTCGCCACTTGGAATCCGATATCAGAAACGTGATTCTATCAACGCGCGCAGCTATGTTGATAAAAGAGATGATTCACCGAAGAACGACAAATCACCTATCATACGTTCGACCGCTTTCTTCGTTATCACTCGCGCGACGGCGCGGCGACATAGGACGATAAATCGAGGTGAAAGGGAACATTGAGGCACGTCTACTCGGAAGAAACGGAAATGCGATTGCATTAGCGCGAAACCGGGGTCTCGATTGATGAAATCGTTTTCGTACACACATGCGTTTCTCGTTACGAGACGCAAGGTATGCAATCTAAGGGAGGGGAAGAGGGAGAGATACGTGCGACAAGTGTGTCTTAAATTTCCGTTTGAGATGATAAGTTGCTTCGACCGAGACACAGGAGAACTCTGCCTCTCCTTTCTAATCACCAATCAGATATAAACGAGCGATGGAAGGAGGAAGAAGAAGAAGTAGAAGAAGAAGAAGAAGCGGTTAGGCGAGAAAGGCTTAAGGAAATCCAAACGGGTGGCGTCACCCGCGATAAGACCGGGTTTTTAAATAATCAATCCCGCGTGCAGTCAATCTCTCCGTGAATCGTGCCCAATCGGACGGTAGATGAAGATGTTTTTTTAAATACCCATAGACGTGGGTCATAATGTCGATGCCGGGCGCGGCCCGATGGATTTTCACGACAAGCCCGCCGCCGAGATCGAGGGAGAAATAAATCGAGGTGTGCTGCTTATCTGGCTAATAAATATTCAGCTAATAGTCAGTTAGTCTATTCCAGATACGGCCCGAAAAGTAACCCGATATTTATTATTGCCACTCGACGTCGTGGAATGCTCGCAGCTGTGCGTCGACTTTTACGTGCTCTTCGCACACGCACCCGACATGCTCACGTACGTTCGTTCTTTCCGCATACACATTTAATTGTCTACAAGATACAAAATACAGATACGCGTATACAACGTTCTAATGCCTGTTATACCAATTTCTGTATCGTCAAGAAATGTTACGACGAAAAAGAGGACTGGGAAGAGCTAATTGCTTCGAGCGTCTCGTAAAAATTATGTTACGCGTATGTCGTGTTCACATTGACGGTGATTACGGGTTCTCTCAGGCGTCGTGTCGCGTTCTGCGAAGGCGGTTTTCTGAGCATCCGAGTCCCCGAAGAAGACACGGCTACCCGAGTCGCATATCACTATGTGAATTTCGCATTCGAGGAGCGCATTTAGATGCAGATACGGGCGCGGTTAAATAGCCTGAGCCATGGTGAGAGAGAAAGAGAGAAAAAAGAGAGAGAGAGAGGAGGGGGGGAGGCGACGATGAGAAGAGGGAGCGGTAAGAAGCGGTAAGAGGAGAGATAAAAGAAGAACGGGAGAAGAGAAGACGGCTACCGGCGAGGGAGACGACGTGAAGAGGTGAAAGACGAGGACGGATAAAGATGAAGGAAGCGGAAGATGAAACGATGAGATAGAAGCCTGAGTACCACGTGCGAACCGTGGCGGGCAGGTCTTTTCGCCGGAACTGCGACCGCCATCAGCCACGTTTCATCAGCTGTGGACTGATCTCGGCTACCATGAGCAGCGTCCAATGGGAACGGGATAGCGAGAGAATGTTCCTTTTTTCGGCAGGCGAGTTCCCGAATATCTTGGATAAAGGTGAATTGCTGTTCGTCGAAAATCGATGACTACCATTATTATTGTATCGCGGAAGTTTCGCTATGAGGTTCACTGAACTCCATATCGTATGCATAACGCAGATCGCTTATGTAACACGTATATGTAATACAATTATATAACCGTAAGTTGTCAATTCGATGACACCGATTCGAAATTGCGGATAATATTTTAGGCGTGCAAATTTTGTTAAAAATTTTCAATAGATTTTTCCCGGGCGAGATAAAATCGACGCATCGGCAGTTTCCGAATTACAATCGATCGAGATTGAGCTGAGGATCGTCGGGAATTAAGCTTGAAATTAAGATTATCGGCCCTTTCTATCTTCATAGAGATAAATCTTTCGGCGCGTACCTATTTGAAACCTATTACCAATGTATTTTCTCCCGGTGTCCTCGGAAATCCTTCGACGATGCTTGTACGCGCGCCTTCGGGTCTTCAATAATTTACTTTTAATGAGACATTACATATAAAAGTACACACAGATCAGTATTTTCCTAAATTTGTTCCTTTCTTGTTTATTAGACTTTCTAAATGTTGACTCTCTTCTCTCTTTTCCTCTCTCTCTCTCTCTCCATCTTTCTCCTACCGTTGCAATCGATCGTGGCATTTAGGAAACGAGCTGGGCTCGCAGTAGAACGACGATAAATTTTTTTGGATAAAAAGAACGGCGAGATCTCCCGGCGGAGAGCCACCAGCATTCGCCTTCGACTACGAACGACGGACGCTCGTGGAAGGAAGAGACCGTTACTCTCAATGGACCAATGGCCTCTGTGTGTTTCTCGCCTTCCCATTAAGCGTATGCGCGCGCGATCACATCGCATCCCGTTTTCCTATTCATAGAATAAATTTCGACGGAGCGCGCGAGACGAAAATCTATCCGATTTCAGAGTCGTTACCGGTAGAAATCCGACTCGACGATTGACCCCCCGCGGAAATATCGAGAGATATCGAAGCGTACGCGCCCGCTCTCGCTATATGGAAACAGCTAGACCGGAGAATGTTTCTCCATCCGTTGAATTCTCGGGGTCGCGCGACTTTATCGAATTTCAGTCGAAGTGCAAGTCGATATTCTCAAAGGGTGAACGAAACTTCTTCATTTCGACGGTCATGATCGGATTACGACTTCTTAAGCATGGAAATTAGCTTGAAGTAAAATGGCGAGAACGAAATCAAAGAGCGCCATCGTTAGTCTTTCCTAAGTAGATTGGAATTTCAACGGAAAGTTTCTCCCATTTTTTCTTTCGTTCTATTTTCCTCGAGATCCTACTTATCGATATTTCCTTATGGTATGGGTAAATTTTATGTACTTTTTGTAGATTAAGGCGAATAATATTTAATACGATTTCCTAAAAAGTCTAAATTACAGATATTTAGAAATTCTCTCGCTCTCTTTCTTTGACCTCCACGTCTTCTCTAGTTTGTACTAAAAATTAAGTTGAAAGCTCGGAACAGGATTTAAATCGACGCGAAGTAAGCTACGGGGTTAGGGGAGAAGGACGCTTAATTAATTCCAGTGGTACGTTTCTCCGCATCTTTTATCGGAAGTCGTCGTGGTCGGGGGGGCACCGAGATAGAATACATAATACAGCGATAAAGCATAGCGTAACTTTGGCCCTTTATGCGAGTTTTGACCCTCACCGCCAGCATCAAAGCATCTTTTCGCTCCGAGCGATTCTTGTTCTCCCTCCGCCGGCTTGTCCAAATACTCCGAGCTAATTCCGTTTACTTGTATATTAATAACCGTCCCGGATCATCCCGTTATCAGTTGTAAGGGCGCGTGCTTATCGTGTTCGCGATATTAATGCCGACCGGAGGAAGGGATTAAAACGATGACGGAAGAGAATCGACAAAGTGTGTGCGTTGCGATCGGCCTCAACTATGTGCCATTAAAATGTAAGTAATCCTTTGATCTCTGCGCTTATTGTTAATTAAGAATTATGAATTATGAAGATGCCTCTTGAATAAAATAGATGCATTTGTTGAGGGCAAAAGTGTGTTCAACTGGAAGTAATTTCGCACCCTTCTCCGCCGCAGTGAGTTTCGGATAAACTACGTGCGGCTAATTGGACCCGGATCTTCCCGGGAAAATTATTCATCCTCGGAAATAAATTTCCTGTCACGTATGATCGAGGGTAATGGCGTGTGCGTGAGAGGGCCGTCGCGGCGTGCTAATCCCTGCCCTGAGAAAACTGATTAGGGCAGAGTCCCTCGTGAGAACACTCTCGTTTTTATCAGTCTTGCTTTCGCGGGCGACGCGACTTCCTTCGCGAGAGGATCCGGTACGGGGAAGCCGGATCAGTCTGGACTAGCCTAAGAGGATTCTCCACTTTGGTTCGCGCGTAAGCGTCGACACATTCTTCGTGCCGTCGAGGGGAACCACGTGAAACGTGAATTCCTCTCGACCCCAGGAAATCGAACATCGTCCCCCGTCATCTACGACCGTCAGGCAATGGACAAATCTTGTCGTCCGTCCGATCGATCTGCGGAACGTGTAAGACGTGGAATTCCGAGTGAGCGGGCAGGCGGTCGGGCGCCCTGTCAGGATTGGAGCGAGGAAGATCGCCGATAAACAGAATTCGGGAAGACACGGAGTGTTTGAAAGGTCGATTTGGAGCTGGTATTATTAACGCGCGTTTTAACGCTAAACAGCTCGTCCGGCTGAGCTTTATTTGTCCAATGTGAAGACGTTCGCAGTGTCAATAGGCGACGAAAGTCATACGGATGCTAACACTTAACGCCCAAAAGTGCGCCGAGAATACCGGACCATTTGGGCTTCGGGAGGAACGTTAAAGGCTCGTAGGTGTAACTAATATCGCGGCCGTTTTTACGAGGAGCGCACGTGCGCTTGAGAGTCCACGAAAGGGAAAGAGAGAGAGAGAGAGAGAGGAAGGGAGAACGGCGTATTTGGACGTAGCATTTCCGACGAGCGAGATGGAATGGCCGAGGTGCAAAGTGAACTCGAGTGGTTCACGCGGAGGACGAAGCAGCGTTCTTTTTCGGATCATTCCCGAAAAAAAAAAAAAAAGAAAAAAGATCAGACTCCCGTACGTGGTCCGCCGCGGCGTAGCCATTCCTCTCTGCTCCGTTTCGTCCGGGGGCAGGCGCGTCGAACGTTTAGCACCCAGAAAAATCAACAGCAGCCTCAAAGAACCTTTTCAAACAGAGCGTTACGCCGGCCGATTAGCGACGCGACACTAACGATCGACGTCGCTAGAGAAAAAAGAGAGAAAGAGAGAGAGAGAGAGAAAAGGAGGACGAGCGCACGTGTATAACCGTCGTACTCGATCGTTTCACGATCGAGGGCAAAAAGAGCAGACTTTTCGATTGAGCAAACACAAATACAGAGTGAAAGGTATATGGCAATGGCAAGAGCTTCTACGATCTTGGTGACAGCATAGAGTTGTTAAATCCTCTTGAAAAGAGACTACCTTTTCCGTTAAACGGTGATATCCTGTACAAATATTACTAAGGTATCGAATTAACATTAGCAGAGAGCAAGTAATGTTAAAAAAGAATATAAAAAGATACAACCGAGAGCATAATAAAAGTTGCAATAAGGTTCGAAATGTCCGACCGGTCGCCAGAAAAATCGAAGCCACGAGATACCCGGCCCACACCCACGTAGGGTCACAGAGGAGGATGTCTCTCCCCCTCCCCGTGCGTCGAACTGCACTCTCGGTGCCTACGATGTTTAAATAAACACCGCGGGTCTCTCTCTCCTTTTCTGCCCCTCTCCCGGCCGCTCTTTTCGGCCGTGCCGGCGCGGTCGTATCACTAATTTGTCCGTTCAAACAAAAAGCAATTTGTTACCCGGTCGGACTGACTCACGAACCGAGCGGTGCATACGGCCCGGTCGTGAAGGAGGCGAACGGTGCTGGAGGAGAGAATCGGCAGAGGGAGAGAAAGAGAGAAGAAAGAAGAGGAGAAACCTAGAGAGAAAGAGAGAGGTGAAGGGGCTGATTTAAACCTGTCTGGCGGCCCGCTGCGCGCTTAACAACTGAAAAACAAACATGGCGCCGAGAGAGCGCATCGGCCAGCGGGGGCCCACGTATGTGCCGCGCACGTACCGAGACTATAAAGTGCTTCTGGTACCACCGGAACCCGGCCAGTCGAGTTCCAAAAGATTTCTCTCCTCTCCGCGCAAGGGGGGAGGGAATAAAAAAATACAGAGAGAAGAAAATGTCGGGAAGTCCTGGAATTTTTTTCCGTCTATGTGCCCCTTTGTTGCGATCGCCGGAGGAGAGAAAGAGAAGTTCCCAAAAAGAAAGAGAGAGGGAAAGAGGGAGCTCTTGAATCGCGTGCAACGACCTCGCGAGAGAGCATTAATTTATGTTTGAGACATTTTTAATATTTCCCTTTGGCCGCGCGGAAGAAGATGCCGAGCGTGCGCGCGAGCGAGCGAGCGGAATTCCTACGTCGACGGGAATTTTCGTCGTGTTGCTGTGCTGGCACGTCGAATATTTCCATGGAAATTCGCGATATTTAAGAAATTGTTTTGGCCTTCCGTCGAGGGGTGGCGAATCTGATTTTACTTTCGGATTCTCGATGCTTTCATCGCTCGAGGAGTCGAGGAGTAGCGGCTATCGGAATGTACAGTTTTCCTTCGTATCGAAAAGAACAAAAGTTTTTTCCGTCAATATTTTAAGAAGAGTTTAACGCCTTCTATGTGTACGATGAAAATGAATTTCGATGTACTTACGCCAGGAGTGTTAGCTTGAGGCCCGAACGGATATCTCGTCCAGTCGAGTTTCTCCTCCGTTGTCGTGTCCAAGAGAATAACTGCAATCATAAAGAAAATACGATGTGAGTATGTGCGTGAGATGTCATCAGCAACTTATGTCACGACGATAAATAGATTTCCATCTCTATTTGCGTCTTTTTCTGTTTTCTTCCTAACTTCTAAGGCTTAAAAGTATTTTACAAAAAGCAGCAAAAACTTTAAAATAGTAACAATAACTTTTAAAAGTATTTAATTTCACTTTTTTTCACCTGTTTCACCTTATTTCGTGTAATACGTCTGTTTCAATTGTCTTATTTCACACAATCGCAAAGACACATCTAACAAATATAATAATTACACATCCCAATGCATCATATTTTGTCGTAAGAAATTTAAACTGTGGCTAGACTTGTTTAAAATCATCTTAAGACAAACAGTAAGTACGTGCTAAAGTCATTGTAAGGAAATAAATCTATTGAAGGGGGATGGAAGCACGTTTTTCCTCTCAAAATGGCGGTCGAGAGCAAAGGGTGAAAAAAATATCGTAGATGAATACCGCCAGAGGCAGAAGAGAGGAAGCGAAAAAGATATACGTAAGTTTGAAAAAAAAAAGATTTCGTTGTGTATCAGTACATTCGCGTAGAAATCAAGTTTCGCGCTCCGTCCTGCCTCGTCGTGGTAGAGGTGGCGGTGGTAGTGGTCGTATCGACCGGGTCTGGGCCGCCGCCAACCCTCGATTCTGCCCTCTCCTTTTCGTCGAAGAACCGTTCTTCCTTTCTTCGTCTCTCATCCACGCGCCCGCCACATTCCTCTCTTCTCCTCCGTTCGTTCTTTCTTCTTTTCGTCTCGCGTTTCTTTGTATCTTCACCACCCTCCTCTTTCTTTAGCCCTGACAACACGTCCTTCTTTCCTGCATCTGCCTTTCACCGTTCTGTTCTCCTGTTCTCTCTTTCTCTCTCTCTCTCATTCTGTCATAATCTCACTTTATTCTTCTTCCCGCTTTCCTCCATTTCGCGATATCCGCTTGAACTCGCATCGAACTCGACTAGCTGCGTCGCCAAACCTAACAATGATTGTCCTTATAGAGCTCTTATCTAGATATCGAGCCCTTGGCTTCCCAGAATGCAACACGCCCATTTACCCAATAGCGAATGGAATTTCGAAGATGAAAACGATTGCAAAATTCATTTTTATTTGTACTATTTTTTTTTGGACTCTTCTGCTCCCTTCGCGCATCTCCTCGTTCATCGATTTCCCATCCCGCCGATCGTTTCGGCAGAGGCACTCGCGCGAACTGCAATTATCCTCGCTGCATCCAAACCGATGCGGAGCAGAGTGTGAGCGACAGGTCGCGTGCTCGAAACAAAAACAAAAATTGTGCCGAATGTAACTTTGGAATTAATCTGGGACGAGGTTCCGGTCCAACAGAGACCTAAATAAATTTTTAGGCAATTCGAACCTAAATTGCAAAATAAAACTCCGCCCTCTGCGTTGCAGTGACAATTTGTATTTTCCGCCTAAACGAAGGAGTGTATCGTTACGAAACGTTCGTCGTTCCGCGGCATGCGCGATATATTTTGGAGATGAGTTTAGTAACAGCGGGCATTAATATCGCGAAGGGATACTCTGTTTTAAGCCGCGGGATCAGGTTGCTCTCTAAGCCGGGCCCCATTGTGAAGAGTATCTCGTAGAAGTGGAGTTTGCACACTGCAGCGTGCCGATCTAATTCGAGTGCTCTCGCGAAGAACTTCGGATATATAGGCACGCGCGCTTTCGCGCAACCGAATTCACCGGGGTAAGATCCGAGAGAGTTTGCCCCCTTCTATATACCGCTTCTATCGTTCCTAATACACTTCGCGAGAAAGCCTTTAGTAGATTGACCTCGGGATTATTCCCCGACGCCGGCGAGATTTACTCGACGAATATCCGCGACGGGCTCGATCCGCGGCTTGATAATCGCGTTTCTTCAAATTTGCATTTTAGACGGCGCCTCCGCGGACGTCACACATCGAACACGATATTTATTTCTCAAAGAACGTACGAGGAAATGTTAAGAAAGAATTACGGGATGACATACCTCCCGGATCGATCTGGCGTTACGTAGCGACACGAATGAACTTGAGCCACGTAAGGAAAAAAAGATATGTCCCCGTATAGAAACTATCTAGCGTTTATTCTGAAACGATTCCCAACCAATCTATATACGTATACATATAGCTATATTGCTGTACCAGCTGTGTAGAATAATTCCGGGATAAGATAACTATAGTCACCGCGCATAGATGACCGCGGAAAGAGACGCGCTAAAGTACTTCGTATTAATTTCGACGAGCGTGACTCGCGGCAACAATTTCAATCGAACTGTCATGACGTTTTAATAACTATCCAACCGTATCGCTGTAGCGGTTATTAACCGCGAGCTATTTTCCTCCCCGTTTAAAGGACGATAAAGATTGCATTTCCTTTTGTCAATTGTAATTTCAAGTCAATTTCACGTTATAAAAAACTGAGACGTGAAATACAAAAGAATTTAGAACGTCCCGTGAATCTTTACATATTTATTGTACATATATCATGCACGATATTTCCCTTACCCGCGGCTTTTGCCGCGACACACGTCTTTTAATACATCTTGATTTATGTATTTTGACTTTTATCCTTGGAGGGTCCATTTCAGGGCTAGCACATAAATTTCCGGACTTTGTTCGGCTAATGCTACATCGCGGAATTACGTCGCCACAGGCGCGTGGGGGCATCACGCGAGGGAAAGATAACGGTGCGGTCCAGAGGCTTCTAACGCCGGTCGACCGCGTATCTACGATGCGCGCGATCATCGGCGCGAAAAGAGAAAGTGCAGCCGCCCGCTGCCGTGGTGCGAGATGACGCGACGGCGGCGACCGTCACAAGCCGGTGCAGCCGTTACGTACCGTGCGTGCGACACGTGCATTATGCGCCTTCGTCGTTCGTCCGACACGTGTCACATGACGCGAGCGTGTGTGCCGTTGTGGAATGCCGAGAGGAGGAGCGGGCGAGAACGACAGAGAGAGAGAGGAACGGGGGGAAAAAAAGGTTCGTGGACGTGCTCCCCTGTCTCTCCCGTGACTCGGATCATAACCGAGGAAAATGCGATTACGTATGTTCGGTAAAAGCGGCTGCGGCTGAACGTACGGGAAAGAAAGGCACGCGTGTCGCGCGACGCCGATGATCTCTCGCGGACGACGCCGGCGAGACGTAACAGTTAACTTTGCAGGATGTTCCGCGGTCGCTGGACGTAAGTAACGCCGACGTTTAAGTACAGTCTACCGTACGTCGGATTACCTTCCATCATAATAAAAAAAATTCAGAATCATGTAGCGCTTATAGGAAAGTGATGAATGAACAATCGTTTTCTCAGTAGACGTTAAAGTTGGAATTATTTAAGTTTAACAATAACTTTCCTAGAAGCATATCCGATTGATTCTGAAGATCCTCCTCGCTACGGTGCACAGTTACTATTCCTTTCGAGAGCAAAGCAGCGAGGTCTGACGGTAGCTATACAATGTAACGAGATGCAAAGTGAAACTCTCCGATTTTAGGCTGACATCCGAGAGAAAACAAGTTCATCCTGCGAGAGCGTTTCCCCTTCGCCCGAATTTGACGCGATTGTGGATCGACAGCGACAAGCAGACAAGACAATCATACACGACTCGAGACAACTTCAACAGCCGTGGGTGGAAGGTAGAGGCCCAGGGTAGAGAGACGGGAGGTGAAAGGACACGGCGCAGGGCCCCTGTCTCGAATTACTATTCCCGCGTGTGTTTACCGACGAGAGGAAACCGACTTAACGGGCAGGTCGGTCGTCGTTTTCACGACGATACATCCTTCCTGCCTTTTGCTCCATCCTGTTCTCGCGCGCATTTCTGACTCGTCGTCGTTATGCGCGTTGTTTCCACAGGGTTGTACCCCAAAAGGGACAATTTGGCAATTAGAGTATTCTGCATAGAGTATTTCAACGCCATCTTGGCCCGATAAAAATTTTAGACCGCGCGCTATAACTTTAAATATTTTATCGTGAGATGTACGTTTGTTTTTCTCGTGAAAAATCAATTACTATAGAAGCCCCATCCTTAAAGTCAAGAAACGAGAAGCGAAGTTTGACAATCTGTTTGTTTCACTTTTCTTTCGTGCGATGGAACTTCTTATTTTTCCACGCTAAGTAACTTTTAATTACACAGAATTTTCATCACAGGGCGTCTAAAACTATTTCGGGGCGTCTCGTATGCGCACTCGCAACACGCACGGAACTTTCTCTGTAAATGTATGCGTATTTACGTGTGCGTGTATGTGTGTGCGTGCGTGTGCGTGTGTAACCGGTGTACAACGCGGTCCCGCGAGAGGTACCGAATTTAAATTTCAAATTTGGAGCGTGTCGCAGGGTGTGACGGTATGCATAGCGTTGCCCGCCGGCTCTAACTCACTCCACCGATGGTGCGTCTTCGACCCCTCTGTGTCCCTCCCTCCTTCCATCGTCCCTTGCCCTCGCCGCTCTCTGTGCGCGATCCCCCTCCCTTTCCCGAATCCACCCAGTACATATATCCAGCGGTTCCTCTTATTCCTTCCATTTATCTATCTATCTCGATTTTTCATATTATTCAAACGAGAGAGGAATCTGATCTTATCGATCGGCGAAAGGAGTCCCCGGTTATAAACGTTCTCATCTGAGACGTCGGTGTACGTCGGTATCCTGTGGACGTGCGCTACACGTACTTCCCTTCATACACGTGTTTTTGAGTTTTCGTTTCGGGGTCGACCCCTATTTTAACACAAATTTGTTTCGATACTATCTGCTAAGTTAAGCTGATTCGTCATGGTAAACCTAATATACGTCACACTTACCGAAAGTGAATAGAAACTATGTTACGGATGCAAATCTACTATTGAATGGTTTAACTTCGATTAGGTACAGTGGTGCGGTAATTAGTTAGCGTCAGATTTCAAACTGCTCGCGTAATCCACGACAACGAAACCCGACATAATCAATATGAGCTTAGCGCTTTAGCGCAGGCATCCAGCAAAATTGAAGCAAGTTTTATCGAATGCAAGTATAAACTTTTTTTGATTGCGGGAAATTTAAGAAGAACTTAAAAGGAAGAAAATTAAATGTACGTTAAGTTTTTTCATCTTTTAAAGAAATGTTTTAACGTCACGCAGACTAGACCTTTCGTAATTAAACTCAGGTAACTCATATCCGTTACATCGAGATTCGAAGGTCTTGTATTGAAGAAATACCGAAATTACGATTCTGACGTGTAGTGTCTCGATCGAAATGATCGCGTCAGTAGTTAACGAACCGAAAGAGACACCGCGAGGAGATCCTCCTCCCGCCTCTCTCTCTCTCTCTCTCTCTCTCATCTTCCAAGTCCAAACCTTCGAGGATCTATCGACCCTGAGTGATCGGCTCGGTCACCGACGTCCGCCGGTCAGCTTATCTCCCGTGGCTTCCAATCTAGCTTGCGCAAGGCGCTCTGTCTTTCTTTCCTTCTGTCCATCAGCCGTCGATCGATGCACAATGCATACCTCTAATCAGAGAGCGACTTGCGCGCCTGCTGGAAGAAATCATATGCTTTCTCGTGACGATAAATCAATAGTCGAGGTCGTCAGAAGGAGATGGATGAGTGACGTAACGGGGCCCGTTCTTTCCGGCCACGGTCCAGCCACGCATATAAAGGGGTCGAGCCCCCTCGTATACACCCGAAGAGACGCGCGATTGAATCGCGAGCGCGAGAGAGAACCTGTTGCCCGTCACGAGGACGATTAAGATTACGATTTCGTCTTCCGCACGCGCGCGCACGCACGCACGCATACGAGAGATCGGCGGGCCCGATCTCACGACGATATAATATCGTTACCGTTCCGCGGTTATCATTCACTGAAACCCACCCGCGGTGTCGGTTCCCGCTAATGCCCGACTCTCACGAGCGGCAACGAAGAGATTTCGTGTGCGCGCAGCTTCCAGGATCTCTCTCTCTCTCTCTCTCTCTCTTTCTTTCGGAGCGGAGCGAGGCTGCCGCCGGTTTCATCAAGATCGGCACGGACACGTAAACGCGAACAGGCGACGTTACGCTCGCCGTCCCTTGCGAGCGTTTCCCATCGTGCTCGCGCATCGAGGAAGTATTCCAGATTTTGATACCGTTATCCAGATTCCATCTTTATCCCGGGCGATTTGCATTTTGTACGTCGGAACGTCGGGCGAGGCCGCCTCGTATCTTGCCTCCATCTTCGCTCTGCGATTCTTAGGGTTTAACGAAATATCCAGTTGAAATGGTCGATCCATTCGATTGTGCCGCTCGATCGAATCCGACTGTTTACTGTATCTCTATGTGACTTCAACGACGATATATCGCGAAACGTTTAAAAATAGCTGCAACGTAAACCAATAAACGAAGCTATAAACTTAAAAAAAAAAAAAAAACTTGAAAATTAAAGAAGCCATTGTTTCTTTCATGATAAGTAAAATCTAAAAAAATTAAATCACAATTGGCTTTTTCCTTTTCTCACAATAAACTGTTGATCTAATGTTTCTCTTAAAACATCTTGATTGCTCGGTCGTTGGTCACAATCGCGGCACCAAACGGCTGCCCATCGGCGCCGACGGGTTGACGAGTTGAATTGCAAATCCGGATCGCGCGCGTCACATATACGCGGCGATCGATCAGCGGCGAGGGAGAGAGAAAGAGAGAAAGAACCGGAATGTGCGGATGATCCTCGCAAGCGAGGAAGTCACGTTTCAAAAAGCCCAAAGTGCGCTCGCTCGCCTAACTGCCGGCATATGCGACGGCTCGGCTCGCATTCGGTAGATGAACCGCGCGCGGTACAGACGAACGCGAGAATGGACGAGCGAAAGAAAACGAATGAGAATGAGAACGGCGCGACAGCGAGAGGAGGGAGAAAGAGAGAAGAGAGAGAGAGAAAGAGAGAGAAATGGACCCAAGAAGAGAGACCACCTACGTCTTACGACGCGCGCCCAGCGGATATTCAAGAGACGGCGTACGTTCGTTCCTCCACTTTATTTCGGCTCTAAAAATGCCGCTACGAAGCCCATCGTGACACGAGTGTCGCGCGACTCGTCTTTTTCCCGAATTGTCCTTTCTCTCTCCCGCTTTCTCATCTGGGTTCTCTTTTCTCCATCGTCGAGATCTTCCCCTCTCTCTCTCCTTCAGTCTCAAGTGACGCCTCCGTGCCTTTGCTTTAACAGCCTTCCAATTTGTCTCACAATCTCGCTCTGTCCCTCTTCTCTCTATCAATTATCTCTTTTCCTTGTCTCTCTTTCTGTCCTTCTCAATCGCCTCGATCGCCATCCATGTGCATCCCTTCTTCTGTACTGATGTATCGAATCATGTCCCAGGATGTCGTTGATTCATCGTGTGAGTTTCAATATGCTGCCCAATGGGAATCCCCAGTCTAATCCGTATTGTATAAAAGAGCTCCCAATAGAATCAACGTGCAGTTTGATATAAATATATCTGACAGCTTTCTTTCATGACGTTATCTATGAGATTCTGGTTCAAATAAAGTTATTATATAATAAATAAATTGCGGAAAAAAAAATCTGAATCTTGGATCAAAATCTTAGAAAGAAATAAAAAATAATTTTAATTTTTCCTTAAACATTAGTATGTATCTAATAATTATATATTTTTCTTTTTAAAAGGCTAGAATCTGATAAATGTTCAGAGATTAGAGGAACGTTACGTATCGTAATCACTGTACCTTGAACAATTAATGAAAAATTCAAATGTACGTAGAACCTTAGCGCACCATACATCAATTTTCATCTCGGAATTTATTTCTCAGTTTTATTTATCGCGTCGGATTTCGTCACTCCTTTCTACCGATCGCGCAAGTGGCTCTCTGAATTCGTAGACGAAATTACCCTTCTCGAATGATGAGCGAGCGAGGGGAAAAGTAACGTGGGGAAGGAAAAGGGAGAATATTCCCCGGGAGAATGAAAAAATATGAGGTGCTCGGTAACTTAACCCCCCAGTCTCCCGTCTCTGCGGGGTCCCGCAGACCTCCGGCTTCACCATCATGGGTCCGATTGGGCGGCATAAGAAAGACTACGGTGGCGGCGGGAAGGCAAAGGGGGTACGGATGCGACGCGATGGTAAACGTGGTTCTGGACCCGGCCCACGCCACGAATGTGCTCAGCGTCGCATAGGTGGAATTACCATTTACATAGCGTTATTATGTTTGCGTATAATGTATGTACACATGTTAAATCAATTATTTAGAGAATACAACTCTCTCGATATCGCAGGAAACCGAGAGATGGTGGAGAAAGAGAGAGAACGAGCAGGGTTAGTTTATTCGATATAGAGTCTATTCTCTCTCTTTTCTTCGTTTTCTATCTTCCAGCTTCCTTTTCCTCTCCCACCAGAGGCGCTCTTTGCATATGGATCTTGAATTTCAATCGTGCTTTTCAAGTACAGCCCCCCATTCTTTTGTTTCCCGTCAGCCGCCTCGGCACTTCCCAAACCACCCCCTTTATCTTTCTCTTTTTCCAGTGACCTTTCTTCTTGAGTCCGTCTTTCTTTTTCCTACTTTCTTGTTCTTTGACGCTTTTGGCATAAAAAAGAGAAGAGAAGAGAAGAGAGAGAGAGAGAGAGAGAGAGAGAGAGAGAGAGAGAGAGAGAGAAGCACTCATTAACATTTTAAAATAAACCTTCTAAAAAGTCATGTGAATAATGTACGTGACAGAAAAAGGTTTTCTTAAACGTTACACAAGTTCAGCTACAAGATACGAAAAAAACGTGGGCAGAACGAGAGTATCAAATATGTATGAAAACCAATAAAGAAAAAAAAAAATAAATTTCTTATTGTTAAGTAAATAAACGAAAAAACTGGCAAGAGCTAATTATATTATGACAATATTAAATAATTAATCTTCTGTGCATCATGGTTCGGCTTTCTGTAAATTAGCTACGTATTATCATAAGAATAAAACCGACAAAAAAATAAACGATTAGTAAACGAGAAAGAAAGAAAGAAAAAGATCAAGAGCCAAGTTGTATCAATCATTTGTGTTGGGATAAGGCCAATTCACCGAAATATTTATTTGTTTCCGCGCGCAACCGTGGTCCAACCGAATCCAAATAAATAAGAACCATCACCCTTCCCTCATCCACAAACCCGTTCATAAATTTTCCCAGCGGTATTAACGGTGGATGATACGTGCAGCCGCGACGATGCAGCCTTCATAGTGCGAAGCGGGCTTTAATTTATCTTACGACCCCCGTGCTGCGGCGCGTGCATGTGCTCGTGAGAGAACGAGAGAAAGAGAGAGGGAGAGAGAGAGAAAGATAGAGAGCGGTTTCTGTATTAGCATGTAAATCACATCGTGTGAGGCTTTTTAGAATAGAAACCTTCCGTCCCAGACGCGACAGCGATAATCGAATTCTCTAATCTAAAATAACGGAGGAGACGTGTGTAAGCGGAGGATTTGGCGACCGTGTGACTACGTCCTCTCTCTCTCTCTCTCTCTCTCCCTCCCCGCTCTTCCTTTTGCTCGATTTGCTCCGTCAAGTATACCTTCGGCCCTTCTACCGATCCCCTTTCTCTTTACTTTTTTTTTCCCCCTCGCGATCTTAAATCGCGTATTACTATGTAAATTACTATCAGATCGCGATAATCAAATTAATCGTTCCAAACGATCGCCGGACAAAGTGAACCGTACGATCGACCTGGTTCGTTCGATCTCTTTATCTTTCTCACTCCCCAGGCTCACGTCACATCAGAGAGGAAAAATAAATTCGCTCGGGAACATGCCTCGGCCTGATTTTCGCCTCGCTCTCGGTCATTTCTCGTCGAAGGTGAACGCCGGGGTGATTCGATGTTCCTTCCGCGTTTGCGCCGCCGTGTTCTGGTCCGGTTTTCTCAAACGGCCGAATCCCGCATCACTATGTAAATTACTGCGTGATCTCTACAAGGACGATTCCTATACCGCGATCGCGAATAATTAAATTAATCGGTCTAAATATCTGCCGAAAAACCGTCCTCTGTCCTGTCAGGGCGGGAGGACCGAAAGAGGAAGAGCAAGAGCCGAACCGGACCGACTCCGATTATATTTCTCGTTATTCTTTTTAATTGGCCTGACGCGTTCTCACCGGCGCGGCGCGACCGGCAAAAAAAAAAGAGGAATAAATATCTCGTTAGAATCGGGTGGGCCGAATATCGCGTCCCCCGCGTTCCTCTCTATCTCCTACGCTTTATTATTTTTCTACCGCATCGCGTCGATTCGCCGAAGCGATCAGCGAAAATCATTGGAAAATTGCCGCTGCCCAGCGCCGCGTCGCGACGCTCTGCCTTTATCCGAGATTTATGCGGGTCAGTAATCCCGCATACCGATAATCCCCACATGCAAACGAGACGCGATCGGCACACACATATATATCCGGCTTAATCAACAGCGCCGCGAGGGAGGGAAAAAAAAAGGAATTCTCGATCGCTGCGGTTGCACATGGACGTGGAATAATAATTCCGGATGCATATAAGGCAGAAGGGAGGAAGGCAGTGCGGGGGAACCCCCGTATATTTTCCTCAACGCGATTTGTCGGCCACCTGTCCGATCAGCAGTTTGTACGGCCCGGTAATTTCCACATACCGAGAATTATTAAATACACGTCGAAACGTTCCTGCGGCCGCCACCACACACGTATGTGCAGAGGCACTTGTATGCGTGCGTGCGCGCGTACGTGTGTGTGTGTGTGTGTGTGTGTGTGTGTATCTATGCGCACATATGGTCGGTACTCGATCGCGACGTGCCACGATTTTGCACGTGTCTTGCACGCGTGCATAAGCGCACCGTCTTTCTCCCTCGCTTGGTGTACAGCACGTTACGAGAACGATTTATCTCAGGAAAGAGGAAGAGAGCGAAGGAGACCGGTTAATGCGTTCCGAGAATCTATTACCGGGCTCCCAATATTGTAATTATTTTATTAGCGGGTCGCTCATTATGTTCCTTTTTATATGGCGAGCAATGTTGGTAATTATGATTATTTTTTCCCGGTTTTTTTTCCTTTGGCGCTTTTTTTGTCCTTGTTCCCTATGCTACTGGCTCTTCCGCGTAATGACAGCGTCTTCCATAAAAGTGTCCGCTTTGTCGGTGAACGTATCCTTGGAATTCGGATGACAAATCGAGCTTCGGTCTACAAACGTGTTCGATTAATCGTACAATGTGCTCCAACGAGATACTTGCTTTATAAATTATTTTAGTATGTCACTGATAATGAATATAATCAAGAAAGAGACGGAGGAAGAGAGAAAGAGAGAGAGAGAGAGAAAGAAATCTTGGAAATAAAAAACAGATAAGAATCAAGATTATCGTTTTGATATATCCAAAAATAAATAAAAAGCTACTTAATTGCACGCAGCAAAAAGTCTCGTGCAATAAATAATGCACTGCAATCGTGATTCTTAATAGTATATAGCGACATATGAAATTTTATTAGCTAGTTAATCTCCAAAATGCGTGGACGAGCCGAATGGACGACGATACCAGCGCAATTCGTAGAAATAATTTTAAAAATAGAATTTCGATTGAGTCACGTCGACGGCCATTCATGCAGATGTAATTTCCTAAAAAAAAAAAAGAACGCGATATTGATCAGCGCGCGAAGGCTGGTCGGGTTCGCTGGAGGAGTCGTTAATCAGCACGATGAGGGCGATGAGAGGGTTCATTAGCAAAGCGTTCGCTCTCGCGGTCCAAGAAAATATTTGCGGTTTCTCTTTCCTTTCGCTCCCCTCCCTCTCTCTCTCTCTCTCTCTCTCTCTCTCTCTCTCTCTCTCTCAGCCGGTCGACGTTCCCAGGAATCTTTCAATTCCAGCTTGCTAGGGTGGGGTGTGTCCTCGCGTGCGTTGTTAAGACCGAGATTTTATGACACGATCCGAAATAACGAGGAACCTGAGTCAGCAGCGCGCATAACTTATCTCGTTTCATTTCTCGTTCGAATCACCGGTCGGGCATCGTCAGTGACCTCGACGGTGGTCCACGCCGGATGGAAATGGCGAAACGATCTTGTCGGAGCGCGTCCAAAACTCGGGTCATCCAAAGTGTCCTGATGCCCCGATACGAGTCGATGATGTCGTCGACGCGGCTGTTGAAGACTCCCTTGCGCCGTATTCTCTTGCTTCGAATAAATAAACGGGACAATAAACGTCACGCTCTCGGTACGTTAATCCGAGATTCTTACAGAAAGCAGTATCGATATGGTAACGACGTCGTTTTACATGACGCGACACATACGGGGGTCATTTCGAGCTCAGGTTTTAACGCGCGAGATCGACTTGGCGGCCGGATTAGCGGAATTTGAGGCACGGCTGCGTCAAGAAAACCTCGGCGCTTTCTCGCACGCATGTGCACGCGCGCGCGAGGGTACTTACACGCGCGCCGGCGCGTTAAATTCATCGCTAACGTTTATTACCGCGCGCGACATTAAATGCCTCGTCCGCGTTAGAGGCGGGGTCCGCGTATATGCAACAACCTAGGCGCGCTCGCCGCCACCTAAATGCGGCGCAGCTATTACGCAGTCTTAGAAATGCACTTACGCGCACCTGATCCGTGTTCCGCGCGAATACGCGACGCCAAACTCGTTCCGATAGTAGACGTGCCTTACACGTGAGACCTTCGCGCGTACCCGATCCAGCCGTTCCGCTTATTCGCTGAACCCGAACCTTATTTAGCCGTATATCACGCTAATGCTGTCCAATCGTCGTCCTCGAACGCGCAGAGCTTTCGTCTCGATCAAGATATGCTTTCGGTATTCGCCTTTTTTTTTTTAAATATACGATAAAGAAAATATTATTCCATCGATACTTATCCTGATGATAACGAACCCGATTTGGAAAGTATAATGGATCATTATTCAGAATGCCAACTGTTTATTTGACGCGTATAACGGATTAAAGGCACAAAACTCTTTACGGTGGTCGTATATGCTTTTTTTTTTCAAGTATTGCTCGCTTCAGAACAAAACGTACTTACCGTGTACCAGATATTTTATTTACGGTGTCATTATAACGGTGCTGGTCGTGCACAAAAGGAGCAAGAAACGTCTGTCTAAAGGGATAGACGCGGTCGCGAGAAGAGACGGAGGATCCAACAGCGGTGAGAAATCACTCGTTTCTTTTTCCAGCTCTTCCTTTTTTCGCAGGTGCGACGGCAGCGGCTGCTGCTGCTGCTGCTGCCGCCGCTGCCGTCGCCGCTGCTGGATGACGGAGGGAAGTCACAAATTTTTTCATTAATATGCAGCGAGACACTCCTAACTCCCTGCTGCTCGGAAAAGGTAATGTAGTAGCGGGGGCAAAAAGGGAGAAAATACCCGGAGCTCGCGCGCGATGTTCGTGTATTATACCGCACCGATTTCTGTGTATGTATGTGTGTGTGTGTGTGTGTGTGTCTTTCTGTGGATGAGACGTGCTCGCACGCGCGCGTAGGTGTAAGAGAGAAATAATGGTCTGCTAGGAAATGTAACCAGCCGACGCTCACGCCCTCGTCGCGACGCCTCGAGAGACTTTATGGGGGATGAAGAAGGGAGAAGGAGACGCACACAAGGAGAAGAAACGAAAGCGTGCTGTTAGACGACGACGCCGCACACGGGGGATATGTAAAAACCGGGGAGAATACCTATATACCATAAAATGCGCGCGCCGGGCATATACGCCGATGTACACCACTTCGGCTTTCGAGAAGCAATTCGTCTCGTTCGATCCTCGCATATTGTTTCCCTGCCCGACAAATTGCTATCCTTCCTCCCTCGCGCTTTCGATAATAAAATTATTGAAAATAACGTTTCATAAGATTAGTTCGCTCCCGCGGGAATAACATTGTATCGTACGAAGGAACGATATTAATTATTAAAAATACATCCAGCAAGTAATCAATCGTAACAACCCAATATTTTACGTACACGTGTGGACAAGTTAAAAATTATAAGTTACTTAATTAAATTTTAATTAATTCAAAATTTTTCTTTAGAGAGAGAAAGAGAGAGAGAGAAAAAGATTTCCATCTGCTTATATTAAACTCGCAGCACAAATTTTATTCTTCTGCAAAACGGAACACATGATCATATCACAAACACCTATTGGCGGAGTGTTTAGCATATTTAATTATTAACAAATTTAAATATTCAAAACGGTCCGCGAAAGCGGAGCTTGACACTCCTGGCCTACAGCATCGAAGCTCGGGATATTACACGCGGTTTGAATACCCGTCTGAAACGGGGAAACACGTAACACGGGGCTAACGCAAGTCGTTCGTCATCGGCGTACTTCGAGCCCCGCTATTCGAGGCGTTTTACTGGGCGGCATGCCTAACTTCTCTGTACATATCTCTATACCTGTCTCTTCCTCTTCTTAACCGACGTCCTTCTTCTTTCCCTCCTCCTCCTTCTTCTTCCATCTCGCGCGCGAGATTTTTCTCGGCGATTAAAATTTATGCTCAGTCGTGTACCCGGTGCGTTGCATATCGCGTTTCGTCTCGCGCAATGCTCGTTTTGCGTCGAGCTGCGCACACATTTAAGTACCTTTATACACACGCAAGTACACACGTGCATGCACATGAAGAAAGATATAGACGCATGTGTGTCGCGCAGTCTCTCTTTTATTCTCGCGCCGCACGTTTTTCCCGCCTCGCTCTGAGTTTGACAAGTTTATTTGTCTCTGCGGCGCGATCGAGTCGCATCTCGCCGTCGTTGCCGTTGGAAAATCTACGAAGAGGAAACGCGCGACAAAGGGACCACCGATGACGGTTTCCTTTCAGCGGAAGCGAAATTGCGGTGGTCCAGCTGCGGAAAGCTCGATCCGATGTATTTATAGGAGTAAGATTGGCATTAAAAAGGGGGGAGTGCAAGGGGGAGGGGGAGGAAGCGAGAGGGGCGCGGTTTCGTCCAATCATCCGACGAAACAAAAACCGTTCGGGATGGAAAATACTGATTTTTATTCTGGCAGGTTGTACCGGATCGCCCCTTTGTGGCCCGTGCCACAGCTTGGGCCACCGAGAGCAGATATTGCACATCGCCGATGATATTGAATATTTAAATCGCATTGATATTTCACGAGAGAGAGAGAGAGAGAGAGAGAGACTACACGACAACGTCCAGTTAAAAATATGAAGTTTTTTCGGCGCGCCACAGAGCCGATTTGGAGGATCGACTGACAGTGTGATCGAACGTGAACGTCCCGTTTGTCCACAGATATCGATCAAATCGTCTTCCGACGGTATAAGTGAAACGTCGTATCGAGACGCTGACAGATTTTCGATAACGACGCTTAATAGCTTGAATATATTAATGTCTCGAGCGTTCGTTTTCATTCCTAATTGATGCCGAGGTCGAACAGGCAAAGTCGCATTAATTCCGACATCACGCTTGTGTGTGATTTAATTCTTTCGGAATATATCACCTTTTATCTTATTATCTCTTTATTTACGGAAAACATTCCTTAATATCTCGAGTGGGATAGCGCGTATCTCTTCGCGTTGCATAATGGTTCGCAGGGGCACATATAACGATCAAGTCGGTCAATTTCACACGATAGATGCATTTTCGCCGCGGTGCATCGCGATTTATCCGGAGAGATACCGTCGCGAATTCCTCTTACTCTCGTCTCTCTCACTCTCTTGTTCAAAGCCAGGATATTCACGCTAGTACTGTCGAGTTCGGTCAATGAGAGTAGCCTACATTCGTCGTGTGATCTTTCCCTCGCGCATGGACGGCGCACACAAGGGAGCCGGAACCATAAACCCTCCCTTCCACCTTCACGTACACGTGTACGTGTACGAATCTACCACGAAGAGAGAGGCCAGGCACGGTCCTTTCCTCTCTTCTCTTCTCTCTCTTTCTCTTTCGCGCTCACTTCTCTTTGCTTCTCGGACGATAGGGGACAAGTCCTACTCCGTCCTTGTCGGGCCGATAGGATGCTGCCAGGCTTTCTTCGTGTACAGCCGGGGCCCAGGATCAGAGTAGTAGGTTGTACAGGTATGCACGCGGTGGGCTGGCCGGGGGCATTCCTGCGGCGTTGCCGCGTCTCTTACTCACCGTGCCCTGAGAGAGTAAGAAACGAGAGAGAGAGAAAGAGGGATATAAGGAGGCAACAGCCGGGCGAGAAGGAAGAAGCGAGAAAGGACGATAGAGAGAGAGAGAGAGAGAGAGAGAGAGAGAGAGAAGGAGCCGAAGGAGGAAAAGAGTAGAAGTGGCGAGCTGGGCTCTCTCGCACGGCCACAAGCGCACCTCGAACGAGTCTTTCTGCCTTTTCGCAGAGGCAATCGAGTTTGCTCGGGAAGAGAGGAGACTGCCTCTCGCGAGACCCGTTCCCTGGCTACCGCCCGTCACCGCCGCTCCTTGCTCCCGATATCCCGATGCCGCTCCCGCATCGGGGAATCGCTAACTTCTTCCTCGCCGTTGCCGAAGAGAGGAAAACTCGCTCCGTCTCTCGCGAAGAGCGCGCGAGACGCTGTGCGAAAGAGCTTCGGAAACTCGCGCGTGATGCGAAGACGGGAGACGGGACGGAGGATCGCTCTCCTACGTACGAGATTAGCTAAAATTTAATCAATCTCCAGTGGGATGGGTTACCCGAGAGAAGAGTAACGGCTGTGCGTCAAGGAAGGCGGGTATCGATTAATGCATTTACCGGTAAGGGGATCAGTATAGAGCAATTGACGATAAGAGCGAACGAAATGAAACGAAAGGTAGGGAAGAAACCAGGAGGAGACTAACTTTCGTTTATCAATTTCGATTTCGTCCACTTCTTGATTTCGCATTGGCTCCCGGCTAATGTCCGCTAATGTCCGCCACGAAATCGAACGAAAGGAAGTTTCGAGTCTTGGGTGGGGTCTCTCGTCCGGTTCTCTCCCTCTCTCTCTCTCTCTCTCGGCGATCGCATCGCCGAGGAGCAAAACGACGGACTCGCCTCTGCCAGTAAATGAGTTCGGAACGCGAGTGGACGGCGTAGTAGCGAACGTGTTACCGTAGCTGCTCGTGGCCCCTGGCTTCGAAAGAGTAATTGAGTTTCGACTGCTGTATTACAGGATTTCGATTCGTCTAAAATCTTCGGAAGAACTCGATCGAGTGAGCATGAGACTAAACTATGTATAATTGAGAGATTTTTAACAGTTCTAAGAAATGGCCGTTAATCTTTTTTTTTTTTTTGTTAATGTGATCTGAATCGACAAAGATGGAAGAGATCGGAAGAACTTGTGCGCATTCGAGACTTCGAGGAGGCAGTTGAGGAATTCGCTTTCGTAAGATGTCACGCATCGACGAAGAATTTTAAGTCCTAGTAATTCGCGAACAAGCTCTTTCTCTCTCTCGAAGCGAGTTCCCGATGCGAGCTCTCGATCCCAACCGGTTGCGCGCGTACCTGTAAAGTTCGGGAACTAAGGTAATAGACGCGTCTTAGGGATCACGAGTGCGATCGAAGGAGGATAAAGTTCGCGGGTATTAGCGACGGACGGAAGGAAGAGAAGCGGGAAGCGCAAAGATATCGCGCGGGGAGGGATAGAGGGGGAGTATAAGGATAACGAGGAGCTCGCGTTTCGTGCGAGTCGGGGGAAACGAAGTTAGCCGCCTCCATCGACAGACACGGTCCACTGGGAACAGATCCTTGGCAAGTTCCATTAAACGCGTTAGGGGGTACCGCGGGAGGGGGAGAGGAACTCCCGAGGGGCCGCACGGGGAAACTTGCCGCGGCTAGTTCGCGGTGGCCGCGATCGCAGAATGTAACCCGGAGATCTCGAAACCGAGGCAGCCGAAATTCGCATTCGCCGAGAGCGAGGGGCACGCGGAGAAGGGGAGGGGCCTTAATCTTGATTATTATCTGTCTCGAGCATGTAAAGGACATAAGTGCCGCAGATGGTTCCCGACATATCAGGGACATTTAATATATAATGTACAATAATTATAAATTGATACAAATTATATGCTTCGCATGTTGTAAGAGATGTATTTATTCCTTTTACATCAAAAGTTGTAAGCGAGTATTTAACTAGAGAAAAGAGAGAGAGGGAGAATTAATCGACGTGGGAAGTTTCATTATTTCATTTTCTACTAATTTCTAGCGTTCAAATTCTCCCGCCTGTAATCGGAGGGTTTCAAGTTTCAACCGCCCTTGTACACTTTATTTTACATAAACGTTCCAAAACCGCGTATAAAATAAGGCGGGACGCCGCCACTGCCGCAGGTGAGTTTGCCGGCCGAGGTTCGTGGAGGCGTCTCTACGTCTCGAGCCGCGCCGACCGTCCCCAAAAGTGCGACGCGAAACGATCCCCTTTTAATCCCTGAAAGCTAACTACCGGCACCTCGGACGATCTTGCAATTCGGAAGATTGGTCCGCATTACGAAATTATCGTTATTCCCCTCTACGAAAGGAGGGAGGGGGGGAATGAGAGGGAGCCGCAGCGGAGAGGGCGAGCCATCGAGACGCCCGAGGCGCCAGGCTTTTTTTCGGTTAAAATATGGAAAACGTTCCGGGTAGCCCGCGTGGATGATCTTCAGAAATGCATAATGGGACTGGAAGGCCAATCTTGGCTCCGTTAAATCACGTTCGCAACGATCGGGACGAGGGCAGTGCACACAGAAGAATCCTTTATCCGAGCAAACAACATCCATCGCCTCGGGACACTGACTCGGTGCTCGCAAGGAGGGAGGGGAAAAAAAGAAGGAGGGGCGAAGAAAAAAAGAAAATTAAAAGTGCGTTCCCGTTGAATCTCGATGCGACGAGGAATTATATCGCGATTAAGGACAGACGGGGGAGATGGGGGGGAAACAAAGAGCTTAGTTAATGTAGGTGGACCTGAAATTTCTTCTCCCCGCGTTTCGTCCGAGCAGAATGCGCCCGAGAGAGATGGCTTAAACTACTAAAAAAGGATTCTTAAACGCGGGCCAAGTAAAAGTTTCGCTAATTTAAAAACGGTTCTCAATCATTAGGGCTACGAGATTCATGTTTCGTGATATTAAAGAAGACGTTAAATGAGAACCGGAGAGACTTTTGTCTTACAGGGAAAAGGGAAACGGGCGGATTACACAAAATAACAGTCATAGCCGGTCATGTGATCGGTCGCTAGGATAGTCGTGTGGGTAGGTATAGCGGCGCGTACGCAATTAGTGTCGTGGCAATTTGATCTTTCTTTCTCTCTCCCTCTTCCTTTCGTATTCAGCGTCTTCGCGCAATAAATCACACCGCCGACGCCGCGCCGCGAAATTACGACTAGACCGTCAGGAAACGTCGACTTGATGCGAACTAACGTGTCTCTTACATTCGTTTCTCCGTTAGTTCTCGAAAGGAGATAGGACCGATCGGGACAAAGGAGATACAACGCAAGTTACGGTCGTATTAACGTTCTTTCGGCAAAGTTCTTCGTGGATTATCGCGAGGCTACTTTACATTAAATTATTTCTCCTAGCGAACCGCAGCGATTAACGAGATTTAGAAATATTTTAATTCCCGCGGATTGAAAGAAGTAGCTTTAGCGTGAAGATAATTAAGTCATCGGAGAAGCGCTCCGCCTTCGCGAGAGACGACGATCGACAGATCGGTCGATCACGCGGTGCGGCGGCGCGGGCGGTGTAACCGCCCTTCGATCCTATACCTATAACCCGATACATCTGGCTAAGTATACGTCCGAGAGTGGCAATCGGGCGCGATGTATCGCGCGACCCGAGGTGTCGCCGCGGACTATCATCTCGGCTCGATTAGCCCTATGTAGGTAGGTAGGCGGAAGAGGATAAAATACCTCGAAGGGAAGAGAAGAGAGAGAGAGAGATGCGCGAACGCGGACGGACGGACGAGAGCTTCTTCTTACCTTGTTCCGCCGGGATCCCTCGCGGGTAGATTAGCAACAGCAGCAACGGCAGAAGGCGGGCAGTAACGGCGGCGCAGGTGGCTAGGAAGCCTGCTACGCCCGCCATATTGAAGGGGACCATTCTTATCGCCATGTGGACGGCCCGACTGCCGCCGCGGTGGACGGCCGCCGCCGGTCCTCTCACGATCCGTGCGAGAGGATGCAGCACACACCGTGTGCAGCGTCGTCACTCTCGCCTCCTCATGCCTCCTCCTCTTGCGCGTCGCCTCGCGTCGTCGTCTTGCGCGTCACGGCAGCCGACGACGACGACGTGCAGCCACCGATCGCCACCGCCGCCAAATTCCTCCACCGCCCTCTTCGTCGACACCACCACCACCTCCGCCTTCTTCCTCAGCGGCTGCCACTGCCCGCTTATGCTCCAGCTTATATCGCTCTTATTTATATCTTCGGAATTCTTCCGACGCGCACGCGGCAGTGATGATATCACGCTCCCCACGATATTTCTCGTGACGATTGAATGATAGCGTTATAAATACAACCTTGTCCAATAGTTTATATCACAGAAAGAGATCGATTTTTCTTCTTCTTCTTTGCTTGTTACATGGCTTTCTATGGCTGTTGAATTTTACTAGTTGCTGCGTCTGAAAAAAAAAACAAAGATAGCTCGTGTTAATTAAAATTGAAACATTTTTTCCGTTTGATTGCGATTTGCATCTTTCCTTGCTTCCAAGTAGTGTTCCATAGACAGGCAACATCGTTTCTATCACGTGAATGGGAGAGTAAAACTAGATGGTTTATTTTCTCTACTCTTCTAATAACAACTTTGAAAGGGACGATACTACCTTCATAATTCTCGATGAGCGAGGCATTGTTTTAACTATACGATGTTGCTGGTCTATGCAAAATATTTTTATTATATTTTTGTAGATAGATTGACTGTATATATCATCCTTTACTGTTTCTCAATATCATGTATTAAAAATGTTCGATAATTTGTATATATTTGTATTATAAGTAATAATAAAACGACATACACATTAAATTGCATTATTAATGTATAAAAATCTAAAAAATAAGTTACGCAACATTATTTCTCGCATTATTCATATACCATCCAATTAAAAACGTTTGGTTACTGATCCTGCCTAACAAAACGTGTCACACATAAAAGAAAAAAAGTAAACGCCCCGGACGGAATATCTCGAGTTCAAGGTCAACTGGCATCACGTTGACGAAGGGTTGCGGTGGCACCGACCGGAATTCGTTATTTTCCAACGGCCAATTATCGTATGTGGAAAAGAAAATATGTGCTAGTAATGAGAGAGCGCGCGTGAACGGCGAGGGGATGAAAGAAATAGGAAAAGGGGCGATAGCCCAGTACAAAACTTTGGGGTTCATCATGATAGTGGAAGGGCGCCGGGATAAGGCAAGACGGGAGAGCAAGGGGTTCCAGGATCAATACCACGCGTTTATCCATCTCCCTCTCGCTTCTTCCCTCTTCGATCTCCGTCCTTTTCTCACGCTCGTAGGGAACACGACACGGTAGGGAGAGAGAAACAAAAAGAGCGAAAAGGAGAAGGAGGAAGGGTGCGAAGCATCGACCATCCCTTTTCGGCCAACTGCGTCTTTTACTTTCGCCTCGGGTAGGCTCTAGGGTCTGGCCGACGTCTCGCCATTCTTTGACGAAACGAGAAAAACAGGACAGAGGAGGAAAGACAGAAGGTGTCGTATATAAGAGGAAGCATGGGCTTGAGGATCGAAGTAGGAACGAAATTCTAGAGTGTCGAAATATAAAGGGGTAAAAAAGAGCGAGTGCGTGTCAAAGAAGTGTACGAAAGATAGAAAGAAGAGAGAAGAAAGAAATGAGGAAGAAGGATGACAGAGGAGAGACAGAATGAGAGCGACAGAAAGATAGAGAGAGAGAAGAGGAGAAGGAAAGGGAAGAGAGAGAGAGAGAGAGAGAGAGAGAGAGAGAGAGAGAGAGAGAGAGAATGGCGGTAGGCTCGCTTTAGTTCTTCTAAAGCGGGCAAAGACCTTCTCTCACTTTTTCCCCTTCTCTTCGACTCTAGCCAGGTCAGCCAAGATGCATCCGCGAAATTGCAAACTTCAGTGTAACGCTGCCGCTGCTGCTGCGGCTCAACTCGGAGGACAGCGCCTCCTAGCTCGGCTATCAACCGCTGTTGGTACCACTCGTTTTCTGCCGTTGCCATTGCCCGACGAGTGGTCTCGTCAAAAATTTAAGATGTCCTCCTTCCTACCCTACGGCGCACTTCTTCGGGCCTCCTTCAAAGTCCTTTCCGTTCACCCCCCTTTCTCCGACTTCAGATTCACTTCCTCTTCGACACGGGCTAGAAATCCGCGTAATATCTTTTCATCACACCTTCTCTTTCATTTTTTTGACAAGACCCTCTGGAGAAATTGCCGAAAACAGCCCCGCTCGTCGAGAGAGAGAGAGAGAGAGAGAGAGAGAGAGAGAGAGAGAGAGAGAGAGAGAGTGCACGAAAAAAGATTGAAGTGTAGAGAAGGAAGAGTAGAGGAGAAGGAGAAGGATAGTCGTAGGCGAGTACCTTTGAGACGCTATTTCCCATTTTTTTCCCTTGTTTCAATCCCTGCGCGTCTCGTTACCGGTTACTTTTTCCTTCCTCCGAAAAGTAGACGTAAACACGACGGGGATCGTCTCTCCCACTAGCAGGTCGTTCACTAGGTAGGTGGTTGCCTCCTTCAACGAGCAAAGGCCTCTTTCTTTTTCTTTGTTTCTCTCCATCTTGCCTCGCGTCCTCTTCCAGACTAGAGCCCTTTCCGTGTACCCACCACCCAGACAGGTACGTTAAATTGCAGATTTTGGGAGACGGTGGTGGCCTCCCTCTTCCCTCCCCCCTCCTCCGACTCGAGTGGCTCGTGAAAATTTTAAGCCCTGCCTCTGTGCGATGCCGCGTCTTCTCCAACGAGTTTCGCATCGAGTCGCGACACTCGCTCGTTGGATCGTCGCAAACCCACAGAAAGGGGGTGGGAAAACGAGGGGAGGCATAGCCGAGAGTGCATCTCTGAATATATGTATATATACACATACTGCGTACAATGCCCCTCTTCGGCTTTCGGGAATATCTTCGAGTGCACTTGCTTTCTTTCAAGGTGAAAAGCCTCCCCCTCATCCCTCTCGAGTCTCGTGACGTCGCGTTTGCGCTTCCATCCGTCCGTCGCAAAACCCTCCGACCACCCTCTTCGCGCATAACCCCGCGAGAAACTTTTGCCACTGTAGCCAGGTTGGACGGTTTTATTCAGATTAAGAAGCTCCCCCGTCGTCGCTGTTTCACGAGACTTGTCTCGGAAAAGTTCGTTATCTAAAGACAAGTCTATCAGTATCTTTGAAACATGATGAATGGCAATTTGATTGTCATGAAGTATAGAAAGGTAAAAACATATTCATACATAACGGAAGCCTGTCGCTTGATTTATGCCCGCTCAATTTTAGAATTCTACGTTCTATAATGGCTCTTTTAATTTGCATTAAGGCATCGCATTCCAACAGAAAATAAAAAATAAATATTATAGAAAAAACTAAAAACTTTAACAAAAATGATGAAATTAATGTATCGTATCACAATTCTATTTCTAATCAATGTAACGGAAATTTATATTGTCGTTTTTTATGAAATATATATGGTATATAATTTTTGTCCCTTATCTAGAAGCAGCTGTTTATTTGGAGAGGAAGCATCAAAATAATCTCGCGTAGCCACGTGCGGGTTCTCGCTCATCTTCCTCCTCCTCTTCTTCTCGTTCTTCACCTTTCGGCGGCTCGGCAAGGCTTTCGTTCGATTCGTCTTGTTTCCAGCGTTTCGTCGGACTTTCCTCGCGCCACCGCCACCAGCGCCCGTGACCGCCCCGGGACAAATTCTATTTCCGGTTGAATTTAAGACCCCCCGGAATACACCGGATTTATTTCACCGGCGTGCCGCGTGCAGCTGGGAGGGCTGAAGAGGAAGGAGAAAGGAAGGAACGGCGCGGTTTTACTCCGGATCCGACGAGGCTCGTAAACGTAACAAAGAAAAGATGTATACTCGGGAGACGAGAGAAGCAGCGCAGACACTGACGCGGGGCGAGGAATGGGGGAGGCCTACGAAGGGCGTAGGAGAAAGAGAGTAGGTTCCTCGAAATTATTATACCTTGGACGATCGCCACTCTCCGAGCGATCCGAGCGCTATTATTTTTCCAAAACTACGAGAGTCTTCTACCTCGAACCCAACCTCCCCCCCCCCCTTTTTATATATATTCTTTTTCTTCCTCGCCTAGCCGACTTTTACGATAGTAACGATCGTCCGGTTAACGAGTGACGGATAGACGCAAGAAGCGAGACAACTTCCATTCTTGATAAATGAGAGAACATCGTCGTTAAGGCGGCCAACGGGTGATCGGGGTCTACTTTTTTAGAATCTCCGTCCACGATCGTCCTATTCGAGATTTTTATTGCGATGCGCTCGTAGCGATAAGAATTTTAAAACAATTCTTTGAGACACATTATGTCATCTCTCTGTCTCTCTTTTACGTCTTCCTTTGAATCCTCCTCCTCCGCCTTGTTTCGATTAGATCTATTATTTGTTTCCGTTCCTTTGATTTATGTCGCTTGTGTATCCACGTTCGGGGATTTCAGTTTATGTGCGGCGATAAAAGAGTAGGAAAGATTGAGAGACGCGGAGAAGAATGGAGAAGAAAAGATTTTTTCAACATTACCGGATTCCCCTCTTTTCATAATTAAAACTCATAACACCGTCCGCCGAGCGCTGCTCGCAATTACCGCGTAATGAACCTTAATCAGTTTTCTTTTGTTACGAAACTATCGCGCCGCGCGTTAAATATGCAAGCGAAGGAAAAAAGAATGCAAGCCGATGCGATTTAACTGCTGCTATTCGCTACGAGCTTGTAAATTTTATTCGCGTTCCCTTTATGCAATTAGCCGCAGCATCGCGCGAATTAAACGCGCGCGGAAAAAGAGCGCGCGGCCACGGGGAAAGGGATCGACTTGCGAGAGGGAACGCGAACAAATCCGCGGTATCGATACACAAAACCAGCGGGAATTTCGCAACGCCAACCTAAGCCGTTTGTGCCAGGTGAAAGTGAGTCGTACGAGCTCCCGTAATACCGCATCGAGCAAGAGACCGAGTGGTCCGTCCCGACCGACAGGCGCAACGCGCGTGTTTCGATTCTCATTCGTGTTTAATTAAGATTTCGCGCATCGCTCGCACCATCATCTCGCTGTCGCGTCAATCGGATTCATTTTGTGCTCGATCGAATATCTGGCTCTCGTGTGAGATTCGGCGGTGTTATTGGAAAACACACGTGCTCGAGTATCCTCGCGTACGCGATAATGCACTCGTTTAACGGACGGGACATCCGGTTCGGGTCGTTTCGAGACGCCGCCGACGCGTTGAAACGATTGAAATACAAAGAGTGTACACTGCACGCGTGTTGAAGATGATTCGCATGGTCCATAAATAGTCTTCGTGATCGGGGAGATTATCTAAACGAAGCATCCGCGTGAAGGAAACTGACGTTTACGCGAGCGCCTGAAATATAAGAAATAAGACTCGCGGCAACGCATTTATTGGCATTCCGCTGTAATCAACGGCGTCGGCATCGCCGATTATGTTTTTCTGCTTCCTCGTTACTTACAAGGAAGCACGCGGAAATGTTGCTCTTTAATTTTGACGAGCATATAATATATATATGTTGAAATCTATACCAAAAAATAAGGGATACCTAACTCTTTTATGTACACGTAATTTTTTTTAAACTCTTTCAAACTCTTTAAAAACGTATGTAGACTATTTCTATCTCGTTCCATTTAACTGTTCTATTTATAACACTATTAATAAAAGTTTAAAATAGTAAAAATTAGATTATTAAAATTAGAACAGTTGTCTTTCTAAGTAACACAAAAACTAATTTTAATGTCTAGTTTATGGCGCTTTTACTATTTTAAAATTCTAAAACGGTAAGTAGAGCAAGAAAATCAATAATGCACGAAACGAATAATAAACAATAAAAAAGTTCTGTCCCCAAAATAATTTCAGTTGAGAAAGTTTCTTTTTCTAAGAAGCACGAAACAAATATCAATGTCCCTAAGAATTAAGAGAAAATCTAATATAATAGAACTTGTATGATACACGACGCATATCTACGTGAACGAGAGTACGGAACTAAACGGCGCCATTTCTAGACGATATATCGTGAAACTTAGAGAGACAAATACGAGTCGTTCGAGCGTAACCGAAAGTAACGAGAAAAAACCAGTACATTTCTTATCGTGTGTCGTCCAGCATGCAACTGGACACCCTCTGATAAAGCTAATGGCCCCCCGTGGAGTTCATCAACGATCAGTCACGCGATCCTGACCTCCATTCCTCTTCCCGTTCGCGAAAAAGAATCTGCTTCGGCGGAATCTTTATCGCGTTTTCGCCAGGAGGGATAATCGAGGAATAAAGGAAGACGGAGGAGGCGGAAAGCCGCGTGTAAGGGGCAAGGGATCAGGCGAAGTGGCGACAGGAAGACGGAATCTGGGCCTGTCGCCAGGTGATAGCCTAATCCACGTTTCCTCCGCTTATCCGTGACGCCGTGACAAACGTTCTGTACGACGTTCGCATACGTCAAAATAGTTCGACCATTAGCGGTTTGCCTCGGCTTTTCGAGGTTTTTCCCCTCGCGGTGAGGAAGATTCCTTTCTCGCTGCAAGCGAGACGGAAAGAGCGACGAGGAGAATATGAACGCGGATAAGGAGAGCCGTGCGCTTACGCCTCGACGTAATTTATACGTCTCTAATCTTAACGATAAGCTCCTCCGTCGTTACTGCGTGTCCCCGGGATTGCGTCCGAAAGTAACGTGAACGATCCTTCGAGAGTGCCGGCACACGCGCTCCCGTATCGAGTGCGTGCGTGTTCACGATGATATACTCGCGTCTTTTCGGGCAATGGGCTCCCCCCATGGGGACGCTCGCTCTCGCGTGCCTCGTAATTTTACTCACGGGGCCTCAACGCTTCTATAATTCACGTGAGGGCTCGAACGAAAAGTTTCCGAGTCGTTGTTCCTCGGTGTTTCTTCCGTTGCTTCTTTCGTGGGCGCACATCACATTTAGGGCCATATGGCTTTCGTCCCTCCTCCCCCCCCCCTCTCTCTCTCTCTCTCTCTCGCTCTCTTTCTCGTTCTTGCGCTGTCCCTTTGTTGGAATATCTCGCGCCCCCATCCCTCTTCCCTCCCTCTTTCCGAGTCTCACCGTTGGAGATTGTCTCTTTCCGCTATATTTAGTTTTATGCTTAGCTCAACGCGAGGTGTAGTCCATCATTCCGAGAGGCATTATACAAACTGTTTTTTTTTTTTTTTTTTTTACAAACTAAAGAGAGCTTTCTAGATATATTGTCAACTGCATAAATAACTGTGATATATATTTGACAGAGATATAAGCGGATAAATACGACGCGACCGGGTGGTACTTCTCTTCTTCTTTAGCATGCGCATAAAATTTTAATTAATTTTCATCGCGTTTAAAAAAAAAAAAAGCTTTCGAGAGAGATCGAGACACGCGGGCTGGCTCTCATCGCGTCCGCTACTTTTTAATAATTAGGGGCATTAATACTCCAAGTTAAATTACAACTGACTACGAGCGAAGGCGGGGAGATGGGTGGATCGGGGAGAATGGTGCTCGTATCTTCGGTCGTCGTCGTCGTCGGCGAAACGACGCGTACTTACTTTATCCAATAAATAACAGGCGCGGAAGGCGAAGTTCCCGACTGGAAAGTTTGAAGCTTCTCACGGGCTAAAACGCTTTTGTCAGTCGCCGTCGCGTCGCCGAGGCGAGTTCTCTCCCTCGGAACGAAATTATTCCTCAAAGGACTACATCTCTGTTTTGTACCCCGAGGCATTATCAGGACCCCATCCCCCCCCCTGCCCTCTCCCTGTCTGGTTGGAGGCTATACGCGAATCCCAGAAATTATCGCTTCCTACTCGAAGGCGACACAATTTGTGCCGTTCCGCTTCGTTCTACTCGTTTTCTTTTGTCCAGTGATCTACCGCGGGGCGAAGAAGGAGAAAAGGATCACTATGAAAAAAAAAACCGTGTGTCCTCTCGCGTATTCCAGTGCAAACTTCCGGCTTATCCAGACCTCTCCTTCTTTCTCCGTTCCTCTCCCTTGCGCGTCTGTCTATCTTCTCCTCCCGCACTCCTACAATTCTCCTCGCATCTTTGCGCGGATCGGACCATGCTTCGACATCAGGGGTAGAACGACATCGTCCTCGTGACATATGGAGGGTCCCTGAACGCCCTGTTTTCCCCGCGCGATCCCTCGGGGTTTTCTCTCGGCATGTTCCTCCTAGCTGACCGAACTGATACTTTACCCTCCTGTCCCTGATGCGTATACGATCTCACACTCCTGCGAGAAATATTTTCATCCGTATCCCGTCTCCGTTTACTTTCCCCCTCCCTCCTAAGACACGCCGGCCGGCTACGAGCACGATTTTCGCTCGTATTCTGACCCGGAATTTGTACAGTGCCTGCGATCCTATTGTGACGGTATTTCAAATGAAATTCCCGTTTACTTAATATTGCGGCAAACGAAGCAGGTATCTGGGGAATCTCACATGTCTAACGAAGCGAATTTTTGTTTACTCCGTAAATGTACGGGAACTGTAGTAACGTGCATTACTCTTCGCAACAGTGCATTGATGGAACTAATGCAGACGTCTACGAAAGATAACAAATTGTAAATATATAGAAATTTAAATTGCTGCTTACAGAAATTATTGTAGCGTAAATTTTACAAACTATCACTGATTTTCTTTTACAAAATTTTATATGTATATTTAAAATGTTGAGAACAACATTCGCGCAATATGATCTGGAGGGGGAGAGGGAGGAAGAGAGAGATAGAGAGATTCGGAAGGGAAGGGGGGGCGCCCGAACTAACGTACTCGATCCAAAGGAAGCGTAGACAGCATGGGGTTTCCGTTCGCAGCCCCACACACGGTGCCACGGATGATCCTCAATGGGGGAATCGTCCCATTAACAAGTAACCGTTCGTTAGACGTGCACTCGATCGTAATGACCCCGGCGAGGACCGTCCGCCATTTTAGACGGCAATGGTGTCCTCTTACTGGTACCAGTTTATGAGGGTACTTTAATATAAAGACACGACTACGAGTTAAGATCCTCCATATACTGAGAAAATAAAATAAATAAAAATGCATTTTTTCGCGTGTTATAGATGACGAATTCGCTGGAATATTTTATCACGTTACATGTTTAATAACAAATTTATTATAAATGCCAGAAAGGCATTAAAGTTATTATACTGATCGCTAAATATATTTTTTTAACAGCTATAACCTACATTTTGATTAATATTATTGAAAAAATTGTGAGAAAGACAATCAAGTTGCTCGTTAATTAAGGCGTTATTATTTTTTTTTTTCGTACGTAAGATGGGGAACTATGAAAATGTTCAACGCTTGCATCTCCGTTAACAGACAGGAAGAAACAGAAAGAAACAGCAAACGGGGGCGTCTCGGAGGAAATTAGTCGCGAGTGAATTTTTCTTCGTCCTCTCTCTCAATTTCGTCTCTCTTTCGTCGATGTTGTTGCTCGCATTCACTCGCCCGCTGTAAATGCGGTGTCTATTTTTCTCGTTAACCGCGACCCCGGCGCTTCCGGCGTCGCCGGGCGACAAATAACAGTGATTAACGACCTCGATTACCGGTATACAATCGGAACGCCGCGGAGAGTGCAGGGCCAACGGCGACGAAGAAAGGAGACCAGGGAAAAAGGGAGCTGCTGAAAAATGTCGAAGGAATGTTATCTAGCTCCGGACTGCCCAACGGACTGTCGTCTCTCCCCCGCGTGAGACCCACGTATCGAAATCGTTCGCGACAGCGTCAGCTACAACTCGATCCGAGAATCGGTGAGAATATCGCCTGCGCTTAATCACCCGCGGGAACAAAGACTCGACGCGCGTGAATAGATGATTAATTTCTTAGAAACGAGAAAGACGACGTGTACATATTGATATGCGTATATGTATATATTTATGAGTAATGTGCGCGATCGTTTTCGTAAAACGATCGTGCAGCAGTGTGACTCTTGGTGGTCTTCCGGACAATTTTCAATTAAACCCACGGTACGATTCAGGAAGACTTTCACCTGACTGCATAGTAAGTAAAACTCTATTCCGAGTCGATCCGAGTCGACGATGGAAATGAACTTTCACTCATCGATAGGGTCGCTCATGAGATGTCATGAGTTCGGGACATTCCGTGCCTTTCGCATCGCATGATTTTCATATAATAGAGATTCACGTTCGAGCGTTGTGTGACGTCAAACATTATTTTCTATATGACCTACATATTGCGTTGCCGCGAGCCTATTGTTTCCATTATTACAACTTTACACGTCCGAAGGATTGAGGCTAATGTACCTCGACAATGGTAACTATGTAATCGTATAATTAACTGCAACTACGATATTGATTAGCTTCTATTGAAAGGATATATATTATCTAGCTACTAAACGGATTATCGTCCATTCGAAACGCCTTTGCGATAATTATCCCGAAGAAGACGTCATCACTATGGGCCAGTCGAGAGAGAGAGAGAGAGAGAGAGATGAAGGAAAAGTCTATCTATGCAACTAATATTATAATCCTTCCATCAACGTGAAGGGGCTGTCGCTGAAGCGAGAAAAAGGCCGCGTACAGAGTTCCTTTTCCTCATCGTTCTCTCCGTCGTTTCGTACTTTTTTTGTACGAGCGTCGCTTAAGATGCCACCTGCTACGCTCGCGGCCGCCTAGTTTATGTTTAGTTTCCCGAGTTTGGAAAACTCTTAATGGATTCTTAATGACCCTGAAGGGCTGCGCGAGCGCGCGCGGCGAGGCGAGGCAAGGCGAGGAAAGTCAGCCGGGGGGGAAGAGAGCAGAAGCCAGGGAGAGAGAGAAAAGCAACAGCTGATACCTGCTACACTTCGTCGTCTCACCGACGACTGATGACGGCCGCGATTACTGGGTCGTGACGGGCAAGAAAGAGAGAGAGGGAGAAAGAGAGACTTTGTCCAAGTCTCTCACGCGCTCGATATCGAAACGACGACTTCGTAGGACGCGAGTTTGTCATGTCGGACTCGTGTTACGGTTAATCCCCTCCGTCGAAAATCTTTGGTCGCGCCGGAGGGTGAGTCTGAGGGGGTTTGAGAGACTAGTCCCTTGGGCGCGTTCTTTTTTCCCCTTTTATATGTATCCGATGTACTTCAACTTGTTACAAGTTTCTCGACAGCGTCTTGCTTTAATCCATCGAAGCAAAAAAAAAAGCGCAAAATTATTTTCAAGTGTCAGAATACTGAAAAGTGTTTAAAACTCTGTGAAATGGATTTTCTAATTCCGTTTAAATAAATGACAATAATATGTATGTAAATTTTTTATGTGCATTAAAGAAATAAACTGTGTGATTCGTGCGTATAAAACACGAGCCTATTATTCTTGGTTGAGTTATTACCGTACTGTTAAAATTCTCTTCGTTTTCTGTTCTAATCCGCGACCTCGTTTTTCAGAGATTTATCTAGGTGTGCGGTCGGTTGTCTTTTTTTTTTTCATTTTCCATTGATATCTATCTTATGCAATATATATCGTATCATCGGTTACTCGCTGTGAATCGGGCAGCGATAGAAGAGAAGAAAAGGGAGGGTAAGGAAAAGCGGGCAGAGCGGAGGGTAAAATGCGTGCGATACGGTAATTCATGCGATACAGACGGTTAAATAATATCGGACGATTGACGAGACGCAATTCACGTCGGATGCAGTATCGAGCACGAGATATTTTTCCCCGTTGCCGAAAAAAGCCGAAAAACCGATGGCTCCGTGAAACAGAGCGCCGCGGGGGGGGGGGGGGGTACGGGGGTAGCAGTGACGGATCGATCGAGCAATTATCGGAAATCGGAGTCTCTATCGTTTTGGCGCCGCTTAAGCCGGTCCCCGATGCATGGCCATGGCGAGGAGGACGACATCGAAGAGAATTTCTCGGAATAAATTACGGGGTGGAGGGAGATCATACAGACGACTTGGCGATTTAATCCGGCCCGGATGTGAGAGAAAAAGAAATCGCGCGGATCACGCGACAACGGCGCATTCGTGCATTCAAGAAGCCGGCGGGACACGAGACGAGCGATGGAAAATAATGCAAAGCCTCCCGTATACGTTATAATTTGCAGTTGGAAACGAGGTCACGACAGTCTCGGTCAGGTCCGGTCGAGCGAGCGAGCGAGCGAGCGCGCGGTTTCGCGGCAATCTGCACGGCTCGATAATTAATGGTTTCCTTCGAAAGTCAGACCGCCGTTCATTAATAATAAATCATCGAGTTTCGCGCGCGAAAAATCCGGTCGCCTCGGCGTTAGACCGACCGACGCGACGAGGAAACTCGCTCTCTCGCGCGCGTAACGTCCCTTTCCCCGACGTTACGCGCGCGCGTTCGCAGGGAAAATTTGCTACGCCAACTTTTTACGCCCGCGCCGTATCTCACCCCGTGAATACCGCTCGTTTGCGGAATTAACATAAACGTGAATAGCGCTCCGATGTAGCAGGAGTTGGTACTCGCGAGGGTATACGCGACAAAGCCGTCGTCGTTGCGTGGCGCGGAAAGTATGCGCGGCAACTCTCCCTCCTCGAGCGGGAGACTTAGGATTCATCTCAACGACATTCTTCGTTACGGATTTTCGCCGTTTGTCCGTTAAACTGGATTACGCGGCCGCGTTTGTGTCGCAAATTTCCACGGCGCGCGACAAATTCTTCCTTCCCCTCCTCGTTCCGTCCGGAATACTTCTCCCCCGGGAGGATATCACCGGCGGACGCGATAAATACATTTCTATGTAAAATAAAATAAAAAAAAAAACGGAGCGAAACGCGTGGAGGGACCGCGCGCTTCTCTCATCCCGTACTCCGTCATCGCCGCGCCGAGAGAATAACGCGACCGCGCCGCTAACCTTGGCATCGCGTCGGGTCCTCGAGGACGCGGGAGGACGACGTCGGAGTGTATCGCCCCGTACGCTCGGCTTCTCCTCGGCGGACTTATAGAACGAAGGAATGGGAGAGCGTGTCACGCCAATTACGAGAAGCATCGCTAGCGGAAAGAGAAGATCCGTGAAGGAGAAAGACAAGAGGTGGAGACGTAAAGGTGCGTTCGCACTATCGCCAACGAAGCCCCCTGTGCTGACTGTCGCTCAATTCTACCTCGCGACAATGCGCTATGACGTGAGGAATAACAATCGCGTCTCGTTCACTTCAGTCACGGTGCGCGTCGCGGGTAAATTGACTCAAAAATTGTGTATTGTGTTAGAAGTTTATTTTAAAAAATATAAAATTTTGCAACATCGCGAATCTCCGTTTTCGTATTCTCTCATTGGAGCAAGAGAAGTTACATCGTTATTTATTCCGTTTTATTAAATGTAATACTGTAATATTGGTGCAAGATTAATAAAGATTAGCGTTGAAGATCAGTAACATCTCCTCAAACGTATAGTTTCAAAGTAATGTTCGCACAAACGTTCACGCAAACATCTTTTGATAGTTTATCGGTTTATCGCCGTTCTAGGAGAGCAAATTGGTTCGCCCTCAATCACATTATCATCTATTCGTGTGCTCGCGTGGTATAAACGCACCTTTAGACAGAAGTAGAGGGTAGCGAAGCCGCAGGAGAGACTTCGGCGAGTCAGGTAGAACTAAGTCGGTTAGTGCGAGAGGGACGGGGAGAGGCGGAAAGAGAGGGTGAAGGAGTGAAATGGAGAAGGAGGACGAGCGACGTAAGGGAGGCGAGTCGACGGTCAGAGAGAAGAGATGCTGGAACGCGGCGACGAAGGAAGAGGAAGAGAAGGGCAGAAAAAGACGGAGGAAGGGGAGAAAGAGAGAGAGAGAGAGAGAGAGAGAGAGAGAGAGAGAGAGAGAAAAGAACGGAGAACGGAGGACGAGCGACGAGGAAACGAAAAAAGAAAGGATCGAGCTGCTCCCGACTCAGCGGCTCTCATATTTAATGATATACTCGGCCGTGCCGGAGTCCCGCTAATGCACGGACACTACAATATGCTCCTCTCCTTCCCTCCTCTCCTGTCCTCTCCTTCTCACTCTTTCCCTCCGTCCGCTATAAGGGACGCGTGCATGCGTGTACATCCCGTGCGCGATTCTCCCGTCTGCTTTTTCCCGTCGGCCTGCACACGCTCGCCTCTCATGGCGTTCCACTGAGGCGAGTTAACGAGCCATCGAAAGTCGCGCGCGCGTCTCGTGAAAGTACGCGATGCATTATATATTAATTTATGATACGCGCAATACACGAGAGATCGATATCAGAGGTGTGTGTGCGCGCGCGCGCGCGCAAGCGGCGAATGGCTAAATCAGGCATAAAAGCGGAGGAAAAAAAAATGATAAACTCGCCTCTCAAGATAACGCGATTACGATCTTTGCTCGCCATTCTCTCGTTTCACCTCTCTCGGTGCACCTAAAGAGGGTGTTGCAGCGCGGGATTGTACATTCTTATCTCGATAATTATTAATTATTGTATCGCGCGTACCGAATTAACGGTACAAACGAGGGAGACAGATACATCTCGTACACCTTGAACGGGATCCAAAGGTAACCTTCGGTTTAACCTGGCACCACCTCCGAGCACTTTCTTTCCGCGCAATTTCGCGGGTACGGTAAAGTGAACTTCATGAAACGGTCTTCCTTTTCTCTCTTCGCGTCCTTTCTTCCGACTTCCTCGGCCTTTCCTGACCCCACGCCCGACGATAAAATGACTCCCGCGAAAGAATAATCCCGACAATAAAACGCACTTCGGGCGATAATTAATCGGAGTCTGGGATTAGCGGCCTGGTCGGCGGACTATGTACGAATTTTTAATTACCGAGATAGAATAAACCGGCCTTCTCCTTTCCAAGCGGCCTTTCTTCCGCGTCATACATGCCTCTTCAATTAAGAGGATCGATGACCGGAAACTATGATCGGATCTTTTCATTGCAATTCACGCAGGATGAACCTCGGAGATATTGGCGGTGTCGCACGTCGAAACTTGCGTTGCGATCTGAGTGTGTTAAGCACAGAGAACAAAGAGAAATAAATCAATTCGTCGTAATATCACAGTTGGAAATAGGGAGTTTTAATTAATCGGGAGGACGAGACGAGTTACGTTTAACGTAGTTGGATGGAAATCAGGAAAACCGAGATGGATTGCAGTAATGCATTTCAACAAATTCCGGATTTTCAGTTAAAGAGCTTGCGCTTCAAAATAGCACGATATGTTTCATGTACATAATTTTTCAATTTAATACACATTCGATAGATGTTTAACAAAATGGTTACCCGTTTCATGTCGCAGTGGGACAAATTCATTAAAAGCTACATCGCCTTAAAAATTTCACATTACATGGTAAAAAAAAAAGAGATGGGATGAAAGCTAAACGAATCGATCGATACTCTCTTCGTCGTCGTAAAGATAATAATTATGAGGTTTGCGAAACGCGCATAAATTTCTGAGCGCGCGTGCCTTAAGAGGTCACATGGAACGAGCGCGTAGAGCATACAATGCCAGATTTCTTCGATTAACGCGAGCTCGCTCGCGCGGTGCTCGCGTGCACGTTTAAGGAAGAAACGAGAAGGAAAAGTAATCGTAACGGCAATGCGCTACACGGGAGTGCACTTTGGCGTTGGCCGAGGGGGATGGAATTTCGAAAATAGACCGAGTCACCAGGGAGTGATCGCGTATACGTGGTTCGAATTGCCTCTGGTCATACAGATGTGTATACATATATGTATGCGTTACACAGAGTCGTGCTGCCGTCGTCCCAGGAGCACTATAAAAGACACTTTTAACGTGTATCCAGGAAGCTGATGCATCTGTAACGCCAAAGTTGTAAAAGCGACGGGAGGAAAAAAAAATCAATGCGCCACAACGACATCGGGGCGCGGAGATAAATCGGCGAAAGTATGCGGCGCGCAACGTGAAAACATTATCATTTTACGTAACGAAAATATTGAATCCACTTCACATTTCAATTTTAAATAATTACACAAACACAATTACGTCTCCCACTGCGCGTAAAATATCATATTAAATCGCCGCGTAAAATATATTTCAAATATTTGTAATATTTGAATGTAATTATGATGATACGCGAGAGGAAGGGAGGGTGATTAAATTTTTGACGACAAAAGCAGCGGGAATTCGACGTGGCCAAAATTGCACTTTTTTAATGTGATTAAAGCGCGCGCCATTTCACGTGGATTCTCTCTCTCTCTCTCTCTTTTGTCAAAGCGCAAACGAAAGCAAAGACGAGACCGGTCGATCGTCAAAGCCATAGTTCGTGGACTCGTCGTTACGATTTTAGCGTCGTCGTCGTCGTCGTCCGGGTATGGTTTTTACGACCTTTTACTGAGACTTTTACGAGTCGCGTCGTGCCTCTACGATTTTTCTCGCCGTACACCACCCGCCGTTTGTTTTTGTTGCACGCGCGCTTCACGCTCGCGACCGTCCAAATTTTCAATGTATAAGCCCGAGATAGCCGTTTTATACACCGGATCCTCCTATCAAGTTCCGAAGTCACGCGCATCTCAAAACGTATAAAAAGCAATGAAATACGGAGAAAAGTATTTTGGTGTCGAGAACCGTTTCGAGCGAACCGAATCCGTCTTCCCTCTCTACGCTTTTATTTTCTTCTCTTCTGTGCGCGCTCGTTTTGTTCTCTCGTTAAATGTTCTCATTATTCACCAGTTAGGTTGACACACAGGCCTTCGGAATTGTTCTGGCTGCTCCAGAGGGGGAGATCGTCGGCTGAAATGAAAAACTGCTCGCGGATCGTTGATCAGGTGCGCCGCCGCGTCGGTGCGCATCATCGCGATGCCCCGAGGGTGGAAGAGAATCTCGCGTAGAGACCCTCTCCCGTAACTACGGGGACACCGGGTACAATGGTGGCGGGCTGCTTTACATACAAGATTACAGCGTCCAACGTATATCTCGTTTTACACTTGGTGTGCCCGACATTGTCATTACGTTTTATTAACTTGCACTCGTTACGGATCGCGGCGCGAGAGATAAATTATTAGTTCGCGCGGTCCAGGCGGATCGGGGCGAGTATGTATACCTCCTTTACGTGTACCTCTCCTTTCAGACAGACTATGAGAAAAGAAAACGAGCGGTCGCTCTCACGCGTGTGTGCGTGTGTGCGCGCGTGTGTGTGTGTGTGTACCGAAATGTGTCGCGTCTCGCACGAGTGACGAGAAAAGTGCGCGCGCGATCCGTTCCTCCGGCGCGGCGGAGATTATACTCTAACACCGGAGGAGTGGCCGCTACTACCTTCCTCGCGCCACATTCGTCCATTTTTCATTCAAACTCAATAATTGGTACATTCGCGGCGCGTATTATCGGGGCATACCGACGTACGGGACGAGCGCGATACTAAGGCACTCGCGCGCGCCGATTCTCGCCCGAGTCGAGCCGGAATGGAAAAAGTCCCGTAGACTCGCTAGAATTATAACGAGCGTAATCACCATTATTTCTGCCAGAAAGCGATAATTAGTGACTTCGCGCGCGAGTGCGCTGTCTGACGATTCGTGCGATTTCAAGGAAAATCGCACTCCCGATGAAATAGAGAGATAGAGAGAGAGAGAGAGAGAGAGAGAGAGAGAGAGAGAGAGAGAGAGAGAGAGAAAGAGAGAGAGACAGATAACCTACTTTTTCACAAATCCTTCAAACAAAGAACCAAGGTAATTTCTATTGGTAAGTTCTAACTTTGTTATTCGTTATCGTTTGACGTTTCGCTGATAATCTGATTGATATTAGACAAAGAGTGCCGTCTCTTTCCATTTTCCAGGTGTGTAATACACACGTGTCTCGTAAGAATAAATACATCCTTTATTAGCAATAAAATACCGTTACGTTAACGTACGGCCCGTGCCGATTTTCCGGTCCGTAAAAAAAATCGAGATAATTACTTTCACGTTCTTCCCGAGGGGAATCTCTCGATCGGCGACGCCGATCGTGTTTGAGTAACGTGCGGTGGCCCGAGAGGAAGCGATTTCGGGGAGCCGCTATGGTAGTCGTCGTCATCGTCGTCGTCGAGCCGGGGCACCCGGGCACCTCGTGTGTGATGTGGAGCTCGGCACGTACCGATATACACCGAGACAGCTGGATCCGCCGACATTGGCGGGCCTGGATATACTCAGGAGCACTTAACGCTATCTACAAAGGCTAATGTAGCCGCCCGATAGGGGAGGAAAGGTGGACGTGTTCGCTGTATATAACCGTGCCCAGACGGACGTTGGGGAAGAGAGGAGGACGGGGGAAAGGGAGAGAACACGCACACGGCGTGTGCACGCTCTTCCCGTACGCACGTTCCTGATTTCTCAATTTTCGAGAGGATCCACTCGGATGCCGATTAAGCGTTTCACTTTGTCGACACGTACAAAGGATCGGGGATCCCCGTCTGTCGAAACTAATCGACGAGTAAAACCGCTAATTAAGGATTTGTACACTGATTTCGTAATGCATTAGATAGATAGAGAGAGAAAGACCTTCTTTTCTCGTAATAAATGAGCATGTATAATATACATAATAATAATGTTACCATCACATTGCTAGGATTGCTTTAACAACTCAATTATTTTGAATTATTTGTATATTTTAAATTCTCTACGTGATTTTTGTGATGTATTAATGATTTGGCTAGTTCAAGTAATTTTCACAAATTAAGGTGCGGACTAAACGGTCGACAACGCAATAATAGATATTGATTCACGGAGAAAAAAATATTGTTAATTTGACAAAATTTTCCAACTAAATTAAAATTTTGTCAGTTCAAGAATTTATGCGTTTAACTTAAATGCACAAATTTCAATTCAAGTCTTTATACAGTTAATTGAAATATATAAATATACTTGAATAGACAAAATTTAATTGGAAACTTTAGTCAAATTAACAACATTTTTTTCTCGGTGTTGAAATATTAGCAGATATTAAACGTAAATCGGTATATCTTCCTGTTTTCATTTACGCAGAGGCTCACATGCACACAAGGCTCACATACATGCGAATGTGAGCGATTTCGAGAAACACTTCAGCAGATTTTAATCCTTTGAATTATTCGTTATGAATAAAGAATAATTCTCGAAGGCAGCTTGCTTTTACGGTTGCGAGACTCTCATACTGTCAACGCGTGTTCGAGGCAAGTAAACGGTCCGATTGCGAATAAACCGACGCGCTATAAATATCAGATCGAATTATTCATGATAAATAAATCATCGACGGATTATTCTTTTTTAAGGAAAATGTCGCGAGCTCCTCGCGCGCTCAGGCACAAATGCGCGCACTTTTACGCCTACGCGTAAATCGTGATGCGATGATAACGGCACTCATAAATCATATTTAACGAAGCTTCAAGATTTCTTCGATGCGAAACCTCGATCACGCAATAATTATATTAAACAAATAGGAGAGGGACGCGGGTACCGTTATTACCGATAAGACGACGAAGGCCCGTGCATTCTTGAACGTTATATATATATTTTTTTCCTTTCTTCAGCCTTCTCTTTGAACGAACCCTGCGAGCCTCGAACTATTACCCTTTTGTGAGCATTGACTTGTCTGTCGATAAAAAAAAAAAGGTTACTATCGTAATCATCTGAAGCCCGTTCTTATCAGACGCTGCAGAAAAAAGGTTGAGGCAGGAAGAAGGAAAGAGGTGTAGAGAGAAGAGAACGCAATACGGTCGATCGTAAGTAAAACTTAGTGAATACAGCTTTTTTCAAATCACCTCCCTTCGGACATTGACTTAACCCACTTTTGCATCGCCCGAGCAGATAAAATGAAAAAAGACGAGAGAGAGAGAGAGAGAGAGAGAGAGAGAGAGAGAGAGAGAGAGAGAGAGAGAGAGCGCGTAATACCGCGGCCGATCTAACGAACCCTATTCCTTCTCACGAACTGCTTCTCCGCTCTCCTTCCCTTTATCTTTCGCAATATTAATGATAATAAACACGATAAGAACAAGCACCTGATTACTCTGTAATATCGGCTCTCTGTATTAATAATGCCGCGATGCGCGATACAAAAAGTTGAGTCACCGTTTCTAAGAAAACTCGTGGCAATGAGATATCAATCTATCTCCAATACCGTACCAATGGCCGCCTTCAAACGCTGAGAATCTTAAACCATTGTTTGACGGGATAAAGGTAACGATAAATCTATCTTTAAACGAATTTTAATTAAGAATACTTTGGATCGTAATTTATGCGCGATTGCATTTATACTTCATTTCTGTAACGACAGGCTCATTATAACTCTCCTTTAATCGAAATCATTTATAAAAAGAAAAAATAGTAGGATAAATAATTCATATGCGGAGAGAGAATGTTACTTTCTGATTTTCCAATTCTCATTTATAATTTTAGATATTTGTTCAGACATTCTTATGAAATTAAAATCCCCCCAAAATATCTAAAATTAATTATTCAAAAAATGAAGCGTATATTTTACGAAAGAAATTGGACAATGTTTGCGAAAATGAAGAAACCACGGACGTGAGAACACATTAATGTTGGGATTAGTTAAAATCACACGCGATCAATAATCGGTATGTATCCCGTGTTAAATGAAGCTCCACCATAACGGCGTTATATGGGCGTTTATTGTTCTCAGCAGGAGAACGTTACGTGGCGCAATTCACCCCATGAGCTCTCGAAATCGTGCGGACAAATTGACCCGCCCTCTCTTTATTTCCGATCGGCTTTTACACGAGCGGATGGCCAACGGCTTTCAATACACGGCGAGGTGTCGAATCGGTGGTGTCGTCTCCAAAAGAGAGAGAGAGACCCCCAGGTGTCCCACGTCGAAGTATAAAAGGCCTCAGATACACGTACACACGCGCATATACGCAACACTCCGAGAGGCTGGCATCTCTCTAACAGCACGACGCGCTGATATTTCCGGATGGTGCACGCGCGTCCTACTGACAAAGAAAAACTATCCGCTTTGTCGAGTTTGTGCGTTAAACGGTGCCTTCTCACACGCCACATCGGCCACTGGGCAGGTGATGGAATATGGCGATTGGTTAAACACCATGAAATTTCGGCAAAATCGCCCGATATTCTTCTCGAAAGACGATCCCGCCACGACGCCTCTCTTTTCGAGTGAGCGTCAATTATGCAGGTCGTTTATTCCGACTCGATGCTCTCTCATCAGCTGCCCGTGACCGCGCTGACCATTGATTTTTAGGTCGTATAAATCTCTTTTAAATGGTTAATTCGTCTTTCGGCAAAGAGGGAGACGAAATATCAGTGGATCAGCAGAAAAATAGAATTGAAATTAAACTAAAAGACAAAATCCCTATTTACTTGTAAATTTCTTTTAAAAAATTTTATACAAAAACCTTTCGCTAATTTTTTAAATGACGTAAATAATGTTATCGAACGAGAATAGTGTTATTGTATGTAGTTTGCTAAAAGGAGTTCGATCCATTGCGTTCGCAAAGGGTGGAGTCTCTCTGATTACCAGGTGGAATTTCATAATGAACGGTATCTTTGCCGATCCCCCAGTCGTTTGTTCGGCGTTTCGGAATCCCGTCGCAGCTGCGAGCGCTCGCACGTCAAATATTTAGCCAAGGATTCTCCCGAGGCAGTAGAGACTTGGGAAGGTCCAGTCAAGGAGAAGGAGAGAAAGAGAAGCAGATAGAGAGAGAAAGAGAGAGAGAGAGAGAGAGAGGGATGAGGAAAGCTGACACACGTTACACATCAAACGTGCACGATCTTAAAAAAAGGGAGAAGCGAAGACGGGGCCATACCGAAAGCCTTTGGATCCTTCTACGGGCTCCTTTCATCCCGATAGACGGTGCAAACTAGGAGCTAGCGGCGAATAAAGATCCCGAACAAACATACGCGCGGCGAACGCTCGGGGTTCACCGATGTCGTAAGGATCGATTAACGTGCCGTTTGATCCGTAAATTTACACATTCAGCGGGGCTTGCAGAGTAAAGAGAGCGACGGATAGATCGCGGAAGAGGAGGAGACAAGAGAGAGAGAGAGAGAGAGAAAGGGAACGGAATTCTTCCGCGCGCACACGACGAACAACGGGAGGAGGTAGCACGGGGCGCCGCCGCCGCACCTCTTCATCGATCGCGTAAATAATACGCGCGCGTCTTACGTGAAAAAATGCCCCGACCGATGTTGCGCGAATCCCGCGCGAATCTCGAGCGGATATTCTTATGGTAAATATTTACGCGCAAAATTACAGGGTATTAAGATACGCGAGAGTCGAGGTAAATTGGAGCCTCGTCCTCGACTATCGTGAACGCGTCCCTTTTCTCGAAAATCGCGTGTCCAAGAGAGGGGGAGCGGGAGGCGAGAAGGAAAGACGGGGAGAAGAATATTGAGGAACTGGAAGAAAAGGTACGAAATTAATCGCAGGTGCCTGTCGGACGACGAGAGGAGGCAGGGATTAACCTCGACCCGAATCTTTTGATCCTCTCGACGAGATAACCGTCCTCCTCGCGCGCGCGCGCGCGCGAGAGCAGAATGCCAGAAGAGGAGAAAGAGGAGAGAAGCACTAGTTCTAACGGTTTCTACCATCTCGCGTGGCCACGTCCCTCTTGCGCGCGGAATCCTTCATCAAAATGCGGCACGCTGTCGTCATTCTTCAATATCTATTTGCCACTGAACAGTTAGGCCGGCTGGCCATTGGCAGAGCGCGCTACTATTAACCGTAGACGGCATAAATAGGTAGCCGTTTAAATCTTTCCGGTTCAACGAGCTGCGCTCGCGGAGCCGTGATACGCTCACGGCTCCGCTCTTTTTATTAGAAAATTCAGAAAACGGAGCGAACGTGCGAGCTCGCGCGATAAAACTTTAAGCGCGAAAGCCTCAGGTTCGCGTAAAGATGCCAAGGGAGATACATGATTTATGGCGGGTTAGGTCTAATGTCACGAGTCTCGCGATCGCGATTAATAGGCCGATAAAGTCGAGTAACGCCAAGACGACGATCAGACGGTGTTTGACTTTACGGAGAAGAAATCAATTGTTTCATCAACAGACCTTTAAATAATTGTTTGAACAATCGTTCTAAACTCTTCCTGTACGAAATGCAGGTACACTTGTTAATGATGAAAGGATTATCCGAGGATAATGCTGAGGGGGAAGAGCGAAAGTACACGATAAATTACCAGAAATTTGTTCTCCGAGAATAATAGGAGGTATTTAGTTATATTTAAAACACGACGTACATGACACGATTTACATGATAATTTTTCATACTCAGGTCGTGATGTAAAAGCACAAAAAAAAAGTCGACTTCCACATCCCTTTTTCAACATACGGGTATTTCGCGAGAGCGGATTTGACTTTTCGAGTTTAATCATCGCCATGTCGCGGCGGTGTTAAACGAAACGAGTTGCCGCGCGCGTGTTTCAACGCGAAAATACCTCTCCCGTATATGCGGCGTACAGAAAACCGTACGTACGTACGTACCGCGGCGGCAGGCATCTGTATACGTGCGTGGCACGGCAGGAACAGGTAGGGATAATCCGGTCCTGTGCCTGCACGCGCTCGCGCGAGTGCAACGTCGGCGCATTCCCGGCGAGCGCGCGCGCGGCGAAGGGAGGAAGCAGCCAGGCAGGCAGCCAGCCAGGCAGGCAGGCAGGCAGGAACGGAACACAATGGACCAAAAACCGGAAAGAGGTACGCCCACTTCCCAAAAAATGGCCCGTAAGAAGAAAGACAAAGAAAAAAAAAACGCGGCCATATGCGCGACGCAAGACGCGCGCAAGAAAGGTTCGGTAGTGAGGGCCACGAGCAGCATTGGCCGGATTCCCATGAAACTCGAGCAGCGGACGGACGGAGGCGGCGGCGAAAACTCGCCTCCATTCAAAGGCGGGGGCCGTCAACAAGAAAATAAACCTAGATTCATCGTATCCCCCCCCCCTCCCCTCCCCCGGAGTGAACAAAATCCTGGTAATTATCGCCGGTAATTTGTCGTGTAGGCTACTCTCCTTTGGCGCCGGGTTTTTTTTCCCTTCAGAAAATACGACTCTTCCGGCCGTCATTAGCAAGTCGTACATATCCTGTCACATTTTGCTACGAAAGGGATGCCGTAATTCTTCCTTTTTCTCCTTTCGTTATAGGCGTAGGTATTATAATATAAATATTTCTGGTGGAAGACGTGCTACTTTAAATGCGAGCGTGTTACAGACAAGCGAATTTTAAAATACAATAAGTCTTCCTCCGGAGATTTATCGTCGCTCCTTGAATTTACGGCGATTCCCGAAAATTCTCCATCCATCGAAATGACGCCGGAGGATTAAAATGTAAAAAAGGATCGCACCGTTACGTGCGTACGTGGTGCGAAGGGCCGCGAACGATATCGATAATCGGAGCCAGACTTCTCCATTCGTCGCGACGGCTGCCACATTTATCTCCTCCAGTGACAGTGCGAAATTTATTCTTCACCTACCAACCAAAAGAGCTCTCTTCCCCTCTAGAACCGCTATCGAATAATAATGCAACGCAAGGCCCTCCCTGAATCGCCGATCGGATCTTCGTTTCGACGAGAGAGACGAGAGCCGAATATTTTTTCGCCGAATTTATCGCCGGATCGTTATTTTTCGTCTCTCACTTAAGAAAGAGAGATAAGTCTGACTCTTAATTTATCGCCTCTAGGTGTAAATCTACTTTCATTTCTTTCCTAATTGATTTAACTCTCGCTTCCATTTCCCGCCGCGCTTTAAAAGAAATAAAATAGAGACAATTCTTTATCTAGAGGGAACAAGATTAAAAAAAAAATATCTCGCGCTAAAACCTGCCGACCCTAACAACCTGCAATTGTCTGTACCAGGCGTAAATGCGTCCTCACAATGCTTTTGATCACGGTAATCGCTGTTAAAGGGACGCGCGTGTCGATCGTTAAAGCTGAAAGCTAAAGCAGTCGGCCACGTGGACACAATGAAACCGCGTTTACCCTCGCGAGTAAAATTCATGAGCGAAAAGAAGAACGCCGTATCTCCCCCCCGATCGTCGATCTTCCTCGCACTCGGTCCCGGGGTGACGAATGACTCTTTCGCGAAGACGATAACGATCGCTTTAGCAATCCCCCTCCCCCCCCCCCCGGCGCTGCACGAGCGCGATGATCGGCGCGAGAGAAAGTACGATGAATAAAGAGACAGGAGGCGGTCTATCGCGAAAATCGAAGATAACGTTTGCCGACATTCGTGTCCGTCGTCGTCGTCGTCATACGCGCGCCGTAATGCGTACGTAAATGCGAGCCGACCACGCGAGAATCCGCTTACGAAGCGTTCGAGCGAAGCCGCTCGGACAATTAGGTCTCGACGAGAGCATTTGTCTCGCGGCCGATTTCGCAAATTAATATCGACGGGCGGGGAATCGCGAGAGAGGCGGCCTGCCTGAACGTTTTAATTGAATCGGCCATCGGTTGATAAAACATCCGTGAGCTCCTAATAATTTCACTGTCGACTTTGCATCCGGGCGAATGTATACATAATATACGTGTGCATCGTACACACGTTGCATGCAGGTATATACGTGTATAATACACGGGGACGTGACCACGAGATAAAGCTTCTTATAGATATCTAGGTAGGGAGACCTTTCACCCCGCGTGTCGCGATATCCACGAGGAGGAGTGTCGCAATCCGGCGCGAGTAAATGTACCGTCGTAATAATTATTATTATTACTATATCACAAACAGGTGTTCTCTCTCTCTTTCTTTCGACTTAGAAGCTCTCCCGCCACTTATCGACGTCTTCGTGTGGAATCGATCGCCGTCGATTTGAAAAACGATCGCCAGACGCTTTCGAGAGCTCGCGGTCCGGTTCGCCGGTCTGTAACTCAACTCGCCCCGCGAGTATGTTTCGACACGCCGTATATAAGAGCCGAAAAATTAACGTCTCTCCCTGTCGAAGCTCGTAACTCGGCGCGAGTAAAACTCGCGGATAAATCAAAATTACGTAACGCGGCCGGGGGGTCTTTCTTCTTTTTTCTCTCTCTCTCTCTCTCTCTCTCTCTTTCTCTCAGCCGACTCTTCTTTTTCTCCGCAGTCGTCGGTCAGATCGTTAACGACGTATGTGCGATGAGAACGCACCGAGTGTTTTGTAAGAGAAATTTGATATCGAAAGCCGGGCATTAAGAAAAATCGTGCGCTTAAACGCCGGGAGAGATATCGAGGTAATCGCGTTAATCTTTGATCACGACAAATATTTTTGCTTCAGACGGGAATGAAAATCCTCGTCGCCTCGTCGGTAGTTTCTAACGGGATTTATTAATTCCACAGGGGGATAATTATCAATTCCGCCGTTGTGTAAGGGAACGCGTGTCGCCCGATACGAGGCAGTAAGTCAATCCGTGGCAGATGTCACGGAAAGTATGCAAATGGCGGCCCATTAAAAATTCCAGTAGCTATAACGAGAATCCCGTATCGCAAGTAATTTGTAGAGCGAACCGCGGCCGCGTCGTCTCCGTCGATTCTTTCGTAAGCGGGTAAGGTGACGTTTCTATTCGTCTCATTTAAACGGCCGTGAAGAAATCCCCGATATCAATCATCCACCAAGATCTAACGATCTACAGCGCGCGCTCACCGCGAGCGGCCGTGACGTACAATTTTAAACGACGGGGATTAGCAACGTATCAGGGGTGTAATTAATCGTTCAAGTGGTATCTGACGACTGTAACAAATGTACGGACGCGCACAGATAATGCTTACACCATATTAAATTGTAACTATGCTCAATATTTTCCTTTTTAATTTTTTTTTGTTCCAAAAGGGACACGGCGGAAAGAGAGGTCGCAATCGCTAACAGCTTGGCTTTCCAGAATGCAGAATTGCAATTAAAAGAGAAGGGAAACCGTTGTTTCATGTTACGCAAGCGGCTCGGTGCAAAAGACAGCGCATTACTGCTCTTTATACAAATATATGATAATAAATTGGACATATATTTTCGAGTATTCCCATTTAGGGGATGCGATTATTTTTCGCACGCAGGCGGTAATATGTATTATTGAGAGGGAGAAAGAGAGAGAGAGAGAGAGAGAGAGAGAGAGAGAGAGAGAGAGAGATGGGGGGACGGTAGCAAAGTCTTCATAAATATAAATAACCCGGCGGTCGAGGCCGGAAAATTGAATTTTCACGGGCACGCTCGTCGGAAGCGACGGACGCGACGATCTCACAGATTCTATCTCGCCTCGTGAGTGTTTTCCGCGTCGGGTCGCGAAATGGAAGCCCGCGCGTAGTATAACGTGGTAATATCCCCGGAGATGCACGCGCGCACAATGCGCGCTCGTCGAGTCGCATTCGTATACGTGTGCACTCGCGTTGGCGGTGGCGGCGGCGACGACGACCACCAGGTAACCCTAGATCCCAGATGAGCGAGCGAGATTACGCGCGGTTGCAGCAGCGACCTGTCGGCGTGGTCGGACATGCGAGGCGAGATTATAATCGACCGGCATGTCCATGACGACGCGTTTCAAGGTTTTGTGGAACTTCCTTAATGCCCCGCATAATCCCGGGGATTGTTTCGGGTATTTTGCCGAAAAACCGCTGTTACCTCATGGATTTTCCCCGGCCCTTTTAGAGGCTTAAAAGTGGAAAATGAAAACGGATCGTGCAAAAAGCGATAATGCTTGGCCGCACACAGCCGGCGATGAATAATAATGCCTTTATAATATTTTCATAAAGTCCATAAATAAATATAATAACGGTAGTTTTCAGGTCAAACGGTTGCGAGAGATAAATCGCCGACCGAGGAGTAAATTAAAAAATGATTCTTCATGGCGTGTCATTCTTCAATCGATCCTTTTTAAAGGAAGAAGAAACACACAACGAGTTCAAGAAGTCCGACTGGCCGAGTCGCACGCGCGACTAGATTGGCGCGTGCTTGCCCAAGGTATGCAACAGCGTGCGGTTGCAGGTTTTCAAAGGACGAGCCAGGTGGTTGCACTACTTTCACTACGTCTACAGTCGCGAGTCCACAGCGGCGGCGGCGGCGGCGGCGGCGGGTGCGCGCTCGATTGAGCGACGACAACGACAACGACAACGACAACGACGACGACGACGACGACGACGACGGCGCAACGCAACGCGCGTTTCCACAGGGTCGACGGGAGTCGCTTTGTAACACTTTCACGATGCAATTACACCGAGCGTGTGCGAGAGCGAGTGCGTACACACGTCCGAGTGCGAACAAACGCACACGCAGCCGCGCGCGATAGTCGATAGTCGACGCGACGCCAGTACGCGTCTCTAATAATACCAGTAATCATAATTAATTGCTCGGATCCTCGCCACGCCGCGCCGCGGCGAGATTGCCTCTCAGGAGCGCGCAGCGAAGTACGACAACTCCTCGAGACCCCGAGGACTAATCGTTTCTCCGTGCAGATTTCGAGATGCGCGCCGATCAATTTTTGTATTTCGAAATGTTAATTCTTCCCGCTCTGTCTCGAGCCCAGAATCGTCTGTAACAGAGTGAGTGACAACGCGTACAATCGTTTATCCTAATCTTGAGATCGCAGCGTTAATTTTTTTTTTTTCCATTAAAGCAAATGAAGGGATAATATTTCGGGTGACGTTTCGTCTCGGGTTTCAAGTGCTTTTCAAAAACGTGTCCGTGCGTGGAGTCTCTTGACGGCAGTGGCGGTCGCAGCTTGGGTTTCATTAATTTCCACGCGATTCGCTCCTGAGAGCGCAAGTACGTGGGCATTACGTACGTATAGCCCGCAAAGCGTGATCGAGATGAAGAGTGAGAGAGGAGAGGGGAAGATATGGAAAGGAGGCAACGCGATATCTCAACGGGGCTCTCTCGCGATCGTTTTCGTCTAACGGTCCGCCGACGATTATCGGACAAGATCTCGACGACCGGATAGCGCCACGAGCACGGAGACAAACATCGGGGATCCGTTCTCACGTTGCCGGCGACATTTTCCCTCTCTTTCTCTCTCTCTCTCTCATGATCCCTCTCGCCGACTATCCGACATGTTAAAGACGGTAGTTGCGCTCGTAGACGCGCGTCTCTGGGGCGAGGCGAAAGAAGATACGGGGACAAATTAGCGGCCTTTATGTACGTTATACGGCGAATTGAGGCTAATCGTGGCGAGCTGGTAAAAGGGGGACAGACGCCGAAAATGGAATTACGCCTTAATGACGGAAGCGGGTCGATTCATTTATGAAATTGCGTGAGCTTCGGAGTCACGTCGCCGCGCGCCGTAAATGCGAGGGAAAACGAGGGACGCGCGCACACACCGGGGTAGGTAGGTAAGTAAGTCTCGCTGCGGGCGCCTATATTCTACGTGCACGCGCGTTTAACCCTCCGGTGCACCTTGGGGTTCTAAAGTCGTTTGGATATACCTTTTGTATAATTATACGCCATCCACGTGCATACAACTTTAAAGACATTATGCGTACAGGTTCGTATATATAAATATATATATTCATGGAAGCTCTGTTTTGCTCCAATTTATCAGATTCGCAGTATGCAAGTAACACGAACTTTACTAGTGTTTAACTAACTTAAATGTAACAAGACATAATATTGTACACAAGTTCAAAGGACGAAGATTTAAGTTTTAAAATTGTATACGGTAAACTGTAAAATAATTTTTGTACATGAATAAAAGAAGAGAACCGTAGCATTGAATTCAAGAATTGAAATATGCACGTGAAATATGCGCCGTTCGGCGCTTAAGAGCTGCAATGGCATTTTCACTTTGTTTTATTAATCTGGTTTTCTTGCAAATCGATTGCACTTGTGGATCACGAGGGGTCGTTACCAAATCGATTGTACGATTATATCGCAAAACGAGGCCACCGCCGCGCTACTTCAACACCGACTGCGAACGAAGCGGAAACCGTTTTGAAACTGTCGTGTTTTACAAACGCGCGAGAGCACGATATTGCATGCGCTAAATGTTACGAGTATAATGGTTAATAGACGGGTTAATGGTTAATAAACTAGGTTGTCGTTATTTTGCGTGCCGGTCATGCCTTCTCTGTTTTAGCCCCTTAGCCGCTGGGATTATTTTGTAAAACGAGGAGAACATTTTGCCGCGGGCGTGTTAAATAATTACGCGTTTTCCATCGTTACACGTGTACTCGCGAATGTGTTGCGGACAGAAATTTTATGAATGTAAAAAAATACTGGAAAAGCTAATTCCATTGAAAGCGCTGCATCTGTAGAGGATGTAAATGTGCGCCGGTTGCATATAATTGCAGCAGCAAGTACGTAGATCATCCTGCCTTCGGCATCCGCGCGCGAAAATATACTTTTCCTCGCGCCCGTCAAAATTAATATCAAATTATTTTTTATTATCGATAGCATATATCTATTAATATCAAATTACGATTACTTATCGAAATAACTGATTGGTCACTCGAAAACGACGAATTTTAAAGGACACGTACTCGGCGTACGTGAATTTTGGAACTAGAGTGGTCGCACGTGGCCAACTATCTCGCGCTTAGCGCGATCGCCGCGTTGGTGAAAAAACATTGTCGCTATGATTCGGTCACGTTTGAAAACGTGCGACACGTTCCGCAAACTACGCGGGATCCACGTTCTCGTCCGGCCACGTCGACCGACGTAGACAACAGGTAGAAAAGCGACGCGGAGGGTTGCGCCCCGTTTTTTTTATCGAATGGCCGAAGAAAATTACCACACTTCCTATCCCAGCTAAACGTCCACTGTCAGCCACGCGATAACGATCGACTCGCCCGTCGACATATTCGTGATGTGATCGCGTCACGAAAATTCATTTCCCGCCGACCGATGTGTCCCTCCGTCTCTCGAATATTTACGACCGTTTTCTACGTCCATTACGTGGATTTATTGGAATTTAAGCTGGTCAACAATTTTTTAGTGATATGACCGATATACGCGAACTATTGCCCTCCCCGAGTTAAATTTATTGCGTTTATATCGCGTTTATAATATCGAGATTTATTTCGAAATGTTAGAGAGCAAATAGCGTATAGAATTAGGTTTCTTGACAAATAATGTACCTGAAAGAAATTAATTTATTGGCATACAAGAGAACCGATTTTTTTGGGCCGTACTGTCCTTACTGCGAGTATCGAGGCCCATCGCTGTTGACCAGAGATAAAAAATTATACGATAACGATCGTAGGGCAAAACTGCTGATAATGTTTGCCTGACCCTAATCCCGCGGAAGATACAGAAGGGAGATTTACTGCTATCCCTGTGCAAACAGAGAGGAAAAAAAACATAGACGGGCTGGACACACGGAGATGGTAACCCTAAAGTGGCGGCGGCGGCGGCGGGCCTAGGCCGGGCGAACCCCCGCGCGGCGGAACCGTTTTGACATTTGATGGATTACGTAACGGAACGAGGAAGAGAAAATCCTCACCGCTGCATGCAGGGCGCGCGAGGGAGCGAGAGGGCGACGACACGACGACGACGATCCGCCGCGCGGCGCGTCGCGGCGAGTGTTTGCTCGCGTAAAATATTTGCGCGCGTAGAGTCGAGCTCAAACACGTCGTGTCCTGTCATTTCCCGTGCGGTGAGCGCGCGCGCTAAGCGCGTATTTGCGCGCTTAGCGCGCGTTCCTCCTCGGCTGGCTTTGGATACGGCGCGCGTGCGAAAACCTCTAGCGCTCGCCTATGCGAGCGCAAATACGCACGAACGCGCATAAACTTGTGTATACGCGCGGCCGTATCGCGTGTCGCCGGGTGACCTTCGCCACCCCGAAATTTCTTTGCACAGACGGACGACACGCACGGTACATCGACCACACTTCCCTTCCTCGGGTATTTTTTTCTTTTTTCTTTTTAAACGACTGACCGCGAACCGTCCAGGCTGCCTTCGTTATTTACTTTGCATTTGCTGTTAATTGCCTTATATATTCTCGGTAAATTTTACGATGAAAACATCGGCGCGTTCTCGAGAGAACTTTTTACGCTGTATTTTACGATCCAAGAGAGATATGATGTATCTAAGTAGATCCGGGGTAATTGGAAAAGTGATTAAACGTGACCTTCGGAATACTCTTAGGAAATGAAAAAGTATCATAATGATTATTTTCTTTCTTGAATATTTCTTTCTTTTTTAAAAAAGATTCACCGCAAACCGTCACACTGCCTTCGCTATTTACTTTACATTTGCTGGTTAATTATCTTATATTCTCAGTAAACTTTACGACACGTTTTTATACATAATTTTAATGGTGTATTTTATAATTTATGACATTTTATGAGATATGGTATCTAAATCCGGTCTAATCGAGAAAGTGATTAAACGTGACCTTTGGAACAGTCTTAGGAGATGAGAAACATCACAACGATTACGAGCATTATTAATAACCAATTATCGTAGCAATTAAATTTAATGCACGATAACGCGTCGATTGGGCGTGCGTAAATCAGCTCGATTAGTCAGAAGAAAGAAAAAAAAAATCGAAGGAATCCTCTCGAAGAAAATTAAGGAAGGGGATTCGTTAAACGTACACACACGTTCGCTCTGGGCAAAGTGTTCTCGAGCGGTTTTACAACTTTTTCAATTTCGTCCTATAAACGTCCTATAAAGGCGACGACGGAGAGAGAAAAGCGCGCCTAGAATCGCGGAATCCGCAGGAGAGGACGGCCGAGCCGAGGAACGAGAGAGGCGAATTAATGCCTTTCACCGTGATACCGATCGTTAATGCCTCGGCCGTTACGCGAGTCCCCGTGGAATATCGCGGGGTTGTCTCGCGCGGTAACGGGTCACGCGTACATACACACACATATATATACGTATAATACGTACGAAGAGATTACAGTTCCACGAAATCTCTGTCCCCGCGATATCTGCAGACCGTAAGCACGGGGGGCGTCGCGAAGATTAACGCTTGGGTTATCGCGATACTCGCTCCCGATAGAAACGAAATAGCGGAAGGACACGCGATTCGCGATCAGGAATGTCTCCCTCGCCGCCGCCGGCGGCGGCGGCGGCGGGCACGTCGTATCGGAGACGCGACGTTTTCGCGACAACGGAACAACACTGATGATGATATTATATACTTGGACTCACCTGGAACTCACTCGCTCCGGATTCGCCGTCTCCGCGCGCTCCGAGGTCGCGGCAGGCTCCAGCGACGAGATGCAGCTTGCTCCGACACTTGTGCACACACAACCCGGTCACCACACGGCGGAAGAAAGGGGCACGACGGGCCGCAGCGGCGTCGCCGTCGTCGGAAACGCGACGGGGTACGACGACGCACGGGGAACGTCTCGGTGGTCTGGCTCCCTCAGAAGGGCCGCGGCGAGCGGAAGGGCCGACGCGACTCCGCCGAACAGTCCGTCACGGTCGATAGAGGTGCACGGACGAAAGCAAGCGCCATTTTATCCCCGTGCACTCTCGCGGCAACGCGAAAGGTGGACGGACGGCGCGCGCGGTGCACCGCGCGCGCGAGGGACGCGGGCGGGGAGGGAGAGCGTACGCGCTCCTCTCTCGCGCGGCTGTGTCTCGCTCGCTCACTCTCTCACTCTCTCTTTCTCTCTCTCGCACACACGCCACCTCTCTCCCTCTCGTTCTCTCTCTCTCTCTCTCTCTCTCTCTTTCGTTCTCTCGCACGCCACTTGGTACCGACGCGAGTTCGCGAATCGTACGATCACCCGAAGAATTCACCCGAGGGTATGTCCGCGGGCAGCGCGAGTATCCACGACGACGTCGTCGCGCACTATACTGGATTATTCACCACTTTCACACTGCAGACTGCTCCTCACTCCGCGCGACTCCGGATAAAACGGGACACCCTCTCAGCGGAGCGCTCCTTCGCGTTCCTCGAGACTCCGGCGAGACTCGGACGAAAAAAAAGGAAAACAGAGACTGCGTGTACAGTCCCGTCGCGAAAACGTTTGTTTATCGGAGTCACACTTTTTTCTCTCTTCTTTCCCTTTCTTAGGTCTTACACCTCTCTGCGCGTCCCTGTTTTCATTCCCCCTTTTTCGGTTTCCTCTCGCTCTCGTGTTCAGTTTCTGTTCCGCGAGACGCGAACGCAGGACCTACCACGCCGACCTACGCGACGGCGACCGTCGTGCTCTGCGAGAGGACACGAACTGAGCGCCGGAGCAGCAGCGCCGAGCCGAGCGGCGGCGGAGGTTGCCCGGCTGGTTTCGCCGCGCGTACCGCTATTCGGCCGTGTTCGGCCGTCTTACACTAGCGCCGCCATCCGAGCTGCACCCTCGCTCGCCGCGCACCACCGCCACCGCCGCCGCCGCCGCCGCCGCGGCCATTTTCTCTTCTCCTCTCACCGCGTTCTTGCGCCTTCCTCCCCTCCGCCCTCCTTTCCCCGCGTGCAACATTCGGCTGGCGTTGCCGAACTCTGCTGCGGCGCGGGGTGCGTCGCGACGCCGATCTCTCTGGCGCGCGCGCGCGCGCGTCCCGATCCTCCTGTGCGTCCGAGATCGCCCAGGAGGAGGGTCGACGTTCGCGCGTGTTACTCTCGTTCGAGCACCGGCGGCGACGATGACGACGACGTAGCACGCTATTTCGCGAGAGCGGCGCGTCGGCGAGGTCATTGATTTTTTGAGCCCGTCAAGTGTAATCCGCGCACATGCGCACCGATGCCGACGACGTGACATCGCGCCGGTCGCTGCTCGCTTCTTTCCGCGCTCATCCGGAGATCTGTCCCAGACGAATATCTGTCCCGTCGTCGCACGATATCCGCTCGAGTTACCGTCGCCGCCGCCAATATCACCTTGCACCCTGGCTCCACTCGAAAGCTCTTTTCGGGTCCTCGATAGCAGATTCATCAAAAAATTGTATTCTCGATTACTGATTCAATAGCTTGTTGCATATTATACAGAAAATTCGGCATCGAATATTAGTATCAAATTTATAAAACTAATATATTTCGTTTAATAATCGTTATTTCGCCGTATAAGAAATTATATCTTAATGTTCCATATCTCTGATTGTACGAAGATATTCACTAAATAAAAATACATTTATATGATATTTGACTTATAAATTCTAATCAGGAAAAATAAGTGACAAATTTATAAATATTGTGATAAGTCTTTTCTGTCATATAAATTGATAATTAAATTATAATAATTATATGAAAAATTGAAGAATCCTTTCTTAATAGGTTCGGAATGTGTGCTATTTCAGCCTGATTCTTAACCTCTCACTATAAAATCGATCGGTGAAAATGTTTTATACTTAAATCGGCGAACAAAGCGCTAAGTTTGCATTTTGAACGAAAACTCGCAGGGATAAAATGCGACGATATTATCGGTCCTGCTTATCCACATGATCTTGTCGACATTATCGCCTGTGTAGATTCGGTTAACTTCATCGAAAAAAACCTCACTATCCTTATCGCTTTCTGAACAGGCGGATTAGAACGTCACCCGTGTGAAAAATGAACCTACTTGACTTCAGGCGTAATGGGAAGATACGAAATTTCGATCCACGCTGTTCCCATCGTTCTCTTCTCTCTCTCTCTCTCTCTCTCTCTCTCTCTCTCTCTCTCTCTGTCTACCTCTATTTCTAGCTGCAACTGAATTATAATTTCCGATAACAGAGAAAGATTAGTGATCTCCTTCGATGTGATGCCTATATTCGTCGAGCGCGCCGGAAACATTAAATTAGTTGCCATAATTGCGGCAGGGAAAATTGTAATCGTCGCGGATGATACGAGTTATGGTTATTAGAGGCTCGTAAATGTTGGATAGTGATAGCTCAAGCGATCGATAATATAAATGTCGACGAAAGACATACGATAGAATCAGGTAGAATTGCGAATGTTTGCTATTAATGATTACTGCAATGTTTGTTACAAATATATCGCCGATAGATAACGCTTTGAGATAATCTATATAAAAAAATCTTCTATTCTGCGATAAAATGTTTACTTGATTTCAAGTCTTACTTTGTTTCAAATAGAGTTGTCGGTAAATGTTACGTGTTAGATTTCGCGAGACTTTCAGAATGAAAATAATTAATACGTACAACCGATTTTTAATCGGTTTTTATGAAATAAATTGATTGGATTATACTATAAAATGTTAATCGAGTGACTGTAAAAAGATTTTATTTTTTTATTGTTTGCAATATGCTTAATAGAAAAATCTGTAAATGTTGCTCTTTCTTGCATAAAATAATCAATCCTGGAAGACAATAGAAATGTTATATATACAAATTTCTAATTATTGAAAAAGAATGAAAAGACATATATATCACTAATTGCAGTAAATTCTGTTATTTGTCTTCGAGTACTGACATTTATTCCATATACTTTATTTATACAATGACCGCGAAAGATGTTTTTCTTAGACTTGACCTCTTTTAAAATTTCATAAATGTAAGTCTGCCACGAATTCTTATTTTTAAGCTATTTAGGCTCGAGCGATCCAAACAGGAGAATCAGAAAATAGACTAGCGATAATAAATGATTCAACGAGAAATAAATTACTTACTACATGATTACTCCGTTGTTGCTCAATGCCTCCCTTTCCTCTCGGATTCCCTCATCGTATTCACAGTATTCACACTCATTTGCGAAGACGATAGATTACGCGCGCGTGCGCATTAATCAGCGAGATACGACGATCGCGCGACACTTTAACACGGTTCTCTCGGCACACGGCGCGTCTCGAAATGGAAAATTAACAGAATCCTCTCGGCGATTTGGCACGGAAGCGGCATAGGGAATTCGTAAATTCGCGCGGCCAACTTCACGCACCAAAGAGAATTACCGCGGCGGCGACGCTGCACCTGTTGCTCCTCCCTGCACCTTCGCGCACCTCCCGCACTTTAAATAACATGCGTTTTGCAACAATCCGTTCACGATGACGAGATTAATGTCCGCGAAATGCACAGTACTCAAAAGTACGATTGTCCTTTCGTCGATCGTTCGCGCGCTTAGATTTTGATCGAGTAGATCTCGTTTCAACGAACGCTTCAAGTCGTCAATGCGCGAACGCAGGCACGCAATTGCATAACGTCAAAAACGATTTAACCGAAAAGTTAATAATAAATGAGGCTACTTATTAATTTAACGCGTCGCGATGCTGTCCGAAGTAATGCATCCCGCACCCACAATGTGAATAATGAAAGCGACGCCGACGGCGACTTCACTACTTTGATACTACGCCAGTTAATGCCCAATGAATTTGCATTTCATTATCTAATAATGTACAATTGGATATTTCCCACATATATGTATTCTGAATAAAACGCCCGAAATGCATGTATTATTAATAAAGAGTACATTACGCGCACGCGTTCTCCCGTCCCAATCGATCGAATGTAATTGCAGTTCCCATCGTTTCCATCTCTATTTTAAATAGAGATAAACCGCGGGAAACGTATCGATTCCAATAAAACCGTCGTCTTGATACATTTATACGAATCGTTATAGAAATCGATTAAAATTCATGACTGCTGCAATCGCGCTCTTCTCAGGGTTTCATCTCGCGATCGAGGATTAATGGGCAATGCTAAGAATAAAAATGAGTACAGAGCGATGTGAAGATTCTTATTTTAAATAAATAGTATGCTAATCGTTTTTCCGACGTGTTTTTCATTTCGTATGAAATTTGCCTCGAAAACAAATTTACGCGAATTTATCGATTAATTTAATTACTTTCTCTCGCGCGAAGCGCAAAAAAATCAAAGGAAGGATGAAGAGGAGGCAAATTAACTTCCGCTTAAACACTTTTCCCGATTGAGATGCGAGACAACAAAAACGCCGCGTCGATTAGCGTCGGATGTATGTTTTTCCGCGGTTTCGATCTCGAAAGTTGGACTCCCGGAAATTATATCGATTTTGACCTGTGAGCGTCGCGAGCTCTTCTTTCTCTTAAGCCGAGGAGGCGAGGAGAGGTAATCGTTCACGATCGAGATCGAGATCCTTCTCTGTCTATCCTTTTCCTCCGTGAGGTTGCGGTTCTGCGTGTGTGTGTGTGTGTGTGTGTGTGTGTGTCGACAAGTAGACGGACGGCTATTTCCGCATGACATCACACCGCCCGCATTTAGGGAGCACCACAATTTTCTATTTTCTCGACGGCTCGACATTGGTGGCCCCGTGGCAAAAGGCCCGGCCCCACCGAGATGCGTCCCGATCAGTTTTTATTGCCCTCTTCTTCCCCTCCTATCCCTCCCGTCCATCTCCCGCTCGCCCTGCCCTCGCACGACTTCCTCCCGGCGACACGCACCGCGTTCGCCGCTCGGAGCGATGTTCTTCCCTCCTCCGATGTCTTCCTCCTTCTCGGAAGTCTATAATCATTTACCGCTGTTAGGAAATTCCTAATTTAGTGCCGTATGAGATTGCGGGGTTTTCAGTTACACCACGATAACGTTAAGTGTTAGATTAGATTGAGTTAAATTGGCATCGTTATTCACTTTTATTGTCTCCGTCTGTCTGCCAACCTGCCTCATTCTCTCCTCGCGTTTCCTGTCATCGACTCGATATTTTGTAAAATAATTGCCCGAGTAGTACCGTCCAAAAAAAAAAGATCGTGTTTCTAGAACGCGCGACGAATCGCGTTGTTTCTCTCTTTCTCCATCTTACAACGGATCAAAGGAGCGGGAGGTTATTAATTACGACGCTTCCGCAATTGGGCAAAGTACTCGGGACGACGACGGAGAGTGTAAAATCCGATACGAACAGACTTGTCCCGTTAACACGCCGGTGATCTGATCTCGAGCGACGTCTACGCCGGCTCGCCTTCCCCTAATCGAGAAATAATTATACGAATTTGTCAGGGGAGGGGGAGGAGGGTAGCCGTCGTCGTCAACTCGCCGCTCGAGATTCGTGCGCGTCCGCGCGCGTCGTCGTGTTGCTTCTCCAAGTTTTTTCTACGCACCGACCGGAACAATGGAATCGACGTCAAGACAAAGGAGCTGCTTCTCCACTCTCTCTCTCTCTCTCTCTCTCTCTCTCTCTCTCTCTGTGTCTCGTTCGGTTTCCTTCAGTACCGTTCGACCGGCGCTAACTCGGTTAGCCGTTCGTTAGCGACATTAGAAACGATCGTGCAAAAATAACGCGTTTTAAAGCCGCGGCCGCCGCGCCGCTTGATTTGATGCTGGCGAAACGCTCGAGACGCAATTAGCTTAGGAAAGCGAATGAATATTAAAATGGAAATCGCGTCTCGCACGCTAAATACCTCGCGTCGAAAATGTATAAATATAGATCGCATCTGCGCTTTCTTATGACCAAGTGCTACACGCAATGTAGACCCGATTGGATCTAAAATTAACAATCGACTGTATTTGAGAAAAAGTGAACGTCATATTGCTTTATTAGAATGTCATTGGATTTAGGGGATCTAAGGTTGTACGGGTTCTGCATGCGCAGGATGTATTAATGTCAAGTCGAGTAATATCGCAGCCTTGGACGGGAAAAATCTCGGATAGCTGCAGTATAATTTATAATTTATAAAGTCGAGTCGTCGAAGCGAGCTACTCGCCCGCGGGTCTCTCTCTCTCTCTTTCTTATTAATCTCCATCGTTTACACCTTGGATTCAGCGGAGTCGATTGTTCGACTTGGGTGTAATAGCCGAGTCGCGACGCTCGATGCTGGTCATCCGAGACGATCTGTCGATCGATGTATTTCCCTTTCGATAGACCAGATGCGATCCGCGGACCGCGGAAGAGGATTTCTGCGCGAACGATTCCGTAACGACCGATTACGCCCCGTTCGGCATCCTCCGTCGGCTCCCTTGCGCGTTGTAGTCCATTCATTCGTTCGTTACGGCATCGGCTGGACGGGAGTCTCTTGCGCGGTGCATCGCATCGTCGAGAAACCGTTGGTTTCTTCACAGGAATTTTCAAGTTTTGCCGAAGCTGTTTAAAAGGTTAGATAAAGATGAATCTGAACATGATTTTGTTGGACCAGGAAATAACTATTATGTAGAACGCTCAAGCGATAAACAATATTATGTTAGCGTATTATTTTGATGGTTTATCGAAATTATTTTCAGATCCGCATCTAGCTAAATTTTCACAAATTTTACTTCGATTGCATAAAAATATTACATTTGACTGTAATAAATGACTTTCGGATTTTACTGGCGACGTCATGTTTTTTAAACGCTCGGCTTTTTACGGTACACCATTGCCATACCTGTGCGCGCGCGAGATTATAATATTCTGCGTTTCCGCAGAGAGTAATCGCAATCGCCGCGCCGGTGCAATATTTTCTTTTCGCTCTTGTTCCCCCTGGTTATTCATGCGTCCCTAATAGCTCGTAGAGTTGCGCCAGCGACTGCTGCGATTTTCTTCACGAGTCACGGCCGATAGGTGATTTTTGCGCGTTACTCTCTCTCTTATCCGAGAGACCGGGCAGCGCGGTCTTCGGAGAGGACAACGACGAACCCGAGATCACGGAGCCTTGAACGAGGGAGCGATCGGTCGGTTGGTCGGTCGGTCGATCGATTGATTTTTTCGTCACGGCGTCTGGTTGCACCGCTACTGCCGGCCCGTTGCAGGTGGAAGCGACTCTTTGCTCTGACCCGGGGGCTTCTCAGAAATTCTCTCCAGTCATCGAGACGAATTCCACCGAAATGCGGGGCGGACGATTAATGGCCTTTATACGTTCCTTAAAAATCTCCGCCGCGTCACAGATTAATTCGTGTTTTTTCCTACCCCTCCTCCACCCTCCTCTTCGCTTCGAAATCGAACCGTGTCATCGTGCCTCAATCATTCGACGAGAAAAGTTCGCGCGAATGAAGAATTACAAAGAATACTCTCCATTTTTTTTTCGGGAATTTCATTTGCCCGCATGTATCGATTTGTTTTATGTAACAACGATTATTGAGATACACGGAGAGAACTTGGCCTTAGAATTCCTCCTTAAAATCATGATTGCCCCGGGACAACATAAACTTCGGAAAATATAACTGAAAGTTTAGTTCAACTATTTCACATTTATCTATTAGTTGCATCACAAAATAGTTATAAATTTTACTACTAAAGCTACAATTTTTTAACACTGTCCCACGACTATCGTGATTTGCGAGTAAATTGTCATCTAAATTTCGGGCATCGTTGGCTTTCCGGGCGACGACGCGGTTCGAAAGCGGTCGGATATTTTGTAGTTTGCGGCACACCGATGCTTGACGAATAGCAATAATAACGTAATAACGGCAAACAATCACGAGTAATGTAAAATGGTGACACGGTTTCTCGAATAGCTAACAGTGCCGCGGCGGTATAAATTCATGCGTTGAGTTAATTTATGACCATGCGCGTGTGCAAAGGTTACAGAAATGACTCCAGGCCTTCGAGCTGTACCCGAAGGCGAAGGAAGAGAGAACGTCGGCGTCTCCCGTGGGAGACGGAAAGGATGGAAAAGGAACACGTCGATCGCCGGGGAGGAGGGAAAAAGAATAGAACGTGGTGGAAAATAAAAAAACGAGACGAGCACAGCGTTACACACGAAACGCTTAGGTCATAAAAAAAATTCGAAGCGCAGGTATAAACCGACCGATCTACAAGTCCGCGCGCGAGGACGATCCTAATCTCGCGCTGCTCGTGGCGCAGAGGGTACATGACGCTCGGAAAACCAAAAAGATACCGTCGAGATGAGGAAAGAGAAAGAAGGGGGAAAGGGGAGCGGGGAGGGCGCTAAATTGCCGGGATTCGTTAGAAAATCGCCGGTATGCGGTGCGTCACGCATCCGCGATGGCAAGGGGAAGATGGAGGAGGACGGAGGGAGCGATATTAGAGCCTCGGAGGAATTTCGAGTACACGGCGTCGCCCGCGGCGTTAAGATCTCTCAACCCTTTCCCGCGCGCTTCTTCCTTCCCCGTGGCTGTTTCGTTCGCCCTGAGAATTCACGATACAATCTCGGCCTCGTTGGCCACCGATTGCGTTAATCGAGGATTCCTCTAAGAGTGTCGTCCTCCTTCTCCTCGTTTGTTCTCGTCGCGCTCTGTGAAGGCCGCCCGTGTTTCCTCCGCTACCATTTTTGGCCACCTGTCATAAACATCGCCACGACTGCCGCTGCCGCTGCCTGGTACCTACTTCATTGTTGATTCATGCTTTACAGATGGACGTTTTTATTCCCACCGTCTGGTCTACCAGAGACATATTCGTCGGCGGGCGTGTAAAAAGAGGCGGAAAACATCGTTTCGTTGGACGTGTCTTACGAGGTAATACATAGACGAGATTTGGCTCGTTTGGTCGTCCGTAAATCGCGTCGGAAGGTAAACGGAGAGCAAACGACGTGTAAATTTCACGTTTTGTACGTACACGCACACACACCCTCGAGCGAGGAACTCGCGAATCTCGCGACGCTGTCGCACGGCTCGAGTTAATGATCTTGGTAATTGAATAAATGCGAGAGACTATTAGTCGCGACGCCGAGGCGCGCTTTAATGAGTCGCCGTCTAAATCACCTGCGCTCGACTTATTACAAATTTAATCTAGAGTTAATCGGCATTTAATTTAAATACTCGCCTCCGCGTAACAGACTTACGTTTCCCATCAGACGGTTGCTCTAACTTGGCGTTAATTCGCAATATTCGGCCGTCCGTAGTCTAATGAAATTTAGAGTACGTTGACTCGGGTGAGACGAGGAGGGGAGCACATGTAGCTATGTAATTTTTTTTCATGTACCTCCAATAAATCACTTTATTGCGCTTAAAAAGAATATCGTGTATATCTGCTTATATTGTACAATCGTGACCAGCAAAGAGCGTGACAACACGAACGCAAGGTTTGAAGTTGGAGAAGCAACAAAAAGAAGAGCTGAAAAACGCTGTGTTATTGTATTAGAAAGTAGTGTCATTGTCACAATTTTATTTTTTCTTGAATCTGGATTTCTTTGTCGCTACCACGGCGTTAGGTAACTTTGGGTTACACTGATTTTTGTGTTTCTTGCTTTCGACATGCTGAGCAAACGTCGTCTCCGAGTTTAACGACAGGTTGCACGGCGCGCAGTAATACTGCCCTGCAAAACGAATCTCATTATTGCACTAGAATTGCGTCAGTCGCGCGAAACAATACATCGCTTTTTATCTTTATAGCTTTATATCACGTGACGATTTCTTACCTGATGGTGTCCGATAAATAGAATAGTCTATAGGCTCGGAGGCGCTGGATGTATTCTCGATTTCGGCAGCTGAAATGAGAACGAAAATTGGTAAGTTGAAGCGACACATGTACGTAAACATCGTGTTTATTTTGCTGACCGATACTACCGGGTTCAGGTACAGGGAGTCCGTTGAGCCTGAGCATTCTCAAATGTCGGGCTCCGCGTTTGTGCGTCTCCAACTGATCCTGACGATTGGCCGAGACTCCGCACAAGTCGCAGCGCAACGGCGTGGGATACGGCGGAGACGCGTAAATTGATGGCACTGCAGCCGGATTCGGCACCGCGACCGGATTCGGCACCACGGTTACATCAGAGGTAATGGTCGGGGCAGATTGCGCGTCCGGCATGAAGGACACTCCGATTCCAAAGCGACCCGTCGAGTCCACCTGATTGTACTGATTCTGAACCTGCAGCTTCTTCGATGGCCTACTGATCGCAATAATCTCGTTATAGTAAGGATTTATCGAATCGTTAATGTAACTATTGTCAGGAAGCTAGAATGCATGTTCGTACCTCGCACGAGGCCCGCCATTGGCCGCCCTGATGTGCTTTTTGCCCGCGTAGTGTTGCGTGGCGTCTGTTTGCGACGTAAACCACGTTTTGCATATCTAACAATGTAGATCGTATGCATGGTACATTAATATGCAACTTATGTATGCGATGTATGTAAATACATAACGGTAGACGAAACATAACAGTAGGCCTCTTACATCACAGTAGTTTTGCCAGTCGTTATTGGTCGTACTGCTCACTTGGCCGTCTTCCGTTTTCTGTTTTTTAACGCTCTGATTGAGGAACATTGATACTTTTTTCTGATGCGGTTTCCCGTCATAGTGCAATTTCGCTTGTAACGTGGAGTTCATCTGCAAAGTACGATATCGCTTCGTTGACAAACAATGTTTATAATTTTTTCGACATGAGATTACAATCATAGAATTATTCTTAGAATAAAAATAGAAATTAGATAAACGGAGATAAATCTCTAATTATTCGATTACGATTAACCGGGCCTTACGACTGCGTTGCACAGATCACATTTTAGCGGTTTCATCAATGCCGAAAGTTCCTTCTGCGCGCTCGCCACTTTCTCTAAGAAATAAAAAAAATACAGGAATTAACATCTATATAAAACTATTCATTATTTTTTAATTTTAAGATTTTTACATCACGCACACCCTGCTGAAAATTTTACACTCAGAACACTTGAAAAATAAAAATAAAATCTGTAGCCTGTATTTGGAATGTGATTTTAAGATGCGACTTTTTTGTCATTTTATTTTTGTTTTAATAAATGAAAGAGTATAGATTGGAGTCTACATTTTTTCTTAAAATTGTTCATATGAATTCTAAAATATTCCAATATTTATATTAAGAAACCTGACAATTTTCCCAAAAATTGTAAAATATATTATAATTCTGAAATCCGCATAAAAAGATGCCGAGAAAAATTTTCACCGAGAACTCGGAGGTGTAATTTTCAAAAATTCCGTTCTCCAGTTTACCTGCATCCTGTGCCGGATCGATGAATTCGTTTTTGCGTTTGTAAAAATTCTTATTCTTATTTTTTCCCACGACCGGGGTCACCGCGGGAGATGCTACCGGAGCAGTAGCCGCACCCTTGTAACTCGGATCGTACCACGGATTGTAAAGCTCCGAGGTATCATTGTCGGTGGGTATCCACCAAGGCGGCGGTCCGGGAGTTTGCGGCTGCATCGTTGGATGCATCATGTACGGATTCGGTGGCACCGAGTTCGGGAACGTGCCCAGAGCCGGCGTGACCACCGGTGCCGTGGCCACATTCTCGCCGCTCGTTGTCGCCGATTGTTGCTGCGTCGTTGTCAACTGTACATTGCCGTTCGTGGATTTGCTCACCAAAGACGACAACGGTGGCGGCGGCGGGGGAGGCGGTGGTGGCGGCGGCGGCGGAGGCGGGGGCGGTGGCAGAAAGCACTCGAGCCCTAGAGAGAATCGAGGAATTAATAAAAAAAAACAGAGGCTAAAGAAGAGAGAAAAAAAAAGGGAAGACCGGACCACAGCGGTGGCGCATTTTTCTCTCCTTTCGAGAGACGCGCACACGGGGATTTCGGTAAAAGTCGAAAGCTGTAAATCATGCGACACCCCGCGGTTTCATTGCGGTCATTTGTCACATCACTGTCGCTCTATTGTGCGAAAAAAAATTTTCCCTGCGACATGCTGAAATAATTATGCAGCGATGCGGCACGGACGTGCATTTTTTATATTTATTTTTATCGATACCATTTTCTTTTCTTTTCCTCCTTTCTTTTGAGGACCCTAACGGTAAAAGTATCGACTGAAAGGAGCTCTTTTTAACTCTCAAAGGTGTTGGACAAGTTTATTAGTGCACCCGGGGCTCGACAGTGCATTATTCTTGCTTGCTGCAACGAAATTTCATCTGCGAGCGATTTATGATCTTGCGATAACAATCCCGCGGGGAGGAGGGTGAAGACGGTGTTCGTTTTCGTTGCGTAATATAGATAAATCGACGCTTATCGCGCGGTCTTATTAATATACCGTGGAATCCCATTTAATTGTCACGGTTTTGACTCGCCGGCTTTGACGCAGAGACAATACATTTCGCGCCGCGAGAGGCAGCGGTACGCATTTAGCTTATCACACACGGACGCCGCAGTGCTGATGTAATTTATCTCAGCGCCTGTCGCGCAGTCCATGATTTCGTATATCTTTGTTATACAGATAGACAGATATACCCGGTGCATCTTATGTAATCATACAAATGCAAATTGTGCAACGGGCAAAAGATATATATATGCAATATCGTATGACCCGCGTTTGCTTTTAAAAATATTTCTGTTTGAGAAACTGAACGTTTTTTCTTTTCATTTGTACGAAATTATGGCTTATTTTGCGATTAATAACGGTAAAGAATTCTGTTGGCACGCGTTTCCCAACAATTCGCTTCTGTCTCACGTGTTTACGTTCGATGGTCTCCAATTTTTTTCCTTCCCCCGTGCTACGAAAAATCAGAAATGTGTGACTCCTTTCACAAGATCAATAGATCAACGGACGTAAACATAAAGACGTAAATTTACGAACTCGGATGAAATGGAAAGTCGTTTAGATCTGGCGTAACATAATATTATATGAGCGTTCGCGTGTACACTGCATGATACGTATGTATATACGTATTGCACATATCTCGTACGTACGCGAGTTCGCAATTTACTCGTTAATGCGTACACATGCACACACGATAATCGTCTCGTCCGGCGATCACATTTCGGGAGCTCCGAGTGATCCTGATTGCGCGCCAATTGAAACGATCCTCTAGAGTTCCGAGAAATCGACAGGACGTCCCATGACATGCTCGGGATTTTACGTTTTTCCGCCTTATTTTCCGTTCGGTTCCTCCTCCTCCTCTCCTCTCGCCAAAGGACACGCACGTTTACGCTGCGAGACGGATGACGAGTCGAGGAAACACAAAAGGGGAAAGAAGATCGTTGTCTTCGGGGACGACGACGGGGACTCACCCGGCACTTCTGGATTCTCTATGACTTTAGCGCTGGACATTTTCCCGTTGCTGCGGAGACTTAACTCGATCGGATGATACGGCGTTTTTATTCTTCTGACCAGCTCCACTCGATGGAGGGTCCTCGCCCTGACTCACGTGGACGCCGTCCTCGTCCTTCTCTTCGTCGTCGTCGTCGTCGCGCACTCGACACTTTCTCGCGTTACGACGTAACGGTGCGTAACGTCGGACTGCAACTCGCACTTCGGCATCGACTGTCGCTTGTCCGGGCGTGAGCCGGGACCGAGAAGATTTGTGAGGTTAATTGAACCGAGTTTGACACAAGCCAGAACCCGACGACGACATTACGCGAACGCGTGACGATGATATTGACCCGCGGCGCAAGATGGCTGCACGCACCACGCACGCCGCGCGGACCTGAGCGCCGTTCGTTTCGCTCTTTCGACTTCGACGAGATCGTACGAACGGTCGTCAACTAGGTATAGCCCATCGCGAAGATGGAAGGCGAGACGGAGAGTGACGAGCAGCTGCTCCAGTGTCTCGAGGAGAAAATCGCCAGCGGCCACAGCATGGTCCAGCGGTTGAAACTCATGGGCAAGATCGACGGGATCGACAAGCTGATACGGAGGATTCAGCAGGAGTTGAAATTTCTGGAGAAGGCAAGAGAGACTAACTCAATTTCGATACAGATACTAAGAAGGACTACGTCTCGAGTGAATATATTAATAATGATCTGGAAATGAGCGAAGATTTTAGAGTTGAGGATTAATTTTTCTTCATCTGATAAAATAGATTTTCAGCACTCGAATTAGCAGATTGGTAACTTGATGGTTTTTTTTATATTTTTATAAAGGTGCAATTTACGGGAAACTTGAAAAAGAAACACCTGCAGAGCTCGAATCTGACTCATCTCGATGCTATGGTGACTCGACTGTCCTGTGCCAAGAATCCCATCAGCGTGATAAGACCCTTCAAGTATCAGAAATCGCGTCTGGAGGTTGACATAGTATGTAACAGTGGTGCTTCATGGGTGAAGGTTATAGCGAGGAATGCCAGAGCCTTAACTTTAATATCCCTGGGGAATGGAGAATATGGACAAAAATCTGTCCTGGACCAAGCCAACTCGTATCTCGTATGCAGCAAGTGTCACCTGCATCGCTACAGGCCACCGGATGTGATATTTCATTTTGCTTACGGCGTAGAGGTTCCACTGGCCTCGCAGTTAGAGCAAATGGGCATTATAGTGGAGGGAGACAGGATAGATACGAATGATGAGAATTTAAACAGTCAGTTTGGTTTATTTTTGCTAAATATTTAAGAGGATATTTCAGTCTGGATAAAAAACCTATTTTTGAGAATTTTTGAAAGAAAATTGCTGTATAAATTCTTTGATACACTTTTACACACATCTATTTGTATATATTTAGTAAATATCTACAAATTTGGATAAATGTTTATTAATTTTTATGTAATGTAAATTTAAAAACATCTTTTAAGTAAACTAATCCTAGTTGTAACAATTATTTAGACTAAAATACCCTCAAAGAAAATCAATTATCTTACATGAAAGTAATATGACTTCACATATATTTATTGTTCTCTATTTATTTTTTGGAGGTAGAACAAGATGAACTGGATTTTTCCAAAGAATCTACAAGCGATTCCGAGACAGATTTGGATGTGAACCTGCAGTCATTGAATACATCTGTATTGTCAACTGAAATCAAACTTTTAAATTTGGATGTATCAGCGCTACTGGCTTATGTCACGAATATGGCTAATGGATATAATAATTACGTCTATCGGGAGCCACTGCTCACGCAACAAGCAGAAATGGAAAGAAAGTGTCCCATAAAACCGATCCTGGAGAATTTGTTTCGAGATAAAGAACTCGTAATCTGTCGAACGGCGTGTAACAATTTCATGAGTATCATCGATGTTATCGGGGGTCCGAAGGAGACGCAGCGCGCTCAAGAATTGTTGAAGAGGGTTCGAATCGTTGACGATGTGACCACCGGACGAATCATGGAGCTTCGCTTAGGCGGTAAAATTAAAGATCGATCGCGATTAATTTTCGCGACAGGCGAAAGTATGAAGAGCATCACCGTTTCTGCCAATGAAGGATTCGTAAGAGCAGCGCGCATGCAGGTGAATACATTTATTGTACAAGATTGTTTTGCAGTTCTGAATTGATGTTATACGATATCTTTTCAGGGCGTTGAGTGTACGGTTTTCTTACATGAACCAAGATCGTTGTCAGAAATTAAAGAAGGTAATGCAACAGTTATAGAACAATCTTGATATTATTCAGAATACTTAGGCAATCACAAAGAAAAATATATACTGGTACTAGGCATTTCTATCGTTAATTTATTATAATTTTTATATATTATATAAAACGACATTGACATAAATGTTATTCCTCTGGGAAAAGAAGCTACTGTATTTCATCTTCATTGATTATCCGAACGTTAGATTTGTTAAATTTAAACTCTATACCTTCCTGAAATTCTGTAAAATATAAAATAAATTGTTATCACAAAAAGCAATGTGTAAAATTAAATTATTTTTTAATATCCGACATAATACCGTCGATAAATTTGTTGAAATGAGGATTTCTTTCTTTGGCCATCTGTATATACTCTCTACTCTTTTCCCTGTTTCTGAGATGCATGTAACACTTAGCGCTATTCAAAAGAGCTTTTAAATTCGAGTCATTCAGTTTCAACGTCCATTCGCAGTCGTGCAAGGCTTTTTCAAATAACCCGAGGTTCATATAGGATAATGCACGATTATTCCACAATACAGAGGAGTCCTTACGTTGTTCTAACGCTTTGCTATAATAAGTCACGGCTTTCTCGTAATCACCTTCTTTAAATGCGCCATTTGCAATTCTCTTCAACGTTTCCGCCCGTTCGTTTCTAATTTTTCGATCTTCTGCACGCTTTTTAGCATCATCTTCTACGCTTTTCATAAACATCTCTGTTAATATAAAAACGTCAATTATTACTACGGCGCGCTGAACAGACAAGATAGTAACGGAATAGGTAAATGAATGAACAATCTACCTCGCGACATTCTGTTCGGATCATTGGAGTCGTCTTCTTTTGACGAGTATTTATTAATTACTGATCGATCGGTTTTAATTTTTACCTCTCCGTCTTCATAGATTTCTTTTTGAATTCCTTTCTCTAAAATTTCGTCGGCTAACCTTTTCCCACATTCCTGTTCTTTTGGATCGGAAGATACCAGTTTCTTCACGATTTTTTCTTGAATAAAGAATTTTATTGACAGACGTAGGTTTGCAGCATAATCGAGTGTCACACTTACCTACTTCAGTGACACGATGCATAAAATTCTGAAACTCTTCTTCCGTTGGATTTTTATCAGAGTTCAATTTATTAACAATATCATTTGCCTGTTCTGTTTTATCATAACTCACTTTATTCTGTATATTCATATCCATTTTTTATGTAAAATCGTAGGAATAACTGCAAAAGCCTTTTGTATATGCTATAGGAAGAAATGTCAAGTTTGCTTCCAAGGAAACCATCATCATGACTATAGTACAATCAAGTTGCTATGGTTTGTTACACTATATCTACTCTGTATATATGTTATAACCGATACTGATTTATTTCAAACAAAATAATTTAAATTACCGCATAACCCGATAAAAAACTTTTTATATGTAACGTAAAGAAATATAATTGTAAATATAACGTAAGCTTATACATGTAGTATATAACTTTGTAAAATTCCAAATCACAATTTCATTTTTTGTAAAAAAAATACAAATGTTTTTCTAATTGTTTACAGTTATTGTTTCCATATATACGGAGATTATATACAAGAGAAAGAAAACACACATAGCATATTTCGCAATTTCTTAAATTTTATTATATAAATTTTTTAGCTATACTTTTATATAAAAAAATTTTTATCGGGAAAAGTGTATAGTATTAAATAATATTTTCAATAGTATAGATAGATTTTGAGATTGTATACTGTTACAAACAATAAGATCATGTGATATTGGAAAAATGATGGTCAGCTAACGGTTCGGATTTTTCAATGTTATAATGTTTATATAAATATCAAAGTGTAATATGTCAGGAAAACATGCATTGAGATTTATATACAATAGTTTATCAGTTTATGAGATCGGTTTATGAATATTAAAGTTACATTAACCATTTGAATCTCTTCTAGGAGAGAATTCTGCATGAGGATGAGTGTTCTTATTTAACGGGTGAGGCAGTAGCGGAGTGAAAAACTGTAGTGTGGCTTTACTGCTGTCTTTTAAGCTCTCATTGTCGATTTCATCAACTTCTAGAGGGTCCATGTCGACGTCCTCCTCCACGTCCGAGGATATGTCGATTTCGTCCTTTATGTAAATCGTGTTCAAACTGTTGTCTTCACTTGAATTCTTCTTAGCTTTTCTTCTATCTAGCGGGTCGTTTATTTTATTATCTGACATAGAAATTGGTGGTCTCCCTGGGCTGATCTCTACCTCGTCCATGATACAACGCACTTTCTGGAAAGATAACGGCTTGTTCGTTATCGTAGATAACACGCTTGGCCAGCTGATCTCAGGTTGCGTTGGAAACGCCCGTCTCTTTTGGGGACACTGCTGTTGCTGTTGTTGCTGCTGTTGCATTGGGGACATCCTTCGCACCCCTTTGCTTGTGCTTGGTTCGTTAATGTCTATAATACTGATACCGGAATTGCTGGTCTCCAGCCGTTGACACAGTTCGTTTATGTTGATCTCCTCGGTCTTCAAGGGCGTTTCCTGAGGAACTTTGGCTGGCGCTTTGTAAGGATTCATCTTGGCGGCAAACCTTGTCTGTACACCAATTTTACCAACCTGTTGTGTCTTCGTGTTGCCCGGTTCGTGTTGCTCCGAGGTGGGGTTCCTCCCGGATGAATTCCTGGTTTCCTCCAGCCTGACGCGCGACACCGTCGTCTTCTTTGACGCGTCACATTGCTCCTTGTTGTTGGAACTGTCGGTCATGTAGTGGCCGAGCGAGGGCGGGATGTGTCGTAATCCGGTGACCTCGAGGATCTCGGCGAGCTTGAGCAGCCTCCTGACTTCGGACTGGACCACCTGTATCTCGCCGCAGTACATGAAGTTGACGAGGGTCTTGAGATCGTCGGCCTCGATGTCGTGGAGGACGATCATCGGATGCGGGTGATCGTTGGCCAGGAGCAACCGGCGGAAGAAGGAGCTCGAGTTGGCCAGGACCATCTTGTGACACTTGAGAATCGTGCCGTCCTTGCACGCCAGGGAGAGATCAACGAACTGTTGTTTCTCGTAGCAGGTATCGAGCGAGCCGACCATGTGCGACGGGAAGCTCTGCCATTTGAAGCTCAACACCGAATCCTCCTTCATCGTGATAGCGCACTCGGGCCGACGGTTCAAGTCAGAGATCACGCGAATCAGACGACGCGAGCAGTTCAATCAGCGGCGTTCCCAACGACAGCACTCGCCATGACACCACGTGCCGCTGTTGTCGTCACGAATCTTTCCAAGGGGACGCGAGTGAAGATGGAGCTGACGAAAAAATGGCTCTCCCTTCGCGTCCGCGGCGGCGGGAGACGCATGGCGTATATGTATGTACACGCATGCGTATGATCACGCGGCAAGCTGTGTATATTCCCGTATTCCCGTATTTAGAGACGCATCGCGTCCTCGGGAGCTTTCGAGCCTCCATATGATATTGATAATGACGCGGATTATCGTGATTATTCCGTGAGTGCACGGAACCAAGTACGCACTATCCAAGAGTCTCGGTTCCGATTTCGAAACTCCCGCCGCAGTCGGAGTTGTTCGAGATATCGAGAGTCGCGAGAGGTTCCGTTCGAGGGTCCTCGGGAGTCGAGAGTCGCGAGAGATAGCCAGTATTTGTGGAACGACGGCGACCTCTCGACCGCCGGTCCAATTGGCTTCGATAATTGCAAATGGTCGTTTAACAACAGATGATTGAACGCGTATCGTGCGGCGCGCGGCGTGGCATTTATCTGTCAAGAGCGGTGGCGGCCGGCCGACGTAGGTTGTGATGCGCCGCCGGCTGACGCGCGCCCGTTAAGCGGTGAACCGGCGAGACGCGACGGACGCGTGGATTCATCGGAGGGACCCTTGCTTTTTTTTTCCCGGCTCGGCGGCGGGGCGACGACGGGACGACGACGGCGGCGGCGGCGGCGGCGGCGGTGGCGGCGACGACGACGACGGGGACGAGGACGAGCGGCGGCGAGAGCGAGAGAGACAGAGAGCGACAGAGAGGGCGAGACGCGCGAGAGCGTGCGTAGCGGGCGGCCTTTGAATAACCGACGCGTACGTTTATTATTATGTGATCGCGGGTCGCGCGCGCGGGTTGACGGCTTCGCGGGAAGAGAGGTAGACGACGACAACGACGACGACCTGGACGAGAGGGGAAATGCGGAGCACCGACGTTTTCTGCTATCTCATCGTGGCGACTCTCGCCGTTCTGCCGAGTCGTGCAGGTGAGTGCATTTATTTTTCTCGCGTACATTTCTCGCGAAACACCGGCCCGGAGCGAGAGCGGGAGAAAGAGAGAGAGAGAGAGAGAGAGGAGGAGGAGGGAGGGAGAGAGAGAGAAAGCGAAAGTATCGTGCCAAGCTCGCTGTCTGGTCGGTGAATTAAAGCGGCCGCGAAATTGCTTCGTCCGTGCGAGTCGTCGTGGTCACCCCAGCTTAGCCACAATGGTCTTCTTCCGCTCTTTCTCTCTCCATCTCTCTCTTTCTTCGGGCCCCTTGTCCTCGTCCCCTCGTCATCCCCCCTTCCCCCGCTCTCTCTCTTCGCCTCATCTTCTTCTCGAAATCATGGGTCTGAAAGACGAGAGAGCACCCTCGGCTGCTGCGGAATCGTCCAGATGGACCTGCAACACGTGCGACGCGCGTCGTGCGTGCTCGTGTTCGTTTGCAGCGTTTCCGGTGATTCAACGCCGAGAGAACGGAGGGTCAGAAACGCGCTTTTCACGCCGCAAAAATTACCCACGTCTCACGAAATGCAGCCCCTTTTTTCTCCTTTTACGTACACTGTAATTAGCCTTTTTTTTTTCTACTCACAAGTTGCGTCTTTGATGCGCCTCGCGGAATTGCAGGAAGTATAAACAGCGATAAATTAGTAATATCGCGCTTCACGGTACACGCGCTGTGTGATAAAAATGCAAATAATTGGCACGACAACGCTGCCGGAGAACTGTATTCATGAACATGTCCAGGGGGAGGGAATTTAAACCTCCCGAAATTTAAAAGTCATGAATATTTTGTACACAATAATAATAACAATAGCGATAAAGTATTATTTATTTCGGTTTTAACAACCGTACTTTTCCTACATTTTCTTCTGGAAAGGAAATAAAACTTTCGATTGACAAAATTTAATATTTTTTTCTATTTAAAATCAGGAAGATATTTTAAGCTCTAAAATGAAAAAGATTTATTTATATTTTTATAAATATAATAATGTTAATAATTATATGTTAATTTAATTAATTATACACCGAGAAAAAAATGTTGTTAATTTGACTTAAATTTTTCAACTTAATTAAATTTCTTTACTTCAGGTATTTATGCATTTAACTTAAATACATAAAATACTTGAACTTCACAATTTAAGTACTTATATATTTTACTGAAATACACAAATAGTTAAATTGAAGAAATTTAATCAAGTTGAAAAATTTAGCCAAATAAAGCTTTTTTTCTCACAATCAGTATAAATATATATATTTATTTCTTATATATTAACGCAAAACATTGCTGTATATGTGATAACAGAAATGATCTCGAAGAGAGGTTTCTTTCGAGAAAATCATAAATTCCATTTTTGTTTTAAAAGCTATCGAGTCACGTCGGAAAACGAAGCACGGTATCGATAGAAATTTCGCTCGCGCGTTTCTCCATTGACGCAATCGTCGAAATTTGACGGTAACACGTCAAAATAACGAACAAATATACATCACAGTTTCTATTGCGTTTCCTCGTCTCTTCCGACGATCGAATGCCGAATAAATATACGCTCGCATCTCTCTCGATCTCCGTTGAAATATCTTTTCTCGCATCGCGCTCGCTGATTTATCGTCCCTCGCATTTCCACGTTGCGTCCAGTTAATTACGAAAGCGAATTTGAAACGCTTAGTTGGCGAGGGTCCCGTGTTTTTCCCTGCCATAATTGCGATGTCGAAAGAAACGCGCGCGCAAAGCTAATTTGCGATAATATACCAGCTCCTTAAGGTGGTGTTTTTTTATCCGCGCCGCGCATTTTTCAGTCCGTGCATCCGTGCCTTCCCCCTTTTTTTCTTATTGCGTGACATAATCGCCGATCGCTTCGGGGTAGAAATCAGACCGTGACGCAATTAGTTGCGCGTCAGTTTATTATGCGATATTGAATTGCACGTTTCTTTTTTTTTTTTGTACCTAATTAAGTGCTGGATATTTTTATCCCGTTGTACATTACTTGCCATGCAGAGATGACACATGTTATGTCACAACGATACGTTTACCGTTTCGCTCCATCGTTTTTCGTGAAATTTTCTACTTGGAGAAACGGCGGCTTTTCTTTTTTTGTCACTGTCGATGTCGTTTAGAAGAATATTTGTAAAGAAAACATCATTTCGAATCTTTCTTCGTATTCTTTATACATTTGAGTAACCGTAATTTGTCGGTGATGAGTTTATTTGTTTAAAAAACATGTCACGTTTTTGTCACGTACGTCTATTAGTTTAGATTAATTTTAATCTCGATTTGACTCATTTCCTTTAGCTTTTTTACTTCTGTGAAGATTAGAAAAGATAAAGAATCAACTCGAAATCAAAGTTAGTTCTACGTTGGTAGAAACGGAAGACTGTAAAGATCGTTTTCCGGAAACCTATGACAACTTATCGACCAAGTAATCGCATGGACCCAGCGTAATTAGTTTTACGGCTTGGATGTCTGACGTCGTTTCATTCGCTATCCGTTTTTCTTGATTGTATATCTGTGTCCGGACGTCGCGGATGAAAACGATGGAGACGGGAGCGAGACGGCCCGACGAGATGCTGCGAGCTCGCCGTTCCACATTGCGACGGCTCCGTATCAATTTAAATAACCGGAAGGTTATATAAGCGCGAGAGGAATTCGTCGAAAAAGAAAACCGGCAGTACGGTGTTCGCGGGGCGAATATCGGTTCCGCGCTCGCGTACTCCGGAGCGTATTTTCGCGTTCTCGGTGGGCGAGAAAACGCGCGATTTCCTCCGCCTACTTGGCTCCTACTTTCATTGCACAGTTTGTTTATTTGAGCTCCACATGCATCGCACGTGTCCGTCCGCCTATGCATGTCCGTATGCGAGATTATATGAAGTAATATACGTAGTGTTAATAACGAAAAATCCCACGCAATCACGGATCGAAAAATGAGTTGATACAATCTCTCTCGATACATCAGCTTCTTTTTACGCTCCTCCCATGTCTTCTTACACCTTCCTTAACCATGCAATTCTCTTAAAGGGATATTATACGCCTTGGGAAAATTCAAGTGAAGACTTGGGCTCTGTTTTACGCGGGTATTCGTGGCTCTCGTACATAATAAATAAACGAGAGGAGCCTGCGACGGATACCATGTTACGCGTGTTGCACGTGAAATCCTTCGGCGAATTCGCGTTTACATGCTGGCGAAACTCGGTCGGACGAAATTGGATAGTTGACGCGGAATTGAGCGAAGACACGCAAGGAGTAGCTTTCCTTTCGAGTAACATTTAGCTTCATGGATATCATCGCAACGCGAGTTTTCTCTCCGGGAATATTGAATCTGCGTCGGAACCTATATACTTTTTATCGTATTTTTTTGTACATATTTTTTTGCCGTATCAGCCGCCATTATTTAAAAATCACGATAGCGATAGCAGCAAGTCGATACACTTTCATATCTTTCATCCACGCTGGTGCAGTTGTGAAATTGCATTTCGCGTATCGTTGTTATCGGAATATTTTGTTGATATTTTTCAATCATTCAAGATACTGTCAGCTGTCTTATTGTATCGATATATCGATATACGAAAAGTTACAATTCTTCTTTTCGTTTTAATTTAATTCTACATCTTTTTACTAGGAATTAATGACAGTAACGGTTTCATTTAGTTTTTAGACTTTGACTTTTAATGATGAAGAAGAAAAAAATTTCACGATAAAATTCTGCACGCAGATAGAACTTGAAGTTGTTTCGATTTTAGGTGATCGTTCGTTCGCTATGCTTATACCTTTTATTCCCTTCCGATATCACTTCGGATCGGCCTATGTTATGTTGAGGAGAGGATAGTTACATAATCCGAGTGTAATCTTAACTCGTGATGGTAGAAATGGTCTTTTCGAATGGAATTCTCCTTCGATCTTGGCGCGATTTAACGGCGGATCGCCCGCTGTGTGGGACTTCATGAAAGCGAGATGAACAGACTCTTTGTTCGTCCGAGCGATCCGATTTTACGACATTATCGCGGAAAAGTGATCCGTATTGTGTGCGGCGATTCCACGAGAATGCAATAAATGGATCGAATACGATATATCACGAAACCCTGAAACCGTTGAAACTTTACACCAACGACCGGCGAATCTGCCGGTCTGAATTACGTGATTATATTCAACGCGCGCCTTACATTTGCCCGATGTAAATTGTGACGGCATTGTAAAGTCGTATTTACGGCCGGAGATGTGTAATGCTAATTTTATTCACAAAGATAAAACCTTGACATACGAGAAATTTTTTTCTCCAATGTAAAACTTCTTTTATGACCAAGAGACACGTTACTCTTTATTGACGACAATTTGTGTAATGACGTGGACGTTTCCGCGTACATTTTCACGTCGATGTTTCAAGCGAAATCACGTAGGACGATGTTATGGAATTAATGCCACAGCAGCTATTTAAATCAAAATAAAAGTCTCATAATACGCTTGGCTCAGCTACAGCGCGGTTACCCCCCTCCCCCCTCCTATATGCTGTTGATAAAACGAATTCATCTCTATTAACTGATTCAGCCAATCATGCGTCACTCTATCGGACTCGATGGAGTTACGAAAATGCCATTCATCCTCGTGTCTCTTTGTGTTCTGGATGAGATAATGAAACGTTGGCCGGCGATAACGAGACGGATAAGAAGTGTAGCGCATTCGATTAAGTCTCACATGATGCGCGTAATCATCGATTTATATATGTAGTGTACATGTCGCATTGTCTATGACAATTACATAGTTTTTTATCTTTTTAAGATTGCACAGGCAGTCTCGAACAAAGGATCATATAATTACAAAATCTCTTTTTATATTATCTCTTTATTGTACACTGAGAAAAAAAAACTAGATTCAAATAAATATTTCTTGGAATAGTGCTAATAACATTATTTTATAGAAAATTAATAATATTTATTTAAAACAAGTACTAGTTTTCTATAATTTAGAAAATATTACTTGTTTGAAATAAATATTATTGATTTTCTATAAAATATGTTATTAGCATTATTCAAAGAAATATTTATTTGTATCTAGTAATTTTTTTTTTCAGTGTAGGATTTATTTATAATATTTTATTTTGTATTTTAAAATGATAAATATTTTTAACATTTTCTCAGATGAAATGACTAATCTTGTTAGAATGTCTCAGAGAGCACATGATTTAAATCGTTATCTTTTTCTTTTTTTGTTATAAAATCGTCACGTTTATATGGATTAAAGTCTAAACGTTATCTTAATAGTCATGATTTAAACATTGCTTGTAGTATTCGAATATTATTTATGTCGCTTTGATGATCACGAATTGAGTTGACATTATTTTAACAACATTTTGCTTTAGCTGCGAGTGAACGAATCCTTGTTATTCCAGCGGGTAATGCAAGTTGATGGCAAATCTTTTCAGTTGACTAGATTAACGCAGAAGTCTCGTTGATTTTGAATTACATGTAGCTTGAAAATAACGACTTGTGTTATTGGTTATTCTTTTAACATCTTTATGGATTTTCCAGCGAATACTTATTTTCCGAGCTGTTTTAAAATGTGTGTTGCTGATATTTTTTTGCATGCGTTACATCACGAGATATAATATTCATACGAACTAAATGTTAAATGTAATTATTTCTCGAAAGTTTCATAATTTTTTATCAATGTTTCGACATAAGTGTCCCTTGAATATGTCGTGGAGAAATATTGTGTTTTTAATTCGTTCGATGCACATGTAGCTGCAACGTGCAAGCGGAGATCTTGGAGATCGCGACTTTACTGAATGCAAATTGAAGGAATGCCGATGCCGGACGTTGGATTGACTCGACGATTCAGTCAGCCTTAGAGTATTAATGGCGATTATTTTCAGAGACCGACCATGAGGCGCACACGACGAGGCCGTGCAACACTTCAGAACTCATCGTGCAGTGCGGTAAAAATCAGAGGTGCCGCGTAACCAACAATGGCATGCAGCTGTGCGATTGCCAACGAGATTTTTATTTTGTTAATGGCGAATGCACTAGGATTACATCCACGGCGGCGAGTGTCGTTACCACCCTTAAACCGGAGCAGAGATCCGACTCAGGAGGTACGTTCACGCAGAAAAACGCAACGGGAAAAATGCCCCGTTGAATGTGTGTTTGCTCGAAAATTTTATGACGAAAAAAATTAGGATATGTTATACTTTTTCTTTTAAGAAATTTTTTTAAGATATAATTTTGATAGAATTATACCTTGTTACTTTTCGAAGACATATTTCGAAAAATGCTTTATGGGGACATAGGGTAAATACCCGAGTACAATCGGCCTTACATTTTTTTATGAATTTTTAACTTATTATTATCGCTGTTAATTCATGAGTAGATAACGTTCAGCTTAATTCATTATTTATTCACTGATTTGACAAGGAAGGATAGATAGAAAATGATTTATTCATCACAGTTAATCAGGATTAGTTGGCGCGACTAAATTCTCAATCGATTTGATTTAGGTAACTCCGTAGCCGCCGGTCTGCTAATACCTACCTTCCTCATAGTAGTCGGTGTACTACTGTATTTCGGTGCGAGACGATACAAATGGGTACAACGATTTCGGCAGTATCGTCACAATCGTTACGGTAATGTCATAGTCACGAGAGACGACGATGACGACGACGATCCACCGATAGCGTAAAAAAATGAAAAATAAAGTGTAAGAGACAATTTTAAGGATGCCACTGGCCGCGTGTACCAAACAATCGAACTTGAATAGGTGCGGTGTATGTTTGTCTGTTGATAGAACATACAGTTACGGAGGCTGTAGTAAACTTTGATACGAGTGTACACATATACATATATACATATATATATATATATATATATATATATATATATATATATATATTTGGTCGACGACGCTTGTCTGATTCCTTTCGGAATCGTCACTATGTAATTCCGTGCAAGTATCAGCAGGGAAGTATAGATACTAGATGCACGAGAAGCGTGAGACAAAAATGAATTACGAGGCCAAATGTAAAGATGCACTCGTGCGAGTAATTATGCTTTTATAAGTAATCCAGAGTGAATTATAAAACAAATGTTGATTGGTGATATAAAAAAATTATACAATTTATATAATAATAATTGCTTAATTGCACAAATAATAATAATTATATACAGTTTCCAACAGAAGAAATATTTTTCGGCGAAATTTTAACAGTTATTTTGTCCATTGTAAAAGCGTTGTTACTCTCACGCTAGTTGCCGAATTTATATTTATATGTGATGGTTGTAAGAAATATAAAGTATAATGGACTTTATAATTCTAAGCATTCACTGAGAGCATAATTTTTTACATTGATATTAATAAGCTGGTCAGTAAATCTTACATAATATTAATAGGTGTATAATAATAATCAGGTGATCGTTTCTGTCATCACCATCCTCGCTATAGCTGAAAAATTTAGGAAAATTATATTAAATGTTGTGTCGTTATTGTGAATAAGAATACGTCTATTCTCTTTTCCAATAATATTCAATGCAGTAATGTGATTGATATACTGAATTTATCTTTTAAATTTTCTTAAATTACAATGAAAACTTTTAATCTCTAGAAAGAAAAGAAGTATTAAATATTAAATTATTAAATTTAAGAGATATTCAACATCGGAAGAGAGATATTTAAATATTCAATAATTTTTAAATATCTATCCTTTTCAAGCACAATTTCTTTATGAATCTAAGATTTATCACATTACTGATATTTAAATAAATTTTCCATTTGAGATAATTTGTTATTTACGCCTTATACTTTCATTTCTGATGAATACTAAATCAATGGAATTATTTTCATGGATCTAAATTAGTACTTAGTTAAACTGCAGGAAATTTGGAAACGATTGCATTTATACCAAAAGGATATTATTTAATAATCTTTTTTTAATATCTTCGACATTTCTGTAACATAACGAAATATGTAAATACTGTTCAGGACTGCATATTCTTGCCAGCAACAATCTCTTCCTATAATTTAATCTAATTGTGATTCGAAGATGTATTATCTATATATCAATTACGATGGACGCGAGCTTTGGCTCGTAAAAGATTAATACAGTAAGCTTTCGAGAATTATATATATTATATACGTATCTTATTCTTGTACTCTATCATTTTTGTACAGAATCTATGCATTAGAATCTATCAAAATTATAGCAATTATTCAGTGTATAGTACTGACTTTGATCGTCTAGATTTGATATTTTTATAGTTCGCAAATACAAATCTAAAAATGACGAGTAGTACTGGCGAATTATTATCGCACTAGTTTCAATACAGCGACAATGTTCATTATTGATCCAAAGGCTAGTACTGTCTGCTTGTTTGTTATTGTCAGTGCATTTAAATAATTTAACTGAATCCTATTACTATCGCAGCTACGTTTATACAAAAGCTATAGCAGATATTTGTTAAATATTGGCTTCTTTTCAGGATTGCATTTAAATACTTTCTACTTTTGTTTTTGACGAAAAACTAGGTATTTACAGTGATTGCAATTTGTGTATACGTGACTCCGTTAAGTTTTCAATCATGTCTCTGTGATGTATTTTATATTATATGACTGAATCTTTAGCGTTGTGGATTGATTACATTTTCTCGGCACAGTGGATAATCCATCAAGTATTTTCCGTGTCAATATTACACATTGTGTTGCCGATACATTTTCATTATGTTTTTTTCAATGTTTGATACATTTCTATTTATACATAGGGCGTTTCTGAAAGGTCTGAACTTTGAAAATTTATTCCATTGATTTTTAGAGACAAAAACTTTAAAATTGAAATAAAAAAGAATTTTTATTCAGAATTATAGGCTATTCAAGATATTAAATTTTTCAATATTTATCTTTTGATTTATAATCAATTGATTTAAATTTAATTTAGAAATTAAATTTGCAATAATTGTTTTAATTATAAATAAATTGCAGATCTTTCAAAAACATCCTACATATATTTTATATTAACAAGCAGTGTAAGTAGCAGCATTATTTAAGGTCGTTTGAAAACACAATTGTCGCTTTAAACTTTATTACAAAAATGTTCGATTACTTTTACGATTACTGAATTTCTCGACTCAACCTTATAATGTTTATGAATTTCTTATGATGGTAGATATTTCCGTTGTATAATTTGTCTAATTTGTACTAAACAGTACAAATGAAAATAAAGGTCTCTAAAAATTCTACAAATAAACGTTTTTAAGCATAATTACTGCTATATTTGCGTGTTATAGCTATCAAAGGGTAAAGAGAGACAATGAATAACAAGTAAGTATATTTTCTCACTCTTTTATATCATACGTAAATATCGACATAGCTTTAAGACAAGATATACGCTCAGGAAGACTTATCCGCTCGTAATAGCTATCGAATTCGACGATAAAACTTAATGTATATAGATTTTTTTTTATAGAGAGCCAACATATTTTGAATCGCAATTTCATTGAACGAATGTGTTTAAGATATAGAGTTACATGATTATTTACAAGTTGCTTATTTGCTTATTTAAGACAAATGGAGATATCTTTTGCAGCACCTCTGAAACTTTAATGACGATTTCGATTAATGTGAATGACATGTATTAATATCGTAAGTTAAATTGTTATTAGAATGTATCACGTTATTTTAAGTTTTGTGTTATTGTATCACGTTCAGAGGAAACGAGTTTATCGACACGCGCTACACTATTTGTGTAGCGCTACGTGATTTTAAATGAATCTTATTAATCAGAATTTTACTAGCGAAGATCTTAGAACGAATTATCTATAATTGGTGTTATCGTTGAACATTAATCCTGCCTTTGCTTTTTATCGCAGTACGCGTGAATAATAATGAGTATCGATGACCATCAGGATGATTAATATCTCATCAATGTCTTTTGTATTTAACTATTGCATTAGGATTTCTTTTCTCTAAAGGTGTGGCGTAGCGTCATTTCACGATTGATAATAATCTCCCGTTTCTTCTCGAATTGTTTAATTTTCAATAATTTATATCGTCTCGAAATCACGCGAGCTATTAATACCTAACTGAATCGTCCGCAAATTATTTTCTACCCTCAGAGCGGCGCGACGAGTGCGTGGCGCGTTCTTTGGAATGAAAGACACTGATCATCTGATTGCAACAGGGCTAAGGATCGAACGCGATAGGTCCATTCGCGGAAAGCCAGTTTCATAAAAGAACGCAGTGTTTCTCTTCCATGAAAGTGCCTTTCCTAAGTCGATCGGTGGCAGTATAAATTAATCGTTTAGCGCTCGTGAGGCAAGATGTGAGCCTCGTGAAACTTCAAACGCTTCCCCGTTAAACACTCGTAATCGGTACATTACGATGTGTTATCCCGTTAGTACGCCGTGTAATCTTGCCATGGTCTCTGCTGTCTGTATTGCGCTCCGCTGACCTGTATAGCCTCCGGCGTCCTGTAGTATATCGTTCGACTCCGATCGTTATTGTTGATGCTCGTCGGCAGGAACGGAGGACTCGGAACGAACGTTTTTTGTTGATGCTGATGGTGCTGCTGTTGTTGCTGTTGCTGCTGCTGATGTTGCTGATTGATTGGCCTGGAGAGCTTATAGTTATTCTCGGAGGGCTGTAGCACAGTGTCTCTACCCAGCTGTCTGTGAAGAGGTAGGACAAATCCGCTCGGCAAATTGGCTTCCTGAACCAAAGTCGGCGTTAGAGCGTCATTCAGAGTAACGTCGTATTCACTCTCGGGGATATCTTGAAGGCGATGCGTCACTTCGTTGATCCTTTGCTTTGCCCTGTAACTGCCCGGTCCCGACGGTTGATCTTGAAAGTCTTCGTTCCTGTACGTCGAGCTGTAGACGTTCGGCGTGGTCTCGATAGAAGGAAGTCTCACCTTGCTGCGGATTGGAGAACCTGAAGATGTCTGTACATTACCGATATTTGCGTGCTTTTCGCTCGAATAATTCTCTATCCACTTTGGTGTCAGATTTTCGTTTTGATGGTTACGCAAATCGTACGATTGATTTTGAGTGGAGTGTCCTCTAGAGGAATTCGATAGATCTTCCTGGCCTCTTGCGACTTCCTCCTCATTGTTTTTCTCTATCGGTTTTCGCAACGCTGGTCTAGATATCACGCTATCATACTCGTCTTGGCGTTGTTTCTTCTGAAGATCGTTCTGGATGGCTTTATAAGCGTCATAGGTCTGTTTATTATCTGATCTCAGGGGTGGCTCCTGATGGTTAACGTTTCTGTTGTCTTGTTGTTCCTCTTGTATGTAATAACCTCTGTATTCATTTTCTAAAGTGCTTCGGTGATCGGTTGTTGTTTCTTCATCTTTTCTGGACGAATGCGATGCTTTAGAGCCGACCGGGGATAATCCCCTTGGATTAGGATTACCGCCTCGAGACGGTAGGAAAGGCCTCTTTACGATTCGAACAGTGGTACGAGGGGGTGGAGGAGACGGTGGTTCTTCCAGTGGCTCGTCGTAATATTCGGAAGAGTACTCGTCTGGGTACGCGACCTGATGATGACTCTGTTCGTTTCTACCTTCCAAGTCTCTATCTTGATAATCCACTTGCTGAGACGTTCTCTGAGATTTCTCGGATAAATTTCCGTGATAATCTTGAGTATCACTCACTACGCGACCACTTTGAGTCTGAGTAGGTCTGGCTGGTCGTTCCGGGTAAGATGGCTTTTCCGATCGGTCAGTTACCGTATCTTTAGAGTCTTCCTCAGGCTTACGGATGAGCTGTTCTGGTAAGCAAGTCGTTGTAGTTGTAGTTGTGGTGGTGGTGGTGGTAGTTTTCTCAGTTGTTCGATCATACGAGTTGGGTCTTCTTGATCCTTCAGTGACGTCCAATGGATCCTTCGACCTCGAGGAGGATCGTGATCGTTCGGCGTCTCTCTCGCGATCGAGAACCCTGGGCGAATACGGTCGCTCTTGTCTGTCGGAATCTGGCGATCTTCCTCGCGAATCGCGATCTTTTCCACGATCGAGAGCTCGATCCCTATTACGGTCCCTGTCTCGATCGTAGTAACGATCTCTCGGACGATCCTGATGCGTTCTGAGTCGTACCTCTTCTGGCGGTGAGTGATAACGAGTTCTAAAAATCAATTGCTGTTGTCACTAATTGTGTAATTAATTATTGTCAATGATTAATGTGTTCAATGGCAATTGCATTAAACCTTTATGGATTGATTGACACAACACTTTTGTTTTTATATTAGTTACAAAGCAGTTTGAGAATTCTATACGGTACGGATGGAAAAATACGTTAACAATGACTGTATATCAACGATGTATTTTTTTATGTGACGATTAGAATAAATATAAAATATAATTAGTAATTTATTATGATATTTCACATTTCGATTATCATGACAATTATTCTTTTTTTAAACGTACTGCTCATGAGTATGATTTTTTTTAGTAGTTTAGTTCGTCGAGTATAATTTTATCGGTGTTGTGTACGTTACCTTACCTGAGCGGACGATCCCGGTCCCGAACTTCGTAGAAGTCTCTGTCCCTGTCTCTATCCCTGTACGAGGGTCTCCTTCTGAGTGGCCTTCTGCTTGGTCTGACGTCCTCTAACTCGTCATCGTAGTAATCGTCCTCCGCTAAATCTGCCGGTCGCCGCCGTGGCTCCTCTTTAATCACAATTTCATTTTTTCATTATTTTTAACGCGACTTACTAACTTTTAATGTCGAAAATTTTTTCAGGTAAATTCTACCTGTTGGCTGCACGGGGGTGGTTTTGTACGCGTATTTGTCTTGCTCCGAAAGCGGTACCGGTCGCCTAATCTTCGGCGGCGCTCTCGGCCTCGAGTAAACCGAACTGCTGGGTGCAGCCGGCTTCACCAGCCCTTCCGTATTGGACGACGCACTCGCCGAAGGTGCTGCGGCCTCCTTATCGTCGTAATCATCTCTATATCTGACGTAAACAGAATATAATATCAAGTTTCGTAAGCGTGTATCGTTCGAACAATGCAAAATTCAAAGGTATTGCTGCATGTGCAAGACATGTAGAAGTGATTTTTGATAGGATCAACATCAGCGTGTTCTCACCTCTTATCGGAATATCTCCGTTCATCGGTATCCCTGTTTCTCGACTCCGGACGTCTGTCGTACACATCTGAATCGTCTACCTCCCTCGAGGTAGATCTGATACCTTGATCCGGATTCCTTCCCCGGGGTCTCAAGTCATCCTCCAGCGGGTCTCTCGATCTGGGTGGCTCTCTTCGATTTCCTCTCGCCGGATATCTGTCTCTATCGCGCGCCGGCGGATCTCTATCGCGGAAGTCACGATCGCGATCCCGATCCCTGAACTCGCGATCTCGGTCCCGCCTGTACTTCCTATCATCGTACTCGTAGTCATCTCGGCCGACAAAGTCTCGCGGGCGGCCGTACTCATCGTCGTAATAATCTTCCTCGTAGTAATCGTAGGGTCTTCTTCTCGCCGGAGGTCTCCTCCTGGGCGAAATCCGATCACGTGCAGGTGCTCGACTGGTCGGCACGGTGACCGGCGCCACGGTAGTCGTTGTTGTCGTCGTGGTCGTGGCAGCTTGGTAAAGGGCGTCGTTTCTGTGCCAATACCTCTTGGAGTTGGCGCAGTCGACCTCGGACACGAAGTGGCAGATGAAGGTCTTCTGGTCGAACGCCGTGAAATTGGCGCACAGGAAGTCATACCGGGTGCCGAAGAGACAATGATGGTAGACCTTGAGAAAAGAGAGAAAACACGCGTTCGATATTAAAATTATCGCGACACGTTGTACCGACAAGAACAGGCGCGTCGTTAATTGCGATAACGACGGCCATTAAGAATACGGAATGGATTTCGACGCCTGGGCGTTTACGAAATCGAATCGCGATCGATAGGTGAAAGTGGACAGCGCAAATCGGCGCCGCGTGTCAGACTTTCGAGATTTTCGAAGGTGCCTTTTGGTCGTTTTCCTTTTGATTTTGTCCCCGCGAATCTCGCTCGCGATTCGCGTTACGTCGGCTGTCCCTCACCGAGGTAACGAAACGTTTGGCGACACGACGATTTCAGCACACTTTTCACCGCGAACGAACTCGGGCGATCTTGCCGCACGCCACCGCGTAGCTTTCACACGGCGACCGCGCGCGCGCGCGCGCGCGTGTGTGTGTGTTGTATGTATGTATGTATGGCGAGTGCGAATAATAGCACGGAGTCACATAAATGTGCATTCTACGGTACGGTCACGAATAAAAAAGCGTCTTTGTGTGAGGGCTGTGTGGTATTATCTGGGACGCACAAACGCCGTAGAATTATCCAGGGAAATTATCTGGAATCATTCAGAGCACATCCTTTCGATAAGTGTTCGGCATCGTTTCACTGACAGCCCGTCATAAAAAGCAGAGGCTAGCTCGGAGATCCCTCCGCCAATAATAGATCATGAATCTTACTCAACTCGTAACATGTAAATGTCAGACGGGCATCTAATCGCGTGTCTGACGTGTCTCATACGCGCACGGAGGCGTAGAGTAAATTTCAGAACAGTTAGAATTGTTGTAATTTTATTGAAAATTTAGCCCCGTATCCAATTTATTTTCTAGTCTCGTGCAAACAAGCGTCGAACTGATTTTAATCAATTGTTGAACGAAACTATTGGTAGAATTCAGTTTGGTGAATCGCGTATGTAATACTGCACGTTCGGAGATTCTGATCCACCGATAGTTTCAACTCTGTGAAGAATTTACGGTGGAAAGTCGATAAAATGTTCGGCTGCTCGAGATTTCCTCCTCCATACCGAACACGGAGAATAGATCACGGTTTGCATGAGAACTAAGCGCTAGAATTATTCAGAACGCATCTTTCTTTATTTGACGTTTCCGCGTACGATATCTTTCGGGTCCTTAGTGTCGTGAGTTATCACTGTTATTGTCCTCGACGAACGTTCCACCGATCACATTAATCAGCAGGATCATTACAATTGCAAATTTTGCCTGGAGGCTGGAAAGATCAGAAAATAACCCGAACGATCGCAAGTGGCTTCCTGGCAGGAAGCCGGTGGAGAATTAATCGCTCATTTCCCAATTTCTCTTCCGCGACAAATCTTTCGCACAGCGCGCGGGATGACCGGTCTTCCTTAACGTCCCCCTTTTTTTTCCCCCTACAACGTACCGCGCAGAGCACGTCCCGGCCGACGAACCCTCGTTACATTTGCATGACAATGCTCCACTCGTTCTCTCCGCGGTCTCGCGAAAATGATCGATAAGAAAAACGAGCCGAGTCCGGTCGGAAAGGGGCTACTTTGCAATCGCTTTCACAATCCTAGGAGTCCGTGCGCACGTGAATCGCGGAACGGTCAGGGACGGGAAGCGTAGCGGACCACGAAAGTCCTCTTCTCCTCGCCTTCTTTCCACGGTGACCTTGTTATCGCGGTCGGCAGAAGGTTTTTCACTTTCGATATCGGTTTCTACTTTGCTGCTTTTGCAATTGACGACAATAAAAGATCGACGATGTATCTACTAATTAATTGGCGTTCATTAATAACGTGGTTTATTTTATCAATATACCACTCGATATATAATAAGATAAATTATACAGTAGTTTTATGTATATGACATTTATACATTTATTGTTCTAGATGTATTTATGCAGATTAGTGCAATTGCTTATTGTATAACTGTTATTGAGATTTACACAGAAAAAAATTAATCAATCATTGTCTCATATATAAGGAAGCATACAAAATGTTCTTTAAAGATTTTGAAATATTATAGAATTTAATAAAATTAAAAAAAAACTTGAATAGACATAACTTGCTTACGTGAACAAATTTTGTATAGTTTTATCGAGAAAAATAAAGCATATTTACCTTTATTAAAAAATAATTTTTATGAGTAGAAAAAAATGTTAGACAAGAAAAAACAATATCTTTAAATCAAGAATTTTAATTTTTTAATATCTATTATTATCAAAACAATCATATATTTTTATGACTGTTACAATTGAAATAAAAATATAATGTTATGGTGATTTAAAATTATTAAACTCTTTAGAGGTTTTAAATTTTTATTTACATATGGAACAATGATTATTGAATCGATATTCATTTTTCCTCTGCGTATCTTTCTTGGCTATTCTCGTCATGCAAACTGAGAAATTGGCATCGCGATGGTTTAAATTACAGTGCGCGCGATATTTTTAATTTTATATAATAAAAATTCCTCGCGCTTGCTACGCGTACACACATAGAGTTAAAATAATTACCGCTTATTGCCTACGGTAATTACATCAGGACTGTATAATTTTGTTCGATTTAAACGACGCGAATGAATCTGCAACGATGATTTCTCAATCGGTCGGTTTTTTATGCGGCAAAACTTGTGATACCGGGATTCGCGGTGAAACGATCGCTCTCAGCGATGCGATGATTGGTAAAAGTGTGCTCAATCGCATTTTTTTTGCATTCACGTCTTGCCCGAGAACTCGCTTTCGTTCGTGGTCGCGTCGATGTTCACGCTTATCAATCCGATCCTCGTAGATGCCATCGACCGATTGCTGGAATCGAACAGTTGATCACTGCCTTCCGTAGAAATTAGAAGGTAACGCTCTCGGATCATTGACACCTGTTTATTACGCGAGAGAAATATCGGAATCTTTCTTTAGATTCGATCAAGCGACAACTAATTTCCCTCTGGCCGCATCAAAATTGGCATCTTTTTCTTATCAAGAAGATAATTCTTGTTATCGTTGCAAATTACACGCACAGTAGCGTCAATGTCTAATAAATGAAATCGGCATTTGTGCCGCTCATTATGGATATCGTTTGATGTAGAGATTCGCGCTAGTTTCTTGTTATATCAAAAGCACCACCGTTATTTTCTTGATTAGATACTATTTCTATAATGTAAGTGTGATTAAATTTTAATTACCTGACACTTGTGCGGCACGCTGGCGTAGAATCCGTCATGTAAGCCGTCGCATTTGAAATCGATATCCTCGGGTATACTATTATAAAATGGATAATCACTGAGATTATATCCGTTTAACTCGCGCGGTAAATTTGGATCCCATATGTAATCGATCTGTGGAATTCCCGTCAGAGTGTGCCCGGTCGTTCCGTTGGTCTCGGACGCGACCGTCGTCATCTGAAAAAAAAAAAACAAAATAAATTAGTTTGATCCTTGGAATTTTTCGCGATATTAAACTTAATAATATAGAATCAAAGACAATGGATTTGAAAAATTTGAAATTGCTTCACTACACACGTGTACGACTATGTCGGATCTCGCGCTAGAATGGCTTTCATTTCCTACGATACGGGAAACACGAGCCTTCGGTTCGATACCGATTTTGCTGTAATGACAGTTTCCGTGTACCGTGGACGGAAAAGCGCGTCTGATAGACCAGTATCTTGTAGAAAAGTTATTTCACGCTTGAAGAAACCGCTGCGTCGTGGTATAATGATTAGCGATGAGCGCCCGAGTTCGATTTGATGATGTCACATTCGCTCGTTCGTGTGCGAAGGTGAACCTGCCTGCCGTGCGCGCCGGGAGCTTACTTGAAAGTTAATTGATTTGATGGCGGCATACATTAATCAAGGTACTACGGCGCCTCCGCAGATGCAGATACGGATGAGAGACGTGGTGTCAGACCGGATTTACGCGGCGTGGAAGTTTACGCAGTGCTGTCTTCGTGATTTGGAACACGACACGCGATGTTTATCGTATTACCACGGTGGTCAATGCGCTCTATCTTGTTTCCAAGATGTATTACCGACTAATTTATGTCGTATTGCGTTTGCTCAGGGGGAGGGGGGAGGAAGGAGAGGCAGGAGGAGGTTCTCGTTTTATTCGCGAAGAGGTACTGGCGAAATGAGAACTCGTTTGGTACACGACCGTCGTGACTGTGGCATCGCGGTTTTGCAACGATCGACGATAGACGATCATGTTTCGCCTACGTCGTGCCACCTGAACAGCACGCTCGCACGATTTAGAACAAGGATGATACCGATGTAATTTCAGTTCGGTACTTTTGATGGAAATGAGCGCAAATTGCATAAAGTATTTATTTTATTCCTGTCTATAACATCAAAGATTAGATTCGCTAAAATTATTTTGATTACTGTTGATCTCTAGAATCAGTTTTAAATGATAAATTGGTAAAACTTAAGAACGCGATAATCAGGATTCATATAATTCTTGGGTTGTCAAAGATTATTGGATAACATTCAAGGATTAATCGTACTAATTTGTAATTTATTCTAAATACGACAGTTTTTTTCACGTACCTCTGAATTTGCCTGATCATTTTCTTCCACGTTAGGCTCCTCGGTCGTGGTGGTCGTTGTCGTCGTCGTGGAAGTTGTCGCAATCTTAAATTTCGGCCTGGCCTTGAGTGCTGCGGAGACTGCGTGGGCCAATAGTATTCCTAGAAATGCGTAAAGGAGCGATCTCGTCATTGAGAACTTAAGAATCGTTGATTTAAAAATTATTAGGAAGCGTGGATGGATGTCGTGTCTTCCCACAGCCGCACGATTAATTGCGTTTGAGATAAATATAGTGCGGCTTGCTCGCCTGAGGAGTATCGATGGCCCCGATGAGTCTGATACATTAAGGAAAAAGGTTGCCACGTATCCGCGGATTACGTAAACCGCGAAGAAGCGTCGGCGTTGCAAAACTTAGGCAAGGAGAGTGTGGTGAGAACCCAACATAAATGTTGCAATTTTCTCTCGCCGAGCGAGCGCATTCGGTTGGGTAATTGTTCTTAAACGGATCAAGGCTGTGTATTGATCATTTCCTTTCCACATTTTGTTGATTTACGACCTATAATATATGAATTACATATGTTTATATGCGGTAAGCTCGTATATGCTGTATTAATATTCAATCGTACATCATTTTATACATCGTACATTTCATCTTTATTTCATAGGTTTTTATAAAGAAAAATAATATTTGTTTGTTTTTTTAATAAGAAAATATTAAATTTATTTGATAATTTGTGTTATAATTGTTTTGATTAATCTAATTTTAAAAAATGATGACATTTTAATTTAATATAAATAATGCTTTTTAATATTTACTTTTAATTTAACTTAGACTAATCTAAATATAATTTTTAACCAATCTTTTTCTTCATATAATGTTTTACGTGACTAACAAGGGAACCTCGCGAACTCGAAAATTCAGATTTTAATGAAACTTGGCATAAATGTAGAGGGGGTGAATACATGAATTTAGAAATTTTTAGTTGGTGCCCAAAAACGATTTAAAGGGGTAAAACTACCCTTCAAAGTTGAGATGATTTTTGCGGTTTTTCGATATATCTCGTAAATTAAACAAAATATAAAAAAATGTTTCATACGAAAGTTTTACAGTATAAGGGTACAATACACAGAGTGTTGTAAAAAATAATTAATGCAATAGGCTGACAATTGCGGAAAATATCGAAATTTTTACAAGTTTCATTAAAATCGGAATTTATGGGTTCTCGCGAGGTTCCCTTGTAAGTTAATTTTATGAGTCATTAATTTTCTAATCAATTTAGTTTAAGAAATATATTAATTTATTCAATTTTGCCCAAAAAATGAGAAAAGTAAAGTGCTATTTTTAATTATTATTGACGACTTTGTAAAGCCTTGCTATTAAATCATATTTGTGACTGTTTTGAAGTAGTCCAAGGTTATTTTAGGAATTAGCAACCGAGAAAATTAAGATACGAGATGTGGACAGTCTAGCGAATCAGGTGTGAAGCGTGAGTTAAGACATAAATTGTTTTGCACTTTCCATCAGACTTATCTCACGATGTTATATATGCCTTTATGAATGCGGTACAATCGATAATTCACACGCTGCGAATGTATTCAATTGAGTTTCTCGAAGAAGGAGTAAAGTGAGAATTAATATACGTAGGTATAAATCCTATCGCTAACACTTACTTAATTAATCGTTAAAACTTTAGATTACAGTCGCCAGCCAGGTATTTCAACCGACTTACGGTTTCTATAGGACTTACATCCATTGTTTTTACGGCTGTGTCTTTCGCTCCCGTTATTTTCGACACGATTTCCGAGCGGTGGTGCAAGGTACATACGGAAAAACATGTTCGCGCCTCCATTGAGCTAATTAGGGTTGCGCGACGACCGACGTGAACGCGGTTCGTGGACCGGAAAGTGGATGTCCTCGAAGTTGGTGATGTTGAAAATGTATACACGGTGTAGACCCGGCGATCGTATAACGGGATCGTACTTTTCTAAGCTGCGATCGATAAAGAGCCGCACCGTATGGGTCGGCGCGTTGCATAAAAATGAATTATGGGAACGTGCTCGCATTCCGTTTGTGGGAAATGTTAACGTGGGCGTGATCCCGCCCTGTAAACGTTATACAATAAATCGGTTTTCATGACGAAATCATCGTCGTTTGCCGCTATTTCTGTACGTCGGTATATAAATTGCCTCATTCAATTGTCCGTCGACGACGCGTAGTCTCGATCGAATGGGAATGACCTGACATTTTCTTCCCTCCGTAGGGCGTGACGGGCGTCTTCTTTCGCCTTGGCGGTGATCTTCATTAAAGGAATTATGATGCGACGCGAAACGCATTTACGTGCACGTTTTACGCGCACGTATCTACGCCGTGGTGCGTAATGATGATCAGATGATCAGGCTAGCCGTGAACATCGCGCGTTCATCGTTCATGAGATTAATACACCGTCGCTAATTATCGTAAAAGTTTTACGATGCCGTAAGAGTAGCGGTGCGAATTATTTCGTGATTTTTAAGCGGAATCTCTTATAGACCACGGATCGAATGCTGGCCGACCGAGCGAAAATGTCAGAAAGCATTCTAAATGCTAACGCACAGTATCACGTGACTGACGTAAACCACTCCAGTGGGTATCACGAGTGGAGAACAGGTCGATAGCGGACTTGGATTCACAGTGTGCGTTTGTAAATAGCCGCGACGCAGTCCATCCTAGCGAGCCAGCTTCCACTGGAGAATCCCGTCTTTGTTGGATCCGAGTTTTTTTTTTCTATCGCCTCTAGGACAGGTGACGATAATGCACAGGGTTTGTCGAGTATCTTATCCGGAATTTTCGAGTGCTCAAGATTACACATTTCATGCTTCGCGACGAGACAAAGGAAACCTCTTGGCATTCACGACAGGTCCCTCTTTCTTCGTGCAACTTTTCTGTGAAGCGCTTTTTTTGCGAATCGCACGTAGCCATGAATCGCGATACGAATACCAAATGTGCTTGATGTAATTTTTAAAGATTTTAAATAGAATCTTTCGTTTCTCGATTGACAATTCGATCAGAATTACCATTTTGCCTTTAGCATATATTTAATCTATAAAATTTTATCTTTTATAAGTTTTTAAATTAATGTTTATTGTAAACAAAATATGAGGGAAGAATTTACATTTTTACGAAATTAATTTTCTTTTATATGTACAAAATATTTTAAGTAAGTAGCTGCCAAGTTTTATTTATGCTAATGTCAGCTGATTTAACTGCTCATTCCATTGTCCCGTTCAAATTCCGTTTGTTTGACATGGAAGGCAGTCGCTGTTTTGTATTGTACGAGGAGTCGCGTTGAGACTCGATTTACGTGCGCGATGTAAAATTCCCGGGTGTTGAAGGTCGGCCACTGTCTCTTCGGCATTCCTCCGCGGCCGTGGAAAGTCCAAAAATACTAAGGACGCGACATCACGCGGCGAACAGCGAGATGGACAAGGGCCGGGAGAGATTCTTTCTTCTCTTCGGAACGGTAAACAGGATTTCAAGAAATAGTAGAAATCGAGTAAAAGTCCCGCTGACAAGCTCCGTTTAGTATCGAGGAATCATGACCGTCGAGAAACGAACGAAGAATCATATCAAATTCTATAGAATTGTACTCACCATACAGAGCGAGCAGCAGCAGCCATCGTTTCTCCCGCATATTGGCACTGTAACAAATAAATTGATTACATTAGTTGTGTAATAGAACGATTATTATTTAATTAATTAACTGATCCGCGTTTCAATTTAATTTTAGAGATAGAATTTGAAAAGCGAGTTCTATCAATTTACTATTTTATTAAAATATTAATACATAATTTAGAACTAATTAATAATTTTAACTATATTATATATATATGTGTGTGTGTGTATGTGTGTGTGTGTGTGTGTGTAAGATTATATCTAATTATGAAATCATATAATTGTTAATTTATATTGACACATCAAAGTTCTCAATTTTACGCGACTTTTTTGGAAACATTATTTCTGTCGTCAGTTGTCTGTCATTTTTGCGTAAGACGTTTCGGAGGGCAAAGTAGTTTTACGGTTGCGAAAGGCTAGTTGAATTCCTCGGGGTGTTGAATGACAATCGCACGGCACTGTGCATCGGCGAGCATAATCAAAGCGGAGTGCTGTAGCATACCGCGCGTAGACTGTGGAGGTGCTCGAGCATATGGGAACGGATAGGAACTTTCTCTGTGCTGTCACCACTGCTAACCATATAATGCAAGGATAATGCTGGTGTTATATAAATGCGCCATCACGTAATATCGGGTGTGACTTTGTGGTAGCGATTGCGAATGTCTAATTATTAGAGCCTATCGATGCTCCTTGTGCGCACGGCTCTGCTTACAGAGCACTTGTGGCATCATCTTCCGAAGGAGATTTACGATGCGGTAATCTGCTGGTTCAATAACTTACGTTAGATCCTCACGCGAGCGATAGTTGTCGCGTTCTTCTAATAACAACGAGTACGCGTTCTTCATTCATGCCGGAGATTCGCGTTGCCTTAGAATTTTTCTGTAAACCTAGCGCACATTTAGCTTTTGTACGTCACATGTACCACTTTCTGTATCACGACTTTTACTTGTGGAGTTTATTGTGTTAAATTTGCCGCAAACTGTCACCTCGTAGATGTAACAGATGGCCTTGATTTTTCCAGAGTTCCGTCAACCCTCGATAATCCACATTACTCCGTAATGGCACCGTGCTTTTAAGATTTCGTTTCTTTTTTTTTCCCCTCTTGTCTGGTGAAAGCAACCTTGCAACCTTCCACTACCAAATTAGATCGCCAATCGTGGACTTGATATAGTTACACGCCAGGACTGTACTATACTGATCGTACACTTGTTACTACTTGTACGGTCAGCAATTAACGAGCTTTAAATAATCGGATCTAATTTAAGATTCGGTTTTGTTGATGAATGTAAGGTGATAACTATACATATATATGTTTGGTTTTTGATACAAATTAATCGATTACAATGATCTAAGCGGGATACGCAACATGCGAATTCTCACCTGTCGCCTTTAATTAAGCAGAGAGGGGGCACGTGATTTTTGAACGTAAAGACACGCGATTCCTATGTTTCTCTCAGTTTTCCGCACAGAAATGTGCCGTATATGCTCGCATTAATTAAACGCGCTATCGCGCTCCAGTTCCCAAATAGATTCTTATCGTTTCTGTAAAAGTAGGAAAGAAAGAGAGAGGATACCTCCCGCTGCAGCCGTACAAGACTGCATTATTCAGTTACACAAGTTTTCGTAATTGTTCCTTTTGTTTGTGTCACAACGTGAGGAACGAGTTCTCAGACGGCATGGGAAGTCCTCCCCAGATTACAGATCAGTTTCATCCGGAAGCTGCGCAAATTAGATCTGTATTGCAAGAAAATTTATGAATTTTTATTCGACACGGACAAGTTTTAACAAAATATATTACTTGCTTGCGTAATCGCATCGTTATATAATTTACTGTTTATCCTTTCATTTATATTTCTTTTACATTTACTTACCTCGTACGGCATATTTGTACAGATATGTAACATTTTGTATGCATAATAATCTTTGAAGCATGACGATTGGAAGATTATCATGTTGTCAGAAGACTTCAATTTATTAATTATGTATTACGAAAAATGGAAGATGCTATCTAAACGTGATCTGTATGTATTTTTCTTATCGCCTATCGAACATTTTCCGAAAGTATCTCCGTTATCAAGATGTACGCGAAATATGTTACCGGTAACGTTACCTTACGGTAAACTATTTTATGTTACGACATGCAAGTAACGGTCATCCACACCCACTAAAGGTCACCGGAAGTGATGACTGGTACCGCCAGTTGCTCAATTGATTCGCCTTTTTAAATCGAATTTTACGAGCGTCGCAAAAAAAAATTTTTTAAAGATTCTTAGTATTTTTTGAATTATTTCAGTTTCTTTTTGTAAAACTTTTTGCATATTAAAAAAGTTTTCAGACAGAATATTAATTAAAAAAGATTATACAGAGATATACGGATATTTATATTATTTTTTAAAAATTAGAATTAAAGGAATACTAACTTAAAAGATATTTTTAACTTTGAATTATTTTTGTGTAATTTATTAATTTTAATGCACTTTTACGCCTATAATAAACAAACTTTAGCGAATGGCGCTAAGAATTGCATTAAGGTGTGGTTACAAAAGTCGATAGCCTTCAAAAGTGTAGTATGCCGAAACAGCAAGCTTTCATTTCCTCATGCGTGCTATTCGAATGCTCGCTCCAAGCCGTATTATTGAAATCGTCGATCGAGAAAAACTATGCATCGATGTTGACTGCAATGCATTGCAACGAGAGAAAGAGTTAATAAAAAAAAAGAAGCGAATACATGCTGCGATAAAACGGAACTCTGACAGACAAATGTTTTTCTTCTTTTCAATATGTTGTTCTTTCTCTCTTTAATTATTAAGATTGCATTATTAAGACTGCAAAAAAATGAAAATAATATGAGATTATGTATTATGCGTGTTATAAATATGCAATTTTAAATCATATAAATTATATTTTATAGGATTGCATAATTAATTCACAATTTTATAATAATAATAATTTTTGAAAATACTGCTTAGAGCCCAAATTTACATAAATAGCGATTGTCATTTATGGAGAGACTAAAAGAGAGACGAAGAGGGAGGGAAGAGGGTGAAAAAAGAGAAGGTAAATATGAAGAGATATTGAGATAAAGATATATTTTATGGATACAACTTTTGCTTGTGTAAAATTTCTCATAAAAAGAGAAACCACTTATGTATTTTGTGAAATATTGAAGCAACAAATTTTTTAAAAATATAATATATATGCTTTTTTATTACGTATTTTGCTTGTTTTCCCAGGACAATGAACAAAGACAGATTAGACACGCCTCGCGTAATTCTAGTGCGATTCATAAAGCAGATCTGTTTAAAATAGATGTAATCCGTCATGATCCGTCAGATTATTCGATGAGATCACTAGATTACGAACATAATACTTTTCGCTATTTTAATGTATGCTATCGTGCTATCTATAATTGAGGAAGGATATTTGTTGAATTAGTTACAGGCATTGTTTGCCTTATAGGTAGAAAGTAATTGTACAGAGCAAATTTATGCAGAACAAATGTTAATAATCGCAACAAGAACTGTTGGTCATGTGTGCGCGTAAATAAAAATCTTTTGTAAATTAGATTGCTATCTGGATTGCGGAGTATGAAACGTTGAACTTGTTTGGACGAACGCCAGAGCTGCATTGGGAATTTTTGAGTGCCACGACTAAAACGAAATTCTGCACAGCTGTGTCCAAAATGAAGTAAACACGCATCGAGAATTGAGCTTTTCCTCTACGAATTTATATTTAAATACGCGTTTAAACATGCAAAAAAGAGATAAGTCTAGTATATTAGAACGACGTACACTATATATGAAGCAAAATTTATAATAATTTATTATCAAAAATAAATCAAAAGAATAAAAAAAAATTAATTAATATTAAGATAAAATGATTATTATTGATACACTGAGAAAGAAATATTATTAATTTGACAAGACTTTTTAACTAAATTAAAATTTTGTCAGTTCAAGAATTTATGCATTTAACTTAAATGCACAAATTTCAATTTAAATATTTATATAGTTAATTGAAATATATAAATACTTGAATAGACAAAATTTAATTCAGTTGGAAAATTTAGTCATATTAACATTTTTTTCTCAGTGTAAGAACATGTTGTTAGACCTTTTTCTAATTTTTTAAAAATAAGCGACCGTCAAACATGATTTATCTTAGTTTCTTTTTAATTCTGCCGCTTTTTAAAAGAGATGCTAGATTTGTTTAAAATGTTACAATTTTCGTTATATCTCGTCAGTATATCGCGTTTCCACATTCCAAGCTTCCGTTCTGACACTAGAACGATTTCTCCTATTAGAATTTAGAAATTCTTCCATAATCCATTTATGTGTGCTTTCTGCGAGGGTAGTGTTTCGTTAATTTTACGTTACTCGCGATAAGCGCCGTATTAATAATTTATGTTAAAGTAAAGGAAATGTGTCTAACTTCTTCCTTAAGGCGAAATAAAATTTAATGAATAGGTACATGAAACACAAATAGCTTACAATCACGATAGAATATTCGGAAATTAGCTTCTAACACCTGCATTCACCAAGTTTAACGTATGCTTCGATGATTACGGAATTGAAGTAATCGAGATTGTTTATTAGAGATCAATCGCTTGCGCAATAAGTAATTGTCGTAATTCCTATCGATTAATTGTCGCCACTTTAATTTTGGCACGCGCTAAATGTGTCCTCGAATTTCGGCAAGTTGATCGAAATTCAACTCGTACTTCAACTTTGATTAGCAATTGTCATTGGGCAACACTCAGAATTCGTTCGATCGAGTCGATCAGAAAGTGTTTCGGCGGAATGCGTTCTTACCGTTCCTTACGACGAGAGAACCGGCTTCGGAATAAATGATTTCACTCTCGGTTGAGAATTAAATTTATTCGACCGTAAAGCATCGGTCACGAGATAATTTTACCGATTTATTGTGTAAGATCTATTCTTACGTACAAAAGTCAATATCGATGCAGACAACGGCGGCTGAGGAAGACACTCTTGCAAGTTACCAAAATTAGCGATGCAAAAAGCTAGACGTAGGTTCTCGATGCCTATCAATTTTATGGATTTACTATTAATATCGACACGATTAATAGCCCTGCATGCTTCATTGCTAGATCTTTACGTAAGCGCGACGTGCGAATAACGTGCGATAGATGCTGTTTTGATAGCCGAAGCGAAACTATTCGAAAGTTATTATTTAAGAGCGGGCGGAGAGTGAAAAATTGAACGAATCCGTCTCCTACGAATTTCTCCCTTAAGAAGAGGCTTGTGCTCCGTGTATAATTAGCGCGATTAATGTGTCGTGAAGCCGGTGCGCCGCCATCGTCTTCCTACTCTTCCTATTCCGTGCGAACGATTGTTCGTTAGAGAGGAGAGCACAATAAGGGGTCCGTTGGGGTCCATATAAGAGATATTTTACAGTATGCTTCCTGCTGCACTGTAACCTCTATTGTATAAGTTATATAGTGTAGATTATAGTTCTCTACAGTTTCTTTGACCTGTTCCTGAACATCTAACGCAGCTAACGTAAGGCATCGAGCGTCGCGATAATTACGATATGAATGTACCTGTTGCTCGTACAGTAATAGTTACAAGTTATTTCATTATTTTTGTCAACTGTGAAATTCTGTGTTTGCAAAATAAATAAATATTTATCGAAAGTAGACTCTCGCAACGTCGACATGAAGGAGATGTGACATACTTTTTACTCGTTGACACATTCGATCGCCAGTCTGGTCTTATCTTACTATGAAAGTGGTGGTCAAAATTTCGTTTTATCCTCGGGCGAAACGTTACGAGCTTTCAGAAGTCCGATTTCTATTGAACGATATGTATATGGTTCATTTTTCTGCGAAATATGATAAAATTATGTTTGAGTTCCAAAGACATCAAAACAATCCGAACAGAAACAGATATTTGATCAATAGATATAATAATTCTTAGATATTATTATTTTCTATTTCGATATTGTTTCCTTTTAATTTATAAAAACCATTATTGAAGAATGATAAATTTTTTCTTGATGTCTGTATACAATTCTTCATATAAGCAAATTACGTCTGTTTTAATGCTATGTAACTTATAATTTCAATATTATTATTTCAAAAGATATTCTCAAGTAGGAATGTTTTCTGTGTGTTTATCAAGTACATAATTTTATCATATACATAAAATCCACTTTCAAACAATACAATGACGTTTTACAATCTGTTTACCTGATAGGGATTAGCGATAACTTATTGCTCGTACCGTTAATCTTATTTGTGTGAGGTATTCAGAAGGTACGCATGCACACGTACCTCTTCACCCGGGCTATCCTTTCATTTATTAATTCTCCTTCTCGTGGATGCGATTATCATCCGAGAGAGATTATTTACAGAGAGGCGGGTACAAGATAATAAAGTAACAGTTACCCCGAGACAGTTAAGATGCCTAACGCCATCGTTGGCGATTATAAAATTTTATTTATCCCCGCTCGTAAGCGTATCCCGTGCAATTATTCCCAATTGAAGTGTACTTTAGTAATTACGCGGCGATCAAATAGAAGCTGTTTTATTGCCGCTTCACTTTTCTCCGAGCGCATTTTCTGCAAGTGCATGGCATGCAGCCGCGAGCGTTTCCCGAGTCGGTCATCGCCGCTTCCCCGTGCGATGGATCCGGGCATTAACGATCCGATCGGAAAAACGGAATTTTACCAGCTCGATCATCGCGAGTCACACGGACCGGCCGTAAAGCTATACAGGCGTTCGATTATGGCGAAGTCGTTCGTTTATTTTTCTGCCGGCGTATCGGGAGAAAGCCGACCACCGCTCGCGCTCGCGGCTGCTCGCGACGACGGACTTGGATTATGTCGTAACGTCGTCGTCGTCATGGCCGCGCGATGCAATATTGTTTATGAAAAAGATCCCGCAAAACGGGCGAGCACGTGCCGTCGTTGATGCTGCTACTGATGCCGTTGCCGAGCTCTGTACCCTCCATCGCCGATGGATCGATCGGCGCCGAGAAAACACGAGGGCCCCGCGTGATTATGAAACTTTTTTAATTACGTAACGACGAAGTTCGCGCGCGGTTAAAATTCTCGTTGCGGACTTGCCTGTTCACGCAGACATATAGGGGTATTCCGTGGGGGGTCTTCACAGAAACGGAGGGAATCCATGCAAACTGAATAATCGCTAACGTTGGAAGATCGGTTGAGACATCGGTGCCATCACGGAAAAAGGGGATTAGTTGCAGCAGCAAGAATCCGAGTATACATATGTGGTAACTAAATTTCAGTTGCGTTACAGCTTAAATTTAGTTATCCCTCACAGACTTTGGCTGCTGCAACTAACTGCAGCTAATATTTTTTTCTTTCCGGTGCGGCTTGTAACGTCTCAATTTTCCGCTCCGAGAGGATCGAGCGGTGAAACCGCGCGCCGCGATGCAGCCGCGTTTCAAGCCGCGGTAGAATCAAGTCACGAGTAGACACACGGTAATTGAAAAAAAAAAGGGCGAGTTTGATTAAGAGAAGCTGGCGAGGCGTGTCGCTTCTAACGCGTGCCTCGCGCGTAAATTAAATTCACTTTCGAACGTGTATACAATCGCCTCGCGGAATCCGCAGATTGAAAGTGAACGTGGTGGACGCGTTAGAACTTGTTGGACGGAGCGAGGCGATGAATTACTCGGGTAAAAGAGAGTCAGGGGGAGAAAGAGAGAGAGAGAGAAGAAGAGAGAATGGTTGATTGGGGTACCGTCGAGGTTACGGAAAACTTACTCCGCCTAATCGATGAAGTGTCGGCTGCGCTAGGTGCATTCTTGATTTAGATAAACCCACAATGAGAACGCGGCGAATGCGAATGGGTATCGTGACTTGACTGAAAGTTAAGGCGCTGAGAAATGTCTTGCCCTATAAATCCATTATAAGACCATTATATTTATCGATTCGTTGTCAGTTCTCTTATACAGATCGAAGAAACCAAAACGGTTATCGTTAATTAAAATTAATGTGCGAAAGAGAGAAAGAGAGAGAGGAGAGAAGGTACAAATTAGCTAATTATTTCCATGATCTCCACTTATTTCTTCTCCGGGATCCTTTTCGAAAGCTTTTTTTTCACGCGATTTTATGGCAACGTGTGATTTATTTCCTGCTGGTAGAACGAATAAATTACCATAAGACCGACGAAAGTTTTCATCGGGAATACGATTCAAGGAGCGAGCGTGCACCGTGCGTACACCGATGCGTGCGTGCGTGCGTGCGTCTCGCGGCGAATGTGTGCGTGCGGAGGATGCGTGAGTGTGTGCAAGCCGTCGTTACACGTGTGCGGCGCGTCAGCGTACATATACGTGTCTTTAAGCTGAACGAACTCTCTTCTCGTTACTCGCGATTCCCGACGAGCAGATTAGAAATTCGTGACTTCGCTGGAACGATACTCGCTGGCTCGCGACGACCACTCGCGACCACTCGGTAAACATTGCGCAAAAGGGATCGAAATTGCATTACCCGCGCGTTGCTTTCGGGCGGAATTTCGCGCGCGGCCCTTTCGATTTCGCGCCACTCGCTCGAGCGGAAACGCACGCGGAGCGAAAGCGCACGCTCGAATGTGAGCAAAATTCGACGATAAAACCAGTTCGCTCCCGTTGTCATTGCTATCGAGGTGCAAAAACGACAAGCGAGAGAAGGCGGGGGCAGGAAGGCACACAGGATGCGACAAGCAGCGAAAGTCCTGTCTTTATTGCGGTCTTCGAAGCGACTCGCTTTAATGCTCGCGTTCCTCATTTTTTCATAGATCCTTTTCTCTGTTCACTCGAATGAATCTGACTCATCGGTCGCGTACTATTTGTGGCAATATCGCTATAGTTTGTATAAATAATAAATAACTGAAAACCGTAGCATTTTCGAGTTCATCATTTTAAAGTTAATGAGCTCCTCGAAACTCTTTCCTCGAGCTATCTCGTGGATCGACATGCACGACATGCTGTCGCAAGACAGAGCAATGATATTTTGACTGCGGGCGGGAGCTGAAAACTCCTTCTAAATAAACACTGTCATTAGAGCCGATGAGGCAATACAAATTTCATTAAGTTGGTCGAAATGTCGTGGCGCCTCGCTTTCTTTGCTTTCGAGCGGCGTAACGTGCACAGATATCCCATGTAACGCTCGAAATTAATAAAACATATAAGGTACACAGTGCGTTTCACCGCGGACGGACTGAAATGTTTCTCGAACGAGCCGCGTTATGAAAATTTCGCGAGCGGCTACGGCGAGAGATGGAGAAGTGCTCGCTCCGAAATGAAAAGAAGGGAAAAAAAAGAAAGAATTAAAAAATTCCTTATTTTTCACAAAACCGCTCGAAACTCCTCGAGATTACGCGGCTCCGGCGAGAGTTGGAGAACGTATAATTTGCAGCGCGCGCAACGCAAACAGATGAAAAGGCGATCAAACCTGTCTCTCTCGGCTCCGCTCGTTTTTCGCTAATCCCTCATGAAACCCACCGTCCTCACATCGACTGACACTTGAAATGCAAATCCGCACAAGTATACGTATCGTACGTTTTACGCGAGCGAGAGATGTACGAAACACCTCGAACGCCGTGCGCGGAACTCCGACGGTTACGTGCAACGGCCGGGAAATGGCCCGCCGTGCGGTTTTCGGTAGGACCGCGGGACGACGGTGACGAGACGACGGCACACGGGTTTTTCGTGTGCGGGTGCGGGGCGAGATCGCGGCGTCCGGTCCGGCCAGAAGACTGCGCGATGGAAGTGGAAAAGCCACCAGCAGGAGCGTTGCGCTCCGACCACCATCGTCAGGTTGAGAGCTTTCTACGATCGACGATGAGGCCGGAGGAGGGAGTCGAACGGCGCATTGGCGTCTTCGGGGCCCGACCGGGGCATAGGCGTAATTCCGCCTTAAGGAGAGAGAAAGGCACGAAGAGAGACTGGGCGAGTACAGCAGCAACAGCAGCAGCAGCAGCAGCACGGGCACGTAGTAGAAAGACACCTGCGTCGCCACCTGACAGAACGAGACGCTCTCGTTGGACGCGGCGGTGCCTGCACGGGCTCGATATATCGATGCTGTAAGGTCATTGCTGCGTGCGGCAGCACGCAATCCGTGATATTTGCTCTAGGCCTGCGATAGTCATCGGATCAGTCCCGCGGCTCCACGCTTCGCAACGAGCCACTCAGACGTATAATTATTATGAGCCCGACATATGCGAATGATTACAGTCGCGTTCTGTTTGATTTCAATCTATGGCAATTATGGGTGGCGCGTCGAGTGCCCGAGCTCTGTGAAAGATCCGAATGAGCGATCGGATGACAGATAGGAGTGGTTGAAATCGGTCGAGGATCGCTTAAATGAATAGTTTAATTTTTATGACATTTGTAACGCGCGCGCGATATCTATTGTCACGGCAGCTCTGCGTTTGTATTTTAAAGAATGGACAGAGAGGGAGAATGTTCCGTCAAAGGTCTCTTACCGCCTTCAGGGTGTCCCGTATCCTACGCGGTCCCTTCGTCATCTGTCACTGACCTGAAACACCACGAAGCGTGCACACACCACGAAGGATACGTATGGGAGATCAATCAGAGGAGCGGACGAGTGAAAGTGGAACGTCGGACAAGTTAATATCTTGACAAAGGATCCCGGGAATAGACGTAGGCGACACGCATGCCTCCGGGGATGTCCCGAGCGATAATGATTCCGCGTGCGTCGCGACACCGCGGCGAATCCGCGAGTGAAATGTAGGAAGCTGCAGGTTTTCCTCCGTCGTACGGATCTTTCGTAATCCTCGCACACGGAGACAGCATCGGCCGTCGCGGCCGTCATCGGGTTTTCAATAAATTATCTTCAGGGTCGGGCAGATCAAGTGGATTGTGTCGATACCGAAGGGGGTAACCGGATCTCTCGCGCGCGCGCGATTAAAACGCCGCGTTAACGCGTGATATTAAACACGCTGAATTTGCATGCTACACGCTTGTCAACGAGTGACATTTGAAGAAAATAGCGATACGTCATCTTTGCGACACAACCGCGAAGATTTCTTCGGGAGTGCAATAATTATTACAAAGTGGTTGTAAGGATTGTCATACTCCCGTCATTACGTCACGTCACATCGTTGCGTTATAACGGACGAAATAAAATCAATAATTTATCTCGATACGCCTACATCCACGTACATACGTAAAGATTATTTTGATAGTTAAATACAAGAAAAATTCTAACGGTTTACAGCTTCTCGTTTACCCGAGATAAACTGTCAGATAGATGTATTTGCTTTTCTAGCTAATTATTAGAATCAAATAAAGTAACGAATGCTGAAATGAGTGTTCTGTTTGTTTTTGAAAGATTTGGAAATTTTATCATTAGTTCGCGAAGTCGAGTGAAAGAATCCTGCTTGCTACAAAGAAAGGAGCGTCTGACCTCGTGTCACAGGTTTGTCCGCTGTCCACTGCGAGGTCCACGCCGCTTTCTTGACCACTCGAGAAGTCGACGAGTCCTTTCTTCCTCTATCATCGACCACCAAGGACGACGCTTCTCGTTTTCTCCATTTTTCCTCTTTTTGCTCGAATTGCGAACTCACTCGCCACACTCACTCGCAATCATGGGCTTTCTTCGCGCGGAAGGTCGAGCACGTAAAATCGAGTTTGGTGTTTTTTGCGTTGCTCGTCGAGAGGTTGTCGTCCTTAATGATTTTTATGGTTTAATTTGATTTATTTAATGCGAGAGCGCAACACATTATCTTTGACAAACATGCTGCGCGCTTTCCACGCTCCAGTTATCACACTTCGATGTAAATCTTGTTGCACCCCACTGGGTTTTAATTTAATAAATTCAATTTATGATTTTCCTATTTTTTGTTTTTTTCTTCTCTATTTATATCGAATCGACCGGATGGGACATCATAAACAGGATATTAAAAGTAGAAACCGATAATTTTCCCGTCACTTTTACTATTATTGTTGTCAAGACTGCTTGCATTTAACGGAATAACATTTGATCACATTATCCTTGGGATTTTATTACAACGTGTTTTTATACGGAAGAATTCACAATTACGTTTGATAAACTACAATAAAAGTCATATTGGCAATTTAATGATCTCCAGAGGTATTCGCATAATAAAACAATTGTGCGAATGTGATGAGCTGTAAAGTCAAGCATATTCCTGGATCAATGGGTCGGAATTACGAAAGAGGCTAAAGAGCTCAGTATTCCGTGTAACGAGACGCGCATGCAAAGTGCAAACAGAAAACTGTAACATCGAAGTCAGTATCCGAGAGAGAAAGATAGAGAAGAGGGTGGGGTACAGCTGGTCAGTCACGACGAGCTCTCACTTTCTATTGTCCGATCATGCCAAGAAATTATTAAACATGAATTAGACTTAATGCTCCTGCTGTAAACAGCGCTTCTTCAATTGCAACAATTCTGCAATTAATTTTTCAGGATTGTATAAATGAGATTTGTATAATAATTTTTAATTTGCAATTTCTTTTTGCAGCATACATTTGAATTAACATTTCTCAAAGAACTTAATTTTGTACAAAAATTGTAGCGCTAGAAACATACGGTTAAAAATAATGCACTTTTTCAGTGAAAATTATTCACTTTAGAATTGTAGAAAATTTCTAATTTTTTCATGCAAAGTGTTTCTCTATTTTATTTAACAGCGATAAATAAGGCAGACATCCTTACTACTTTCCTGCATCGGCAAACTAGGGATTCATCGTATTGTTTTCATTTACTTTCGCAGACAAGTTGTACTATTGATAGCGTTACGCGTTCGCGAAAAGCTTAATTATATATAAAAGAATTTATTAATGTACATTCAACTATTTATATATAAAAGAATAGGAATTGTTAGATCTTATTTCCATTCACGTCTCTGTAAAGCTCGTCGTTGTTACCGTAAAGTCGTGGCGAATCATTGCAGTCGACCTGTAATTTAAAAGTTAATTAAGAGATTTGAAAAAATAATTAGAGAGAATGTGTGCCTCTAAATGCCTATATGTTAATAGTAATTTAAATACCTTAAACCACCAGTCACAAACGCGAGTAGATTGACTAAAGACTGTACCATTCGGGCAAAGAAAACTAAACTGACGTCCATTTGGCAAACACCAATGCCACACCTTGAATGTAAAAAAGTATCAATTTTAATTTTTTATAATTACTAACTTATAATAAATTTCCCAATTTAACTCAAGTGTTCTAGCAATATTTAAATTTGTGTGAACAAAGCATAAATTTATATTTAAACAATCTCAAATTTATATTAAAAAAGTATTTTATTTTATACAAAATATTTTTTATTTTTGATATTATATTTGATCTTTAAATTAAACAGATTATAAAAATTTATTATAAATATCACAAATATATTTATAAAATATTACTGTAAACATCATATTTTTACTTTTAAAATTATTAGGAAATAATTTATGAATATTTCTTATAAATATCATATGTTGTTTAAGATACTTTTTAAAAATGATTTGCAGAGATTGTTTAAATATTTATGTGAATAATTTAACATTCAGTTCTTTTTTTTAATACATTTTTAATGAGATCAGTAAAATCCTTTTAAGTATACACTTAAATATTGTATGACCCTACTAGGAAACATTTAAATAATCTCGCATATATTGAAATGAGAATTTGTTCGGTGACCATATGGACGCACCTGACATCTGGCTTCGGGATCGGCGTAGTATCCAGGTAATTTCCCTCCGCAGGTAAACGCAAGTCCGAACGGCACCGAATTGTAAATTGGATAGTCTACGCCAGGTGTGTAACCATCCACTTGCTGCAACGTACAAATAATTATGCGTGTTATAGATAACTATCATTTTTTAACAGCTGTTGTAGATTCACTTGCAAATCTCTCACTCTCGCTTTCCTTGGTGAAATAAACCCCCATTATTACGATTTTAATTTTGTTTTGAGCGATTACATAATTATCACACTATATTTGGAGCATGTGCTAATTCTAATTTGCATTGCAAATTTCGGTGGTTTCATTGAAACAATTAGAGAAAACAGTGGAACTTGGAGGAGCATATCCACACAGAGCCACTGTTATTGTTCTGTTGGAACAATAACAATACGTTTCGACATATATTATCTCGACAATGGAATATGTGGCATGAATGTGAATACATGCTGTAAATCGAACTTCCTCTCTCTCTATGGCACGAGCATGCCTTGTTGAGCCTTAATTAATTAATTTGCGTCAATAAATATTATATGTAATTTATTTCTTTGGATTAAATTATTACATGTACAAAATGCAGCAATTATATAAAAATATTCTATTAATTATAGAAGTTGCTTGACTTAAAATTTTTTTTTAGATAAAATTATTATTTATATAATTAATTTCTCTTTGTATTAATTATTAAATGCAAAGAAATGCAGCCGTTATATAAAAGTATGCTTTTAATTATGTTCTACATTATAGATTTATATTATGGAAATTGCTTGACTTAAAACATAAATTTTTGATGTTAAATTATTAATTTTTTATATAGTTTGATTAAGAATTAATTAGAACAACATTGAAAATATTAATTTTTCTGCACAACCGATATTATAGATCAATTGGTATTATTTAACAATGTTAATGCATGTTAATATTTTCTGGTTCTTCACTTTAAGGCTAGAAATAAAACGCGACACTGGATCGTTTTCGTAATTGACCGTCAGTCAAAATAAGAAAAAAATAAAGAGGCAGTTGCGACACGACGCGTCGGTTTGAAACCGTTCAGTGCGTGCACGTGCCAATGTTTGACCGGAAGTCGGGTTACATTGTTCCTCCCTAGCGGATGCGCATCTCCGCGGCTTTGTATGCGATCTCTTGTTTACGATTTCACGTGTACGTATGCAGATGTATGGTCTCTTCCTTCTCCACGCGCGGAATCTAACTGGGGATTCCAAAGCTTTTGGTAAAAAGGCCGACACGGAAAAGGTGATTCACCTAGTTGCATTGTACTTTTACTTCCAAGGAATGACATGTGTTAAAGTTTAAAGTATGCTGTGTATTTAAAGTATGAACACATATATACTATAAGCATAAACCTAGCAAAATTATAATTACGTATATAATTTGAAGAAAAAGAACATTTAATAAACTAAATCTTCCGATTTATATAACAGATATCATAAATAAATTTTGTTTGGATATGCATATATGAAAAGTAATCAAGTTATTTTAGTCATTAGAATAATCGTCGTGAAAGATGCATTAGTCGAAGTAGGATAATGTAAATATTGCATAAATTAATTGAATGTCTTATCTTTCCGTTTGTTAGCTTCGTGGCATTGAAGCTGCGTTTTATTTCTCGGCTTATTATTCTCTATCCCGATTTTCATCGGCTTCGCGTACATCATTTCCGGTGAAATATGTCTTCTCGCTGCTAATTGCAGGATCGGATGCGACGAATCCAAATGTTCATTGCGCATTGTTTTCTTTTCATTATTAATATTTATTAATATAATAATATTTCATAATATCTGATGATTTTTTATTTAACATAAATATAAATATTTTTAAATATTTTACAGTAATATTTTAAAATAATTTTATCGCTGAATATTTTTGAATAAAAATAAGAACAAGTATACGCGGCTAATTAATAACATGTTACTTTTTTTTTTAGAAAGTTTTCACTATTGTAATGTAACATCGAAATTATGATTTAAAATTTTGGCATTGTGAAAATATTTATGAGTTGCATTTGGAATCACATCCAGATTAAATCACATCCAGAATAGACTTTGTTTGACAAGAGTCTTCGTATACAGACGAGAGAATATGTTCGTGTAACATAGGTTAATTAATGAATTACTTCATGTTACCACCTTAAGAGAAAGATGATGCGTGCACGTATGGTTCATTCACTGTTATTGTTACGCGATATACCGTGAGAAGCGACGATGAAATGATAATTTTAATATACCATGCTAGGTTTTGTAGAAGTGGAGTATTTACGAAATAATTCCCCCACCACCACGTGTCATGATGTATAATCATTTTGTGATAAACGTAATTTTTCTCATAGATTAATAAGAATTTTTTTTTTACAACTGTAGTATTACTTGTGAGTTTTGAAAACAGATTTGTGGGATGATTAAAAGAAGGAATTTGAACTTACCGCCATTGTTTTATAGAGTAAAACCGCGCCGAGAAGCAAAAGAACGCAGATTACCTGATACCTCGAAATCATCTAAAAAGTTGACAATTTAATTATTCGAAAATATTGATGCACATATATTAAAAGCACATGAAAAAATACTTTTTATCTCACACGGATAAAATTACATTTACAAATATCTAATATTTTACTAATTTTATTGGTTACAGTTTTAACGTGTAGTGGATTATTTTTAAAAATAAAAAATAAATCAAAAGTAGTGAAAAATAGATGAGATGGAGCATGTGTTTAAGGAGGCTGCACTTACCTTTTCGAAAAATCTGATCCCCTTAGTCCGCAGTGTCGTGCTGCGTGGTGATCATTTATCTTTCCCGTGTCTTTTCAATTTTTCGTGTATCGCACTTACTCGATTTGCCACTGGTTTATAAGGCGGTGCTACTTCCAAAGTATCTTTCTCAAAGGATTGTTCTATGAGGTGGTGGTATATATATGGCTTTAGACATCAGCCGGGCAAAAGAGGGGACTCTTGAGAGTCTCTCTTTCTTGGGGCTCCCACATCAGACGAACGGAGAAAGAGAAGATCCCAGAGCGGTAGAAGGAGGGATGTTCTTCTGTGGTGCCGCAGATTCTTCTCTTACGCAATCGTCTTGTGCTCTAACACCCGTGAAAATATTCGTAACCATCGTACTTGAACCGTTGTGATACCTATGCTCCTTTTTCTGCCTCCCTTGAAATGGAAGTCCGAGTTGTTATCTATTCTTACTACTTTATTTGCATTTTTATAAGAATTTTGGATTTTTATAGAGATTCGATAAACTTTCATAAAATTTTATTTATAAAAGTTTAGATTTTTCTATTGCGTGCAAAGTAAAAACAGCAAAGTAAAAAAGTTAATTGAGACTTTTCTTCTATTATATCTCTGTTTAAAGGAGACTCGATATATCTCACTTAATCAAGATGCGCTCAATTAGCTACTTTTACTTAAGAGTTATGTGTCTAATTATTCTGGCTGGTATTAGAATTGCAAACGACTAAGGAAAATACCGGTTATGCAAGTAAAAATATAGTTCATCTGAAGATAACGAATTGGGATAAAGAATTTGCAATTTAAATCGCATCTCCAACTAATGAGAAAGTAACGACATTTTTTTTCTTTATTACATGATTAATATAGACTCTAAATTCTTGTTCTTGTAACATTAGAATTCAGGGTTCTTCCATTTTGCTAGAATATGATTGACGTATCATTTTGTTACATAAGCGATCGAATACCTTTAACTCGTGCGATCGTATAGTTAATTACTGTTTTGTACGTTCACGCTAGAGGGGTTGAGATTAGCGCGTTGATCTCTTCAATCAGATATGATCCTTTTTTTCTCTTCTTTTTTTAGATTATTCCGCAAAACGGAAATGCCTGTCAGTAGATTGGACCCCGAAATGATTCGTTCTTATCATGCGAGATATATCCAAGGTTGCGCTGTCGTGCTACGTTCACACTTGTCCATCATAACACGATTCAACGAATATGAATCTATGTCATTCTGTCTCTTATTGCTTCTTAAAGTTCTCGCGGTACAATGGCGTGATGTGATGTACGCCATTCTTGTTTTGGCAACTAACACTTTCACCCTGGATCAAAATGGCACGGTCCCAGTATTGAGTTGAGTTACTTATTTAATGTACTAATGCTGATATCCATTAATAATTCTTTAATGGCCATTAGTGGACATTGACGAGGGCGAATTTATGCAATCCATCGCGGTGCTGTAATTGCGGGACACGGTGAAGACATTTCAAGATTTTTAATTTCTCTCGAACAGCTCGTTTTTTTAATCTGTGAGACAACGATGACATTTGCGACGATTACGTCAACACGCGCGCGAAAAAAAGATATCTTCATGAACGTATCAAAGACACGACCTTGTGATACATCGCAGAATTAAAAATCGCGAGTCGCATCTTGCGCGAGGTCGAGCTCATTCATTTGCATTCTATTCATTTGCGCGCTCGTCAGCATCTTCCGCTCCGAGCTCCCTAATTATCGAAACGCGTTTTGTACCAATTAATGATGGATAATTGACACTTACGAGTTTTTACAGATTGACTTGTAAACTCAAAGGAAAATTAGACATCCGGCAGTTACGGATCGGTGACTCACGAATGTACTGTTTTCTCTTTGAAGTAAAAAAACACTTCAAATATTATATTTTAATTTTTCGTAATTATCTCAGATTTTAAAAGATTAATTCTATTAAAAAATTTTTAAATATTTGTAAATTTGACTAAGGCTTTCGTAAATCAGAAAGTTTTGATAAAAACGTTGCACGAGAACATATTTCTTATGCAATTTTTTAATTACATCTGTTATGTTCCGTCGATTTTATATTATTTAAACATTGCATTTTACACACACACACACAGATAGCGAATTTCAAGAACAAAAGGAAACAAACACTAGGAGAACGCATCTCTTTCCTTCTTACGGCCGATTTCGCACGGATCGTATTGCAGGCCGCGTTGCGTGCGGATGCAGAGTGCTATAGACCACGGGCACAAACTGTTGTTCTTAATTAAATTATCTGTCTGCCAGTTAATTAGATATCGGAGCGATTGCAAAATAAACGTGACAATCGTGGGAAGATCTGTTTATTAATTTTAAGTGTGAAACGAGACTGCCCTGGAAAAACACTGACGAGAAAAACGTCTCTCCTGTTCATTGAATAACCTGCCATTAGCACACTGTTTACACTGTAAAATAATCCTGATCTAAATTCACGCTGAGAATTCGTTGACCTGAACTGCAAAACGCGAGAAAGAGATAATCTAATACAGGATTTCTCAAAGTGTCGCTTGCGAAAAATTTTTTAGCGACGGAATCGAAATCAAATTTTGAAATGAATTACAATTACCAAATTTGTAGCACGTGAAAATGGATTACCATTCGTGCGAGTTTTGGGAACTCTGATCTAATAAATGAAATAAAAGATAAAGCCCACGACAGAGAGGAGAAAACAATGAAATATAATTTTCTTTAGAATTTGTTGTTCCGTAATCTCTTGAAATTCTCCAATCAAGTTCACATTGATGGTTTAGAAATCGTTGTTCCGTTGCTTCCTAGTAAAAGCCAAAGTATTCTGTGAAATATAGGAAGATTTATATTTCGAAAGGATATTTCTCTCTCGGCATTCGCGCAGCTCAGCATCTTCGCACGATGCGCTCTGCGGTATAATCCCCCGCAATTTCATAACGCCTTGACTTCCGAGCGTCTTCTTTCCTGTCGCCGGATGCCAACAAAAGAAGCATGAAAGTTATTCTCACGTTCTTACCCGCGCACCGAGCGTCAAATAATTCATCGCGGTTCGGTGATAGTTTCTGGAAGAGAATCCGAGAGATTCCTGAAAGATTTGTTGAATATCGTCAACGATAAGCCCGATGATATAACAAATAAGCACTTGTGCATTACGACACGCATGCCTCTATTAATATTTTTAGCTCTCTCTCTCTCGGGAAAAAGAAATGTATTCGCGGGAGAGGCATTGTTTTCTACCTATATGGCTTGCATCATTTTATATTAATTGTAGGTGTAAACTCTTATTTAATTGCAAGCCTCGCGTATAATTAATTATGTCATATTGTGCAATACAATTACGATCGGTGTCTGCGTGAAATGAAGGATAGAAAGGGAGCAAACTGAGAGAGTTTGACGAAGGATGGCAATATTTCGGGCACAGCTAGGAAATTTTCTTTTTGTTTCTCGCCATTAAAACTTTTCGACGTTATTGCATGTCGTTTCTGTTGTCGGTGAATGAATTTTATTGTGTCTCACTTATGTAAGTAATAAAGATTACAATGAGGAGTGTGAAACGTCGGGAAGTTGCTCCGCCGCAGCGTTAATGAGTCCCATTACGACTAGATTCCACATTGCAGAAAAACGTATCTTCAAATGTTGTTTCAACAAATTGTTATAATTCACCGGTGGCCGCATCTACCAATTACCGTGCTCTGTAATACGTGCGTACGCGCACGCGATACACGGTCGAACCAAATGTCCCGTGACACGCATTCTGTGATAATTCGCGAAATCGGAGCTCTCGATCTCGAAGCCGGATAAGTTCCTCTTCCTCATCGTCGCGATTACGGATAATCTCAAGCGACGCCGGGCGTCTGTCGCAGGTGTATTAGTCTCTCCCGCAAATTCGCATTCGCGTATGAAACGTGCGTACGTGTAGGCACGAGCCTGTCGCGGCCCGTTCCGTTTTATCAGTCGGCGCGATTCCGGACGAACGGCGCGCGGCGCGCGGCTGTCCCACATTTTCAGTCGCACGTACGCGACAGCGCATACCGCAGGTGCCTGTCAATCGTTCTCTTCCTAGATCCTCCCGGATAGTCCTTGGATCCGCGGCGCAGAGCCGCGGCGAGTCTCGTTGCACGCGGATGCACCGCCGCCGCGCCGTTGTCCTGCCCGGCGCGACGATGTTTCCGGAAGTGTGGGCTTTTTCAGCCGCCGCCGCCGTTGCTCGCCGCAGGTGCGTCGAACGGTAAGATCGAGAGATCGGCCGATTACACCTGGGTGGAACGCCCGCCTCGATTTAGAACGTGTTGTGCGTGTATGCGTGTGCGTGTGCGTGTGTGTCTGCCTTCGACAATCATGTCAACCGTCGCCGAATGCAGGAAAGTGAAGGTAAATGGCTGGTTGAAGGTAATCCGTCGCGTTTTTTTCGATAATACTTTAGTGCTCCGATCGGCGCGGATCAATCTTTTCGTCCGAATGGATCTGTGATTGTTCCCCCGATAAAGAGCATCGCGTTTGTGTTTCGTCGCGCGTTGCGACCCGCCGCAACCCGATTTCCATCGGCTCGCGACGATCATTGTAATTAACATGCGGCTATTGTTTAAATTAACGATCTATGGCGTGGCGCTCTATCGTAAACTCTTCGCCCGATAGTTTCGCTCCCGTCTCGCTTACGCAATCTCGCACGCATCCCTGCGTTTGCGCCACCGAACGATAAGTCGCTTTACGTTGAACAATTGCGCGTGTTTTCTCTCGTCGAATATTTTACAACTCAACTCGTAAATCCATGACAACCGGCGTGTCGTCCTTATCGCGGATGTTGATTGTGGAAGATATGATAAGAACGGTTCTCGATAATCATGATGACGCAGCTCGTTATTGTTTCGAAAAAGTATAAAATAATAAATCCTTGAATCAATGATTGATGAATCAGTCGTGCGCGATTAAGTGGCGAAAAATTCAGAAGGGCATTTCTCTTTTAACTTGGTGTCGTTATGGGTACAGTACACCTTTGCAAGCATATCTCGCTGATAACGTTTCCTATCTAAAGTTTGAACTTGTGAAATACCATGTTTTATCGCTATGTTTTACGAGCCGTGGCAAAACAGTTTTTAATTACAAAGAACGAAGGCGCTTCAGAAAAGAAAAAATAAGCGGAGCCTCTCCTCCCGACGACGCTGCCTGGATGAACGTTTCGTTCCATCCGAGTTATTCGTTGGACGTACGAAATGAAGCATGTAAGTACGGAAACGAGAGGCGCGAGGTACAGTTTTTATCGAGTGCCATATGGAACGATTTTTTTTTTTGCGTGCACAATTTTTTCTACGGTTCCACCGACTCGCTCTCTATCGGAGATCTCGAAATATTGCGATAAAAAACGTATGCTTGTATTTTTGGGGGGAACGATATGTAGTGGCTCGATAGGCCGTTTAGATTTTTTTTTTCCTCAACGAATTCAATCCGTCGTTCGAATTCCGTGAGGTCGAGTGTATGCATGGCACGCATCGTTAGAACTCTTTCGTGACCCGACCGTAATAGCTTCCGGTCAGACATCCAGCGGCGCTCGTTTCCGGTTCCCACCCTGCTGCACGTGCATGAAAAGGGGAATTGGTTGATTTCGCGTTGTCAGATATAATCGGCCAAATATATATAACGTCGTGTAAATTTCCGCGGCGTTTGCTACTTTTTCCTATCGCGGCTAGCGCGCGAATGTCGGTGAGAATGTGCGCTCACCGTCGCGCAACGAGCCGTATTATGCGGGCAGCGCGATTGTCCGCGCCATTAAAACGTTTCTGACGGATTTTTCAAAAGCAATTTTCTTTGCCATCTTTTATTATATAAGATGCTGGAATTCTGCGAGGTATCGCCGAGGAGTATAACGGAAATCTAGGAAACCGTAATAACGAGCCGCGATTCCATTTCATCTGCCAAGGCTACCGTTATCGAGCATCCCGAAGAACCTCCTTCTTTTTCTGCTCACGCACATGCACACGGGCGCTAATTAATTATCGAGGTGTCTTCTAATTTCTCGATGGTATGCGCGATAATAATGTGTTTAACATGCAGGCGTCTGTTTAACGTGACGATTTTCCATCACGTCGATGTAAGATATCTGTGTACGTAGATAAATGCATATTCTAGGAAATCCTGTTTTTTTACAAGACACCCGTTGAGTACTCGCTCGCATTAACAGTCTTGCTATTGTACGCGGGTGTAATTCGACGACAGGTGTACAGGGCGGCCCATAAAATGCGTGTCTTTTTTGCACGTTATTTTCTTGTGCTATTTTTTAGATTTGTATTTGTTTAGAACTTGTTGAAGCATTTTTTACAGTGCACAAATAACGATTGTAAAATACAACGTTCATTTGATTTCTTTTACGGAAAAATTATTTTAGTAAATATTTTGACTAAATATAAAAAATTTTTATATTAAATAAAATTATTTTTTTTTTAATATTATGTAGAAAAAAATATTAAAGACACTAATTTAAAAACTTTAACATTAACATAATGATTTGTACAATTGTTTTATGTAATTTTTAGAATGTTAAGATTTGATTTTCATAAGTTGAGATTGAAACTTTTATTATGCACTATCAAAATAATGTCCATGGATGCCTCGTAAGCGTGAACAACAGAAACACACCACACCTGTAACCGACGGAATACATTAATGAATCCTTCCTCACCTGACTATCGGTCACTTGACTCATTTCCTGTGGATTGAAAGAACCCCCCCGGTACGTTTAAAATCGTCGATACAATTGCATCCCGCGCATCCGCTGTCGGGATGTAATCACGGGGACGCGAACAAAAACCCGTCATTGTCGCTACACAGAGGACAGTGTATTGCGGAGTATTGCAGAGGACAGTGAAAGTTAAAACAGCGAACGTCCATCCGTTGTATAATTTTTTTGTACGTTTATTTATTGATATATAACAAGAGATTGGAGTTGTAATATATAAATTAACGTACAGAATGTAAGGAAATGTGTCCAAGTAAGAATATTACTTTAAGGAAAAAAAAACGTACGAATAGATAATTATCGTTAGCAATATTGTATAATACAAGAAGAATAGGATCGGAATAGTAAACACATTTTTTATTAATTTTCATATCGCTTTATAACGGAATAAATATAGGTTCTATCCGAGCAATTTCTCTAAAAATAGCACAAATATACGGTTCGGTGCAGTGAAGTGGAAGGAGGGAAGGAAGGACGAAAGAAAGAAAAGGAAGCTTCGTGGAACCAGTACGATGCAAGGTGCAACACGTGCTGCTCGACAGCTGTTTTCCGGTTTAAGTTTGGACGTTAAGTCCATTTTTAATTTTGCGCCCGGGCGCACCTTTAAATAATAATAATTACAACGCGACACCGGGGGTGAATCCTCCCCGTCTGCTACAAACTCGCGAGTCATTCATCGAAGCGCGCATAAATTTTCTTCATATACAGAGGTCGCATTCCAGAGAATCGTAGATCATCATAACTGCACAGTTATCTTCTACCGTGTCTCACTGTTTAAAGATCGGAGCTCCGAACGACGTGAGAGAATCCGGTCTGATCAGCAAATTATTTGCAGGTAGTCTGCTATTTCTATTCGATGTAAGAAACGAGAGAAAAAGGCAAAAGGAAGCGGCGCAAATTTCGAATTAACCTATCTATCTAGCCATGGAGGACGAAGACTTTGGTTTCGCGAAGAGAACGGACAATGTCCTGAAAAAGGTTTTCACCGTTAGCAATGAACAAACACATAGGAATACAACTCATAATGTTGAACATCTAATCTGTTCCCCACCTAAGGTTGGTGTCTCACTTCGCATTTGATGGAAAGAATTTTTATAGTGTCCTATTAATAATAATAATAATTAATGTCTAACATAAATCTGTAAAATGAATAATTATTCATCCTGAGATAATCTTGTAAGAGATTCACATTTCATGCAATTTGCTTATAAAATTTACAGCGTACATAATAATTTTTAAGATATTTCCAAAAGAAAAAAAAGAAAATATTTTTAATTCTACCTTTTTAATTCTTCTAAATATTAAAAATATTAAAAAAGATGTATAGTATAGTTGAATACAAATAACAAAGAATCCACACAGACATTATTTAAGTATCGTAAAACGATGACATAAACTAAAGGATGCAAAATCGGGGCTTCCACAAAGCGTATCGTGGAAATATGAAAGTAAATGAACGTTTACAACTTAATAAAATGCAATTAGACATCGGAAGTCGTTGGTGGAGGTGGATCAACGACACCAGCGCCTCTGATCGAGGCCGGAAGCAAGGGCCCTGAACGCGCGTCAACCGCCGTTGGCTCAGTCGTGCCCAACACGCCGAACATACCAAACGTGGTGGAGTACCATCTTAAAGTGAAGCCTAGGTCAACGACAAGGCGCTGCCGGCTCGATAACGTTCCCGTGAGTAGCGTTTTAAGGCTCTCTCTCGTAAAGAACGTAGATAGAAAGGCGCACTCAGGATTATTGGCGAGAGAATCGATATGCCGTTTCCATTAGCGTTATTTATCATTAGATTGTTCGTCAAATACAAAGCGTCGTCCGTTGTAAATTATATCCCGTTATTTTATCCCATTTCTATGTTTTGCTTCATTTAAATTCACGATGCATTCACATTCTTTTGCTATCCGTTAAAAGCTTTTAATTATCAGTTGACTAGATTACAAGCAATCGCTCCTGAATTTTCAGAATTTTGAAAAATAAAGTAATATCGTAAATTCTCGTGCGTGTTAAAAAAAATGTGAATTTGAAACAGAAGGATCAATCTCTGGAAGAGATGAAAAAGGAAAAGAGTCCGGTGTCTTCTGACGATAAGAAGAAGGATCTTGTGTCAAAACTGTCGCGGTTGTCCATCGACAATAATGTTTTCGAGGGCTCTACTGATCTGCCGCAAGTATTTCAGGTACATTTTTTATACTAAAAGATTTTGAACTTTTCGAAAGTCTGACATTAATATCGACTTTATCCAATTAAATGTAGAAACATAATCTGTTATGACATAAATCGTATTGGAATAATAATAATATATAAACATTTATGTGTATTTTATATAATTTTTAAAATTTTTTATAATGCAATAATAATTTTTAGACAAGAAGAAAAGATTTGAAATTTTGGAATATTCAATTAAAAGCTTACATTATCAATGAGTATTTAAAATATTAAAGTTAAAATAAAATTAAAATTTTTGAATTTAATTTTAACTTTAATATAAAAAGTTACACTCTAAATAAAATCAAATAATTTATTCTGCACAACTTCTTTACAAAAATATTAAAAAAAGAATGTAATTTTGTTAAAGTTTCAAAGCTTTATTTAAGAATTTATCCTTAAAAAGGCCGTTATGTATTCAAATCTTCTCAGGCAGATCTTGTTTTCAGGTGAAATATTTGGGATCCCATGATGCAAGAGGCCTTTGGGGCATCAAACATACGAGAAGGCCCGTCGATAATATGGTCTCCGCAGCGAAGGCTTTGCCGACTAACACAATGCTTCCTCTTATCAAGCTGGTCGTTTCTCAGGAGGGAGTTGCCTTGCTGCCGCTAGACAAGAGGAAGCAAGATGCCAATTTATCTAAAATGTATCCTATCGAGACTATCTCCTACGGAGTGCAGGATCTCATTTACACCAGAGTCTTTTCCATGATCGTCGTTCGCGAGACGGAGAATTTCAGGAGAATTTCGCCGTTCGAGTGTCACGGTTTTGTCTGCGAATCAAAGTACTATGCAAGGCAATTGACGTATGCTCTCGCTGCAGCTTTCGAGATCTATTCTAAGAACGTAAAGGCTCAAGAAAAGCTGACCGGAGTCACCGGCGGGAGCAACACTGTCAGGAAGAGGTTTGCCATTGATCTGAGGAGTCCCGAGGAAATCGAGGCGGATCTTACAATGGATTCCGAAGCGTAATTTTTAAAATCTATTGTATTTATTACTTTAAGATGTAGATAAATGTAAACTTTTAATTAGAAGTATATATAAAAACAAAAAAGAGACGTTTAGAGAAAACTTCTACATGAAGGAAGTAAAAAAGAATTTGAAAGCGATGAGCTTGAAGTACGTTTCGGAAATCTATTTTGAAGTACATACATGATTTTGTCTTAACGCGTAACGTGATGTAAAATAGATTATTTTATATACCTCAAATAATATTTCTTTAAAAGGACAATACAGGGTATAAGGTAGTTTTAGATTTTTAAAAAGAAATCGCATTTAATTATATTATTTCAAGGATTTTTAATTTTTCCATAGTATTCCATAGTTTTTGTTTCTGTTTAAAACCAGAGTTAGAGAAAAAAATATTTTTTTACAGTGAAATAATTATTCTAACAAAAAAAGTATATCTTGTTTGCAAATAGATTTATTGAAATATTTTATATGTTTATAATTAAATAAAAGAATTAATAGATAAGTTTATGTAAATAATTGTAGATATAGTAATTGTAGATACAGTAATTAAAGATGTAATTAATATTGAATGAATAATTATTTTTATATCGCGCAACATATTCTATATAATATTTCCGAAAAAAGACAACTTTTCACATTATATCAAGTATATTATTAATATATTTTAATATCTAGTTTCTTTTTAATACAAATCAATGATTTCGAATTCATTTATTTTAAAGTTTAGTTTAAAATATTCAAAATTACTATCTATGTATACATTTATGAATTGGTGTGCAAGAAAAAGAGAGAAAGGAAAAGAGAGAAGATGAAAGAAATATTTATTGTCAGAGTGTTGTTATTTGAATATGTGTGTTTGTATAATTGTTGTTTGTTTTATTATTTTATCGGCATTGCGAAAAGTTAGATAGGTCTCGGCGATCCGAGACATGATAGCTAGCTATCCAAAGATATCGAATAGAAAATGATGGAAACGCGAGAGTTGTGGATGATATTTCAAGCGTCGCGACTTGTGCGATTTCATGAAAATTTTATGATGTTTGACAAATTAGACGATTTTGGATTTATTTCTAGCTGTCTTACGTGTGCATGTGTGTTTCTAATTTAAGTTTTTTACTTTAAAATTATATATATTACATTGATGAACTCTATTATGTGTAATAATAACAGAAAACTTATTATTACTTTATGCACTTTATATATTTATTTGTTTTATATTAAGTTTTATATTAATTCACGAAAGACCAATATCAAGACATATCAATTGTTGTAAATAGATAGCCAACAACATTTTTTTATTACCGTATATATTGCTTATTTAATCAATAAGTTCTTTCTTTGATTATTTTTAATACGTTTGCGAAATTATCGTGTCACGATTTTTATATATTTTAGGCTTGGGACAATCGTGTAACGTTTTTCTTGTACACACGTGGCTTTATGCTTTATCTATCAGTATTAAGTGTATGTTTTCCTTATAATTATAAATATAATTAAAAATATAATAATTATAAATATTATTAAAAGTATTTACACGATTTTTACTTGAAGTTAAAGGACTATTCTTTAATAATTATTGTTCGTGTACGTTATTGTTTTTTTTTTAATACATGTGCGAATATTTTTCTAATATTTCTTATTTTATTTTATGAATAATTACATATATAAACATTTAATACATTTTTGAACATAATTATTTAATGTACGCTTTATGTTCTACTTGTTTCACTAGTACTGTACAGAATTTGATTTTATACATTGCGTAAAGTGACATATTTTACATTGTATGTGTGACAATAATTTAAATTTAAATTTTAGGTATTATTTGCCATTATAAAGGCTCTTGCAAGGCAAAGTTTACAAGCAATCTGTAAGCGATTACTTTAAATTCTAAATGAGCATTTAGTCAATCTTGACGCAAGCGAAAATTTCTTTTATATTTTTATCTTTAACCGAGATTGGCTAACTATAACCACCACATTTTGTAGAGCGAACTCTTTTAAACAGAGCCGAGAAAAAAAGTGTATTCCTTTTAATGAAGTTGGGACAATGTTTTTCGATTTAATCTCGAATGTTTCGAGGGTGTCTTTTTAAACACCGTTTCCACTTCAGGCTCAAAAATCTTCGTTGCATTTTTCTTCCCTCGATTCTGATCCGCCTCCTCCTCTTCTTCCACTTCCTTTCCGATGTCCTCGTTTAGAACGTAATATTTTTCCGATTCCTCGCATGGTATCGAGCTTTCTGTTTGTGTGCATACGAATGTCGCCTGTAAATTACATCAGGGTATTATAATATTTCTGATCTAAATCAAGCAAAAAATAAACTGTTACTGTATTTAATATCAAATAAGAGCATTTTTTAAATTTCGTTATCTTTTTTTTTTATAAATATGTTGACATATGTGTAGAATTAAACACTACTAATGGAATATTAATTTACTTGATTGAAAACTGTCTCGGCGGGACAAATAAAGCTCCATCTAATTGAACCTCTCGTTTGCGGCATGCACACGTGAAACAGTTGGCACCCGTTCTCCATATCGGCGTAGTAACCGTAAATTCTATCTTGGCACGAGAACGTGTCCACAATATTCTCGCGAATAAGAGTCGCGTTATCGGGAAGCAGCAAGCCACCAGTTTGAGGATGCTAAAATATTTAATTAAAAAACTTGATTATTATGACTGGCGTACGTGATAATCCACGAAGAATTAGTCGGCGGAAAAATATCGACGTCTCTAAAGACCTTGAATACTGGAGGAGGCCTCTTGGATTTCGGTTGTTGAGGCAAACTCAGAGCTATCGCGACTAGACCGAGAAGTAACACGGCAAAGAGCTTTTCTCGCGTCATTTTTAATGCGGTATCGCGTGTCTTATCTCTTCGGGAGTTGGTAGTCCCTCGTCCACTCGCGGTTAGTTCCTTGGTAAAAGACACGTTTTATTGTAGTTCGGTGTACGAGAATCTAAAGAAGACTGATGATGTGATTCGTAGAAGGGTGTTATATAGTGATCTGTGCGTAAAGATCTTGAATATTGTATGAATGACCGATTCTTGGTACATTGAAATTGGTAAATTCGTCACGTTTGGTCTGTCAATGACCATCGTCAGACGTCCACATCATCCTCGAAGGCCCGATGCAAATGCCGCTGCTTGCGGCCTGATGATAGGCTCATTTGGCAATTTTTATTTATATTATTCGTAAAAGCGCAAAGAAGTACTCTATTGCATGATCGATAGATTTTTTTTTACACATACGGTATTTATAAAGGAATACTTTTTTTTTATTTTTGGGTTTAAGACTGCTGATTTTTTAACTGTTAAATTAAAATATTAAAATAAACTGACTATATATTATAAGTTCGAGTGTTTTGTCAATGTATTACTATGATTACATATGGCTTTGTGCATTTGGTTTACAATTCATAAATATTTGTTTCATAATTGTATTAGAAAATAATTGTGTTAATAAAACATGACAATGCTCGCAACAAATTAAATTTAATGATTGAATTAAAATTGACAATTGAGTTTATTAAGATATTAATAGTCAGGAAGGTTCTTCTGCTAAGAAAGGATTATTTCCAAAAGGAGCAAAGTGTGTTGAATCGTCTATGAGAATCCTGAAAAAGAAAGACGTGCAGTGAAGGCTGGATATAAATTACATGTTAAGCAAACAAACGTGCCGAAATTCTTACGTGGCGATTCAAATTTCTGGTTTCGATCGTAAGTCTTCGATCTCACGGACTTGTTCTTCATGATACTACCTATTTTACCCCCAAACGCGACACATTAAACCCATTTTGCTATTGGCTGTGTTCCAATCGAAGCTTCCAAGACGACGAGATGTTTTTCGCACAAATTCGACCGTCGAAATTCGAGGGCAACCCCGGCCTTATCTTTGTTAAGGCCACGTCGCGAACGGCACTTCTTCGGGATGTGAATACTTAATAGTATCAAAGAGATAAATGTATTTGATTATGAAATCGAATATTTATCGATAATCTGCATGAAAAGGTATTCTTGTATAAATATTTTTTTTTTTTTTTTTTTTTTTTTTAGAGAAAACGAAATTATTTTTTTTTTATAATAAAATTTCTACATGAAACAGATATGGTTTTGTATTTTTATTACTCTTTTTGTATCAAAATGTGTGAATATATATATAAGAAAGTATAAAAATAAATATGTAAATTATACATATAGGGAGACAAAATCTAAATATCACCATTAGTTTACCAGAAAAGAAATAATAAACTATTTAATGTATACGTATAATGTATACATAATTTTTTCCTATCTCTTTTAATAATAACATTTTTAATCACTTTTATATATAATTGTTGTATTTTTTTAATAATTTTTTCTAAAATTTACGTATGTTACACATAACTTTTCTTTACTTTTAATTTCAAAATTTCTAAAAAAGATCCGATACGCGTTTCTTTCGTAAGAAACTTCTTTTTACGGTTTATAGCATATCAATGCGCTGCAATCGTTGCACAAATCTCGTTTATCATTGAAATGATCAGTAGCAAGGTAACCACCCTGAAAGTATCGCCGCTTCTTAAGGATTCCAGTCACATTGCCCATCATGCTATGACGAGGAATACAAAAATTTCAGGATGGTCCATCGTGCGACTAAAGAAGGTCGTGTGATTCGTGCATCGTGGAACCGCCAAAGTTTCTCTCCACGACGACGTGACGAATTTTTTACTTTCCTCAGTCGATACATCTGCAATCGTGTCTTAAAAAGAATTCCATCTTGGATCGTATACTCGTACAGTTTATTATCAAAAAATTTAGTACATACATGTAGTACATGTTGTAGAAATTAATTGATAGCTATTATAAATTATCATTATCTCCTACAGAGAAACTTTTTTTTAAAGAACGTATAATTTTTCTACTATTATTGTATTTATCATAATAAACATTCAAAGAGAGGCGTTAAACTTAGGTCTAAGATTCTAAGTTTGTTGAGTCACGATACGAGTAATAGCACGTTCTTTTAATTAAAATAGTTGATCTCCTAAGAAATTTCTTTCTGACGAGATATAGAACAGGTACTCGTAAGTAACTTTGGTACATGACTTATAAGGCGATTAAGGAATACTATTTTTATATATGATAATTAGAGGTCAGAGAAATTTCCGATCATCCATCATCAATTAAAGTGAAACTCAAGATGATCGTGTAACATATGCCGGCGCACAATGCGATAAATTAAATATATAAATAAATACTATACACTATATAAATATCAAATGTCGCAAATACTTCCTGACTTTCGGACTAAAGCTGTTAATTAAAGAATAAGTCACGGATGTTGAGACGGTAATCATTTTGCGACGGAATTTTCGTTATTATTTCGGTTCTTCCTTGATTTCCCTCTCGCGCAAAGTGATCGTCTCCTCGGCTAAATTTATCCGATCCTGATGTCAGTCCGTGGGTATGTAAGCACGGTACGCGAGTTCCTGAGGCGTCTCGTTCGACGATCTTCCCCAGTAGCCGTGATCGTCGTGATCGTAATGATGCTGATGCTGCGCGTGCTCGTAGTAGATAACCTTGGCAGGATGGCTCTTCTTGATCTCGATCCAGAACCTGGCGGCGTTCAGTATCAGCGAGATGACGGCGATGACGAAGAACTTGAGCTGGAAGTGGGTGCTTATCAACTGCAGCAACAGGCTGAGTTTCGTCTTCAGCAGCATCGCCAGTCCCAGAAGTTTCTGCAGATGCTTCAACTTTTTCTTGCCAAACTTCTTCTTGCGCGCCTCTTCTAAAATAAGAAAAAGAAAGGGCACGTGTTCCGTTACACCGTACGAATTTTCTACAACACGAGTTCATGCGGGCAAAGAGAAATTGTAGAACGCGAGAACACAGCAAATAATTGCAACTGAAAACGAATGTCGGGAATAATGCCTTTTATAGAGATGCGATCGTGGGATTTTTCGTGAAAAATTGCTTTAAAAAATTTATTTTTCGCGACGTGTGCGGGATTCATCTTGATCAAAGCACGCAATCTGGCGAACGTAACACGAGGATCTTCATGCAGGTTGACCCACAAACCTTAACCTGGAGTGTATTTCGTCGTCTGGCTTGCGCGCCACGTAATCGTCCGCAACCGGTACAACTTTCTTAAAAAGAGTCAGGCGGATCGCTTTCGCGACCGAATTTTCTTACAATACAGAAAAATGCCTGTTCTGTAATGGTCAAGGTGTTTGTGGAATTCAATTGAATCCAAATGAATCATTGATATCTGTGATTCCACTTTTGCCCGTCGGCAAAATGCTAAATCGCGCGATATAAATCGTAGCAAATTAACTTAATGCCTGTCGAATTATTCAATTTTGTCGACAATTTACGTCGGAAGTACCGTACAGTTTTTGTACGCTCCAAAAGATAACGAAGATAATATTCCTAGTACCGTTATCATTCACCAGCCTAAAGATTTCGGGGGAGTTTTTTTTTCGATAGACCGGACGATTAATGTCTCGTTAGAGAGCGAACCTAACACAATTGTGACGTTTCCGTCTATTCTGCGAATTTAAAATTAACGTTTGCAGACCAATCACTCGCGTTCGTCTTTTCTCCCCTCGTATGACGTCTGTTAACTTTTGCTGGAAAAAATAGCCGAGAAAATGGCGAGTGATGCGATCGGTACCGTTACCGTCGATTCGCCCAAGTCGTGGGGCATTAAATTAGCGTAAACTGCGTTACGACGTCGGCGACACGCGCACACGAGCACAATCGCGTGCAAAACAGTTCGCTAGTGAGTTTCCCATACGGGAACTTTGCGGGATCCGATCGCGCGTTAACTTGCGGTTCGCCTCTCTGCGAGACGTTAATTGTAACGTTTACGTTTGCATTGACACCCAGTTCTTGGTTAAACGTTATGCAAACAAAGTTCAGCGAAAAGTTTGTTCACCTTTATGTTCGCGAGGCGCGCTTTCCGAATCCATGAAACCCGCTCGCCTTGTCGGTGCGATTTACTTTCTCACTTCCGCATTGGTTTAAGATACAGTCGAACATCGTTCATTCATTCATTCATAGATCCCATTCATAATCGTTGATATTACTTTCTTTTTTATCGGCTCCGTTTGCGATAGCATTAACCGGTATTTCTGTTCACGATGTTGTTTGCTGATTTATAATTACAATACTTGATGACTCTTACTCTTTGTACATTGATATATATAATAATATAATAGTAATGTGATATTCAGGAAAATAAATAACTAAAAAGTTAAATAACGAAGTTAAGAAGTTAATAAATTTTAAACGTGTTAATTTGTAATTTTAATTATTCTAATTAAATATAAATAAGACTTTTCAAAGTTTTTTAAATTAAATTAAATTTAATCTTAACGCAATTTTCAACTGAGTTTTTTTATTCGTGTTACTTTTGACGTAACTAAATTAATTTTATAAGCCATTTACTTTAAATTAATTTAGTTTAAAAAAATATTGGCTTACTCAATCTTGGTGATATTACATTGTGATGTTAATGTTATAAAAGTTACGCGAAAAGAGAGTTAATTATCACAGGTAAAATTTACACCAAAATTATTTTTCACGTACATTTCCTCGTTTTACTTGAGTATTGACTACAATGACACGGTTTCGAGACAACTAGAAAAATAAGGTGGATTACGGAGAAGAAAATCAGCATAGTAATTTTCAGTGCACTCAGATGAACTGACTTCCCGTCGTTACATCTCCAATAAAGGAGGCAGTTACGAGTTCGGAGAATTAACCGACTTTGTTCAACGGTGTCTCTCGGGACGTGCGAAGGAAGATACGACGTGCGTGGAGGACCTTACACGCGTTCCACGTGCCGTCTCATCGCGATTAGAAATCTGTATTGCGAAATCGTCGATCTCGATCTACGACAGCTTAATTACGCTGACACACTATTTAATGATGCCTTGTTTATACGAAAGTTAGTCAGAGCTTACATTATTTTAGAAGAATAAGTGAAAGAATTGCATGTTATTATACACAGACATTGTGACAGGGAAGACTGAGGAAGTTTGAAATACTCGATCAAATGGAAAGGAAAACGATAATTAAGAAATAAATATGTCAATGAGGTATTATGAGATATTGAAATTATCTCTTTGATGTAATGATATATTCGATTTCTAATTTTCACCTATATGGCCATCCTTCTCGACGATTTCTTCCGCATTGTCGGTAATGATCCCGTCGTTCTTCTGCAGATCATCGACAAATTCAGCAACGATATTACCAGCCTGTTCGATCACCGCACTCATCGGAGGCTCGCTGTTCTTCCCGGTAACTTCTAACTCGATCCGGTCCAGGTCACGGGCCAGTCTCGTCCTGAAGCAATTTCCAGCATTGTCCGCGAACATGCACTCCAGAATGCTCGTCTCATCCTCATTTGGCTTGGTCTTCTCCGTTACCGCGCAATGGACGTGCAGAACGAGTCCGAGGACCAAGAAAACCGGCGCGGTTATCCTCATGGTTACCTGCTTTCTCCACCAAATTTGTCGATCCTCACCAAGGCGCACCGTTATCACCACGAAAATCGCGCGATAGTTTCCCTAGTAATTGGCTATCACGTCTGTCACCCCCTCTCGAACTTTGTCTCTTTTTTCCTCTCTGAACTTGACCGTCAACCGTGGCCTTGGACCGTGTGTCACAGGCTCGGAGTGGTTGTGAAGCGTGCGTGGTCGAACATATATGAGACCGGTGTCCCTTCCATCTCAACTTCCGCCAGTAGTGGGTTTGGTTTCACGTGAGCTTAGCGGATTTACCCCTCCACCGTGATGGGCCTTCGTGGGCGCCACGACGAAACGTACGATGTTACAGGGATCACGGCGGATTCGCGAATTATCGAATGGAAACGAGCTCGCAGAGTGGGATATCTCGCCTGTATGCAATGTGCCACTAATACATAGCAACTGATTCATGGAATGGCAACGAAATCATGACAACTTTCATTCTCGTTATCATATTTCGCGAAACTCCCATTTCTCTTTTATTTTCATATTGCTCTCTAGTTCGTATCTTTAAATATTTTTGAAATTAAATTATAAAAGTAAAGACTATAAAATACAACGAGTATAATAATCTTTTTTTTTCAGAAAAATGTAAAAATTAGTTTTTAATGTTTAATTTTTAAATATAAAGTTTTACTTTTTATGTATCTTTTTAGACAATTAAAAATGGACAAAATTTGGATTATATGTAGCAGTGATTTTAAAGTAGTTTACGAGCGACTTGGCACATACGGTTAACAGCATGTGGACCGACGACAAAAATTCCGTTTGACAATACATGTTAACCCAATTCTAGTTTTTATCGTCGTTTTAAGAACGAAGAGGAGGTACTAAATCGTAATAAAATTGTTACTTTTGGACATCTAAATTACTAAATAATGTGTTTAGTTTATTTCCGAATGTCTGATGTGATTGACGTTTATTATCGTTCTACGTATTCTCTTCAAGTTCGTTTGATTTATCACATATAATTATCTCGAGTATATTGATACTGTTTGTTTAAGTCTGTCTTGCCTAAAGGCCTTTCACTGGAGAGATTGAAATATTACTTAACGTACGTTCAATTACCATAAGAATGGTAATCCGCTTTTCAGAAGTTCAGAACCTCGTAGTCACGCGCGCGCACGTGTGACAACTCGGCTGTCACGACGTGCCACAAATGGCCTTTGTGCCATTAATTAACACAATCCCGGAACGTGTAGCCGTCAGTTTCGTGAACTATACATCAATCACCCGGGAATTTTCGCCTTACCTTTCACTATGATTATATTATACATGATTACATTCGCCCTTTCCGTACTTTACTCGCGTCGTTTTTTAATCATCAATTACACGCGGTGTAACAGGCCTAATGGCGCGCGAATATCATTACGATAAGTTGCGCACACGGGAGATTGTATGAAACCTATCATATAATAAGACAAAATATGGCTTATCACATAAAGATCTCTTCGCGCGGCAATGCTTAATATTATGTTCATTTTCAAAAATTTAAGTTTTTTTCCTTAGAGTAAAGTATGCTCTTCAATATCTGTTTAACTCGACAAAAGGATAACCGCAAACTGATTGTGAGTTGCTTTTGTAGAACAGAAATGCTAATATAGCGAGCTTTAACTATCGATACCGTTATCTTATTATTATTTATGTGACAGTTTTATCACGTATTCGCTATCTTCGAAGATGAATTTCGAGTCATTCTAATAACAATCTGAAACATCTGGTCGATGTAAGTACCAAATACTTGACCCAACTAACTATAGGTATATAAACAATGCTTTTATTGCTACATTTGTGTAGTTGGAAGTAATAAGTATTGTGTTTTATAGTGTCTTTAAAAAAATTAAAAAATGTGAAAATTTAATTTTTTAAATCGTGGATAAGTCCGACTAATTTAATTAATCTGATTACATTTTTGCTTTTATATCGATTTCAAATCTGATGTAGAAACTAAAGGAAGGAGCATATTACGTACATAACTTATTTTACAGTGTTTGTCAAAGGTTTTAAATAAATCGTAAGAAATTGCGTAATTTAAAAAAATGTATTGTAATATTTTTCTATTTATCTTGAATATATTTAATTTAAATTATGTCTTTGTAAGTACATATATTATTTAAAAAAGCCATGTCCTGGAGAGAATTAAAAAATAACAAACAAGATTACATTTCTAAAAACAAATATTTTAGAAAAGAATATTAAAATATTTGTATTTTATATTAAAAAAAAAATTATATAAAAATAAATATTCTTCTGTCATTAAATTATTTATCTTTTTAAGCGGATTTATTTTGTTTTTTAGGACAATAAACTTTAAAAGTCGAAATTTGCAAATTCCTAGACGTGGCTTGTGTCGCTTAAATAAGTGTTAGCGTATTCTGTAACAAATCTTGATTAAGGTAAAGTCAGCATTACATAAAATCGCTGATTTACTACCAATACCAACGAAACGAGTATCCTTTGAGAGCATGCTTCTCGTCAGCCGCGTTTGCCTGCGGAATGAACGTGATATTGGGCTGATGCCCAAATTCGTTGGACAGATACCTCACCTGCGTGTCGATACCGTTTTCGTTCTGAGATCGATAGCTACCGTCTTTCCTGCCGCTACGATAACCATCCTCGTGATGGCCGTGCGACGTTATCGTATAATTAAACTGATAGTACAGATCGTCCGCCATTTTCTCCAGCATCCGATCATTCACGATGACTTTATCTTCCTCGGACAGCAACTTCTTCGCAGCCCGTACCATGCTTTTCGTGATATTCTTCACATCCTCTTTCTTAATACTTTTATTTTTTTCTGAGATATTTTTGGCAGGCATGTTAGCTGTAAAAATTGAAAAGGGGGTGAATTTATAATCACCTTAGTCATGAATTCCAATTCCTTTTGTCGCACTACCTGTCAGTGTCTTCATCATCTGCTTCAATATTGGATCCATTTTCTTCTGCGGCGGCAACTCCGTGACCGCCTTTGGTTTCGGCCGATTGTCCTCTTGCTTTATTGGTATTTTGCAGCCACCGCAGGCCTTCATCACGGCTTCGATTAATTTCTTCGCTGCTTCCGGCCTATCCTTGAATATCTCCTGCGCGTCCTTCACTTGTTAAGCGAAGACAAAACGATTCAGACAATCGAGCGACCGGGACACGTGAAATTTAGATTTATATTTTTAATAAGCAACTCACAACTTGTTATTTTCCGATTCCTCTGTTTTGTAATAATAAAGTCCCCATCTTTGTCGGTCTTGTATCCAGTCTCATGATAGACACTATCGGCCGTGATAAATCCGTATTCCCCGGTAATGGTCCCATCGGCGTCTCAACGAAGAAATAGACAAGAAACGTCACATTTAATCACATTATTTGACGAGGATTACTCAACTAATTTATTTACAGTAATAGAAGACTCTCGCCCGACACTTTTTCTCGATCGGCATACCTTTCTTCTCAAATCTATGTTGAAAGTCAACGATATTGAAGGAGAATTCGTAAGGCCTGACGTCGTCATCCGCGCGATGTTGCGCGATCAGGTAGCACAGCAGGCACAGAATATCGCACCATTTACGCTGTAACTGAAAATCACGTCTGCTTTATCGCGTGATAACGAGTATTTTCCTTCGCCGGCCTTGGGTCCTCACCACGAAGGACGACATCCCGCGGTGATCCCTGCGGCTTCGAGTTCGCACGACTGAATGATGATGGTACGAGCGAGTCCTCCGAGCATGCAGCGGGTGATGTAACAAACGAGAAAAATGTTCTCCGCGGTTTATCTATGAAACGATCCGCCGAGGTAGAAGAGGAAAGCGTGAAGGGGACCGCGAAGGAAAAATCGGGAGGCCTTTGACGTTTTTCTCAGCGAACAGATGCTTTCACGCATTTTGCATACTCGGCTGGGAGATAATTGCGCGGGAGAATCATTAATGGTCATAGATCGTCGTGGATCGAACATGCCGTGGCTATAGATTGCATTCCACGCTGTAAGATTTGCTGTCTATGACATAATATTCAATTTCATCGACGACGTTCTTACTTGAGAGAGTTATGAGTGACACAAATAGGCAGAAAGAAAAGTGATAAATATTTATTTAGATTTTTCAAATTATTTAGTGGACATAATATATACATATTTTTTTCTTTTCATTTGACGATTCTGAGTGTTTTCACAGATAGTCCATTGCTTTCTATTTTAAAAGTTGAGCCTATCATTACAATAGATTAATTAACATTAATATTATAACGAAATAAGTTGAGATTTTTTTAATTTGTAAAATCTAAGTAATATTTGTCTCTCAAAATTAATTAAAATTTACTATAAAAAATTAATTTAAATTGTTATTGATGGATGACTTTAAGAGATACGTTTTTTTGGGGGACATTAACAAGCACAAGAAGACATTTACATTGATCACGATAAGCCTGTATTTATTAGATGACCTTTCGTTTTATTTTCTTACACTTAACGCTGTCAGATCGACGATGGTTGCTTGTTAAGAAACGAACACTCTTAGGAGTGCTAGACGATGCAGGAGTATAATAAATTAATGCACGTTCAATGCGCATAGGTCAGCTAATCGGATACTGTGAATAATGTCAGCATAATCCTGCAATTTTTAACGCCATTATCCGAAGCGTGCAGCATACTCTAGGAAAATCTTCATACAGCTAATATGCTTCGATTAAAATAAATTGTTAAGAAAATCGCGAAAGACCTCGATGTATGAAGATTATATCGATAGGAAAAATTTTCTTGCCCATTTTTTAGCGCTTCTCCCGACGGAAATGGAACAGTACAGTAAAATGAGGGTCAGAGCCGTTCGCAGGCGATTCGCATCGATTCGGAAATTGTGTCTCGAAAATCTCATCTGAATATATGACGCACTGGACTTGACAAGATTAGAAATCGCATAATCAATTGAAAGTGGCACCGTTATAAACTTCTGGTCATGGTGAGCTACAATCTTGGAAACGCAGCCTCTGGACGTCGGGTAGTTAAAACTCGATACAATCAGATGGAAGAAGTGTCAAATATTAAAACTAAAGTTCCGACTCGGAGTTGCGAGAAATAAATTCTGTGTTTTGTAATAAACTTAAAATATACATTATATAGATAGATAGTAAAACTTTTCTGATCGTAAAACTCAAGTTGGGTGGCTCCAGTAAAGCATTTCCTCAGTCTAATATATTCGTTGATCGTTCGACTTTTCCGATGTAATCTGGAACAAGTTGGAATTAGAAATTTTGTTTGTGGAATATCGAATTGCCGGCGAATCGGCAAAGAGATCTAAATTCCTACACGTAATAGCATGTTTACGCGATTCAAGCGGTCCGCGAATAAACGAACGTTTAGTTCTTATTTGTCGGATACGCGCGGTGCATCATGCATTTTGTAGTCCAGAAAGCGGCATGTCGATCTGATTTGCGTTGCGAGATATCGATTTAGGAACGACGATCCTCATGGCATACTAACAATACAAACCGCTCGCGGAAGGTGGGTTTCTAGCACATATACGCATCACGAATATCGACGTCTCGAAGATTCAAGTCGTTGACGAAACTTCCAACGATATTTGCGTTACAATCAGCTTGTATGTCCTTCTTGTTCGCGCATGAGAACTCCATTTGCGTTTCCGTTACGGGATTTTTTATTTATCAACGTGAAGCGCGGTGGAATTCTAATTTCGATTTCGATGTCGAATTTAACGAGAGAGAAATGAGAAAACCTGAATGAATATGTCTGCACGCGAATGTGAGAATCTGGACCAAAATGCCGTTACGTGGAGACTCGAAGTAGGTCAGCCGACATCTTGATACTGGCACTCTGCTTAATGCGAGGCAAAACGCGAACAGTACGCAGCCATCAGAGGACCAATAACATATTTCCTCGGATATTATAAGTTGTATTTCTTAAAAATAAAAACTGTATAACGTATTTAAAAAAAAACAATTTAATTTATATATAAAACATAAAAATACAAAAATTTTAAAATGTAATAAATAAATTTTGCATCGCGCACGTCGCGATCTTTATATCACAGATGTTCTTCGCACTTTCGAATGTTGCTTGAGAAAACCGAACCCGCAGCTAATCACGGAAATGGTCCTACATCACGGAGAAACATATTGTTACGTTCGTTGTTTCGTTCGCGTACTTCATCTGCCGAACCATTCGTCTTCGACGTTGTCGGGATAACCTTCACTGTAGTGTTTGTGATAATTTGGCTGATGGACCACTACTACATCCGGTTTCTGCAAGCTTTTAATGAAGTTATAGATTAGTATTGCGATTGCTAAATGCGCCACCATGATACTCCTTAATAGTGACATTTTGATGGTCGCTACGGCGCCTGGTAGGGAGAGTATCTAAAAAAAGAAACAGGTTTTCATCATTTCTTTAAGTAGGAAATACTAATGAGAATAATAAACTCAAGAAACCTGCATAATAAATGGCGTCATCATCAACATGAATCCGATTCTCTGTAAAGGATTTGTCTTCTTCTCTTTGCCTCTTGCCTGCACTTCCGTCTCTAAAAAAGAGAAATTTGAATCTTCTTCAAAGGTAAAGTGAGAGGTAATGTGAGAGTAAATAAAGTACTGTTAATACCTTGCAGTAAGTCCTGAATTCTCATTTGGCTACTGATTGCTCTGTTGTTCACTGAAAACTTGATTACCGGGAAAATTTTCAATCTTTGGGTTTTACTAAGGCTGATTTTAGAGTTGTTCAACCTCTCTTCAGCTTGAGTTAACAGTTTTGTCGATGTTACTAGCCAGACAATAATATTGCAAAGAAGGAACTTCGATCCATTCATGTCCTCGAATTTATAATAAATTTCTACTATTGGCTGAAAAATACATATTGAGAATTATTTATAAATCGTTTTTTTGTAAAGTAAAAGATATATTTCTAACGATTATGAAATTTATTAAATTTATACACACAATGTTAAAATAAATTCTTAAAATAATAAATTCGTATATTTTTATGATTATCTGTATGTAAAATTGATAAATCTGATAAATTTAATCAAGATTTACAACTATTATTAGTATATTCATGAGTCATTCTACAACTTACCTTATATTTAAATGTATTATTTAACTTAGTAAAAAAACACGTGAACATATGACGCTAGATCCAATCACGTAACTTTCACTTTAATTATGCATCTGTTACACTATCGCTAATTCAGTCCGATATATTATCAGTAATATCCCTCACGATTTGTTCACCGCTAATTAAACGTGCATTTCACTGGTGTACAAAAGATACCAAAATATACGTTTTTAGAGACTTTTATTCGTCCGATCTTCTCTTCAACATGCACTGCATACAACGCGTCGTTCTCCTGTTCGCTTACCATGTAGACTGCACTGTATTACGCGAGGCGCTGTAGAGATATTTTACTTTTTTTCAGATACCCCACGCCAGGTTACCATAGGCTGGGAAAACTAGGTCTCATTTACCGGAGAATGCTATTTACACCGGAAGAGACTTTATATAGTAATGTAGCTGCGTCCGCTCAGTGATTCGCTACACTGACTACACGTCCATAAATATATTAATTTTAGTAATCTAGGAATCGGTAAAATTCTATAAAAATTGTATTTCTGATAAAATTTTATTTTATTTTTGAGGAAATGTAAAGTTTTCCTGTTGGTTTAGAAAAAATAAAAAAAGAACATGAATAGAATATGTATGTGTGAAATAACAAATGTATACGTGCTGAAAGTAAAACGTATATATAATTTATAATTATACAATAAAAACTATGTTACATATATATATTTTCTTATTAATAATATGAGGTATGTGTGAGGTTAATTCTTAAATATAAACACTTTTTGTCTTGTACGGAGAAATATAATTCTATGCATAACGTAAATTTCTCATTATTTAAAGAAAATTAATATTTTGTATGTAATTCTTGTTTAATGAAAATAATTACAAAGGATATTGTACATTTTTTTAATTTACCATGCGATGTGCATAGAACATTGTCTGATTTACGTATTCTGAAGGCGCATCGTGTGGTACATCTCTCACATGCGTTTAACAAATGTTAAACTATAATAAATACATTATGAATAAATAATTACATATTTATTGCGTTATAAAACGCTACTTGTATTTCCTTGTATAATAAAGGAACTTCTTGATTTTTTATACTCTGCAATGTTATAAATATAATTATAATTATAACAAATATAATTATAATTATTATTGTAAGTTAGGAAAATTCCTTTGGTACTCGTATAAACTTAATTTACATTAAAATATGCGAAGAAGTCGGTTACTGTGTCACAGTAAAATCTAATATTTGTTACTGATATTCTAACTCTTATTTTTCGCACAAATAAGTGCTTCCAATAAATAGCATCTGAAGCAAGAAATACAGCTATTGTAAATATTAACATTTACAGCCATAAAAGACCAGGAATTAATAACATCATTTGAATAAACTAATGGACACAAGAAAATAAAGATTATCTTCACAATTCTATATATAAATAATGTCTTCTTTTAATGACTATTTTATGTCTTGTTATGACTTTCTTTTCATTAATGGCTTTTCAATACAACTTTCCTAATCACATCACATATATAATTTTTATCCCTTATAATATGGATAATATTGCTCCTCATATGCGGGACCACTCGCCGCGTCCCAGCTTTGGTATACATGTGGGTGAGCGTGTGGAAAAAGGCTATGAAGGTGCACATGAACTGGTTGCGGTGATGGCCATGATTGCGGTGTGTGCCAACCGGAATGAAGTTTCGTTAGAAAGGTGCTAAGTTTAAGCACAAGCACTATGAGACCTGCAATTAGAAACGCTGAATGAAACTTCCGTTTCCGTGTATTCCGTGTATTCCGTGTAAAACAAGTTTTAAATTTAACGGTAAGAATTTTGAAAAGAAAAGAAACTTTAACATGTTGTGACAATAAATTTAATGGATGGATGAATAAATAAATCGGTTAACGAAAAACGAGAATTGCAATAAAAGATTATATAATTATAAATATCAATGATTTTATTATTTGTAATATTAAATAATAACGACAAATAAGTTATTGATAGATATTAATATAAAACAAGCAATAAAAAAATTTTGTTTAAGTAAAATAATTTATCAATAATTATAAGAAATATTGGGATGGGTAAGTAAATTTCAAATGTTCATCTAACGCTTGTTTGAATACTGATCTCATATACAGTAAATAGGTCAGCAATGTCATCTAATCATGTATGCAGGTTACACTATAAGACAGTTAGCGAGACCGTTATACATTTGTACGGGTGACACTTTTCACTGTCAGTACAAAAAATAACATAATGCTTACCAATAAGAACTCCCTTCGCTGAAATCGCTGCTATCACCATTAACATTGTCATCATTACTCCCATTTTATACATCATCGGCATCAGCATGAATTGAATTCTTTTCTGTCCAAAAGTACGAAACTCCCCAAGTTCAATTTCTATATAATAAATACAGTGTCACCTTACATCAATGTAATTAACATTATTATACATAATCTTTATTGATATAAGTTGCTTGAAATAATTATACATCAGTGAAAGAAATTAATAAAATTAAATGACATTTATGAATTTACTAGCGCAAAATAACTTTTCTAATTTACGAAACGCTTTTTTTATTATTATAACAAATGTAAAAGTTGATCTGTTTCTTACCTTCAACTGGTCTGCTTTGGAATGCGTTAATCAGAATACTTTGAACACCGTCGATGTCAGGGTGCAGGAACGTTGATTTTGAAATCAGCTCCAGTTTCGTAGTATTGCATCGTGCAATTTTGTTGCTATCCCTCGAAAATTTGACGTTCGCGGCACTCGTTGCAAGCACATTTTTCGTAAATGCAGCTGCCAATAGCACGTATGCCAGCATCCGGCCAATCGCCTTCATTCTCAGACCGGTTTACCACCACCCGGACTCATCGACACTGACGATGCTTTTTCTTTCGGCCGATCTTTTTCCCTCTGTCTTCTTCTGAACCTCCTGTGTACCGGACTACACGAAATACGTGCTATTCGGACCCGCACGAGTAACCGTATGATTTCCCTCCAACCAACCGAGCGGTTTGAACTCGAAAAGAGGATTGCCCGCTCGCTGCGCACTGACTTTCTGCGCACCTCCTTCAAATTCCTCCTAGGTACCAATTTTACAAACATCTTGGAGTATCCGGAGAACGACCTGCATTCTAATGTTAGAAAGTATTCTTTTAATATATCATGTCTTTTATTGATAAAATTGTAGCGATAAAAGTTCGCGACAGCTTCACAACTGCTCAGATGCGTTGGAAATTTTGCTGTTGATTATAAATTTATATATAAAATCTCTTTTAATTATTATAAAAATCTTTTATATAATTAATTATATTTTATATTTTAACATGTTCTTTATTTTTAACAGGTCACATTTTGATAAAAAAAATGTAGGAGTAGCACATACCTGCCTACGTCTTTCACTTTTTATGTCACATCACTGTCACGGTCGTCGTCCAACGACCGTTCACACGTGGCCGTCACCTTGAAAAGGAGTGGCTGAACTAAGCCAAGAGTAGTTGGAACGCATTGCTTCACAATTTTCCAATGAAATTCTCGATATCACGCTCACACACTTTTATAATCCTCATTCAAGAAATATTTTATTATATGTTTGGAATCCACTTGTGAATAGTATGTAGAAACGTTTTTTTAAACTACTTTTCCCGATATAGCTTATTCTTTCAGATACTGTCGCGTCAATCCTTTAAACATCAGCTGGCACTTACATGCGCAATGTTGCCGCAAATAGTCGTTCTTAACGAATGATGTACTGCGCTTCCAGCTATCTTAGCAACAGCTGACTGACCTCATAACGAGATATTACAAGGAATATTACGCTTCATAAAATTCATTAACGGTCTGGCGCCAGTAAGTAGCTCATAGAAAAGTGGTCGATGATCGACGTGGTTTACCTCGATATACTTGTTGCAAAGTAGCCAGGTATCTCTTTATCTACAGCTAGTTACATTATTTCAATATAATCTTTAAATAATATATAAAATTTAAAAAATATGTAAAATTATTATAAAGAAATTGTAGTGTAAAAAAAAGTTTTTATATATCCTTCCTTGTAGTGTAAAAAAAATGCATAAATACTAATAATGCATGGAAATATCTGATGGCAAAATTGCCAACGAGAATAGAATCGCACGAAACGATGGCAAGATAGTAAAGTTGCATTAAACGTTGTGGATGCACCGTAAGCAAGGCAGAGTAAAGAAAGGCAATACAGGTTTATTGCATCGTCTTTGCGCAGTGAATCCAGTACGGAAGGAGCGAAGAGAAGGAAGAAGTAGGGAGCATCGTGCCGACCATCTTGGAAAATAAAATTTACTATAAAAATGCATTACTCTCCGCTCCCCACCATAGAGAATGCCCCTTCTTCCTAGCCATTCCTACGAGTCTCGATTCCTTCAAGGACTAAAAATTCGACCCTTTACACCGGCGCGAGCAGAGAGCGCGCGAGCAAGACTGTATTAAATACGAAACCTGATCTGTGATCTTTATTTATGCAACATCGCGTTCAGATCTATACGGATTATTATTTTCTTTGTTTCTTTCAATTTTCTTTAAGAATTATGTTGCTGGTCATCCATCGCTAATTAATTTATTTTTACGTCGTAATCATCATAATCATGATTTTTTAAACCTTTTTAAGAAACACCTGTTTTCTTGCAATCTTTTATCGTTAACAGTAATTAAAATATATGGACGAGACAAGATATGTTAAAAACGATGTTTCTTTTCTTAATTATAAGCTATTATTATTATTAGCCATAATTTTCTCTTAATGGCAAATGATAGCTTATAATCAATATCATCAATATCATTATATAAATTTTTATAAAAACAACGTGTAAGAAATTTATAGGAGATGCCAGAAAAATATTTAATTACAATTTAGATTTTTATTTTAGATTTTATATCTTGATATGCCCGATGGCGTGTATACAGATTAATCTTTGTACTGTAAAAATATATATGCTATGTACTTAGCTAAGTTTATGGCGTTTCTCATTCTTTTCTCCTCATGTATTGCTCCTTGTATTAAAAGTATTCGTAAACCTATAATTGCCAAATAATCTGAGGTGAAAAAAATTTCCTCAGTTTTGCGACAAGTAACTCATAACATAAACATGATAATACTGGAACGATACGATCAATTTGCACGATTAATTGCGTTAAGGAAATCGCATGTCGGAATAAATCGAGCCATCGATGCACCTGATGTCATTGCCATTTCCGCGCAGGAAACGTAACCGGTCGGACACTCGTTAGCTAAGCTCGTTATCTCGCAACCCCGAAGTAGGCGCGTAGAGGGGCACCGCAAAAATGGAAATGCCAAGCTGTTATTCATCTACAGGTTCGCTTCTTCGTCCGTGAAGCTGCCCGTGCTGGCTGCAGTCGGCGTGCTTTAGGCGATGGTATGTGTATCACCATGCGTGTGCCATGGCTGACCATAGGCCGACTCAGAAGTAGCCGAGACATTCGCCTCTCGACCGCGACCATGAGAGCACTCAACTCTCGACGCCCACGGTCAACAACGAGCATCCACCGGCTCGTGCTTCTCTGTTTCTTCCTTCTGCTTTGCGTCCTTCACGCACGAGCGCGAAGTGTGGCTCACGATGACGGCAGCGTCATCGCGGACCAAGTGCACGGCAAGAGTTCGGAACCGACGGAGGTGAGTGACTCCAATCCCGATGCCGTAAACGAGGAGATTCAAACGCAAAGCTTGGCGGAACAAGATAGAGGCGAAGACGTTAGTCATTATGAAGAAAGGAAGGATCCAGTGGAAGACATTGTCGAAAATCCTGAAAAGATCCAGGCCGATGCTATTGGCGATGAAAGCAGTGTGGCAAAAAAGAGGCGACGAAATGACGTGAATCTTTCCGGTAAGCCCGTGCAGGACGGTGAGAACGTCGCACAAAATGTCCAGCAGAACGCGCAGAAAAATGAAGGTATTCGACGATTTGACGCTCAGATCGAGTCCGACGACACTGAGGAACCGGGCCAGCGAAAGATATTGGAAAGTATCACAGAGGATAGCCCGGATTCGCAAGAAGATACTATCGAAATTAATGTCGAGCAATTGCACGCGGATGTAAAAAACGTGGATGTGAATAAGAACGAAGACAGGGGGAAGCCGGAAGGAGAAAAGCATGCAGATACTTCCTTGAATCTTGAAGCGAATCCGAAGGAATCTAGCTTAAAACAGACGGAGAAAGTAGATTTAAATAAAGAAGAAACGGAGCAGATCGAGAACTTGGCGGAACATAATTTGGATGAAACACAAATAAAGAATACCGAGGGCGTGAAAGAGGACGTGCATAATGAGCTTCGTAGCTTGCAACTTGCTCAAGCGGAAGAAGCTGAAAAAAATCTAGAGGAACACCGCGCCGAAGAGGACAATGAAGAAATCGGTGACAAAGATCTGGACTTGAACAGAGAGAATAGAGCCAGTGTTCCAGGTAAGTCCAAATACAAGAGTTCGACTGTCTATTTGAATGCTGAAGAAGGTAATTTGCCTGCTCGCGAGCAAGAGTCGATTGTAGACGGTCAAATAAAAAAATTGATATCTATACGAAATGACGCTCTTGAATCCGTTGGTAATGACGCGAAACAGTTGGAAAAATTTAATGAAGGAAGTCTTCTTTCAGAGAAATCGGTTGAGGTTGACGAGGTTGCTGTTGAAGAGATTCGTAAGCGTAGCAGCGATATAAAAGCGACATCAAGTCAGAGTGAGAATCTCGATCAATCATTTTCGACAACGGAAGCCGATTTAAACCGCTTTCAAAAGTGGAAAAATCAAGCCGCGTTTCTTCAGGAGCAGATTAAGAACAGGACGTTCCTTCAGTATGTGAGAGAACAGGCAGTCGAGGTGCTTCCTGACATTCCGAAATTCACGGAAATTCAACTGCTGAATACTTTAAAAAATATTGTTCTAACGCGGAAATCACCTACGAACGAAACATACTCGGCTAGCTTGAACACGACTGAATTGACCGAGAACCAATTGGAAATAATAAAGTGCGCCGAGCAACTGGTACAGATCAAGCAGCGGCAGTCATTTGTGGAGAACATAGGGGAATGCATTCGTGGTCTCAGTGCCTTGAATTGCATACGCATCTTTGTCTGGCCCGTCGTGCTCGATAATCTTCCGGAAACAGTTAAGCAGGCTCTGGATAATTTTCCGATCGAGGTAAATTTGATCGACCTGTTTCAGGGTAATAGGGCCAAGTCCGCGAGGTCGGAGAGCAACGTTCATCACCCGAGACTGCTGACGCCCGAATTTGTTGTCTTCAACATTTTGAAAGGCGCTTTGGAATCGAAAGTCACCTACGATTTGGCACCGACCTTTATCGATCCAACAAACGAGACTTTGAGGACACTGCTCACCGTCGGCCAGCTCCAGATCCTGCAGATGGCTGAGAAACTTCTACCTGGTGAGAGACGTCGCGAATATTCCGACAGGATGTTCTCGTGCGTACGCAGGTTTGAGTATTTTAGCTGCGTCAAGTACTTCGCCTGGCCGATGGTGAAGCAGCATTATCCGACACTGCCAGCTTTTCCGGATTATCCGAGTTGGTATCCATCGATAGCGTTATACCCGCAGTATCCTATCGTTCCCTTTCCTAGTTTCGCGGGCGAACTTCCGGAAGTTATTGAAGCCGACGCCACGAGAATGCGAAAACCTAAGCCAGAAGCGGTGATCGTGAACATCCTTGAGAATACCTTGAAGGAGTACGCGAAGGAGCAAATACCGTTTCCACCTGTCGCTCATAGCACAGATTCTTACATCGCTGCACTTCCTCCGGAGCAATTACTGTCGATCTACATGGCCGAACAGCTACTTCCTGTTCCGTATCGTCCAGAATTCGTTCAAAAGACTGTTAAGTGCATTCAAGAATTTAATTATGTGACCTGTATCAAATATTCTACCTGGCCGACGGTCAAGCAATTTAATCCTGCTCTACCAGATATTTCCGATTGGCTACCGGATTGGCAGTTACCCGATGTATTTAGTTTTTTCCCGGGTTTTCAGCTTCCTGATTTTTCCTCATTTTTACCGATTTTCGGAGGAAATCAACCGACTACACCGACTCCACCGGCAACTGAAATACCACCGGAATCTGGTTCTTCGGAAGAATCGACTCCCGCTCGTCTTCCCATATTACTATCTCGCCAAAGTGAAGTTTCTTCCAAAGTATCGAACGAATTAGAAAACAAAATTACAGAGATTTTAACAAAGACATGTAAATCCCTGAAAGTGACACCGAAAAATTCTCAGTTGGTCGTCGGCGAAAATGTGATTGTTTTGACAACTATAACCGAGAAACAACTTAATATATTGCGATTGGCGGAGAGCATGGTACCACCTCCAGCTCGGGCTCCTCTAGTCGCTCAAGTTATGTCTTGTCTCCAAGCAAACAACGATTTTCTCAACTGTACCAGATACATCATTTGGCCTACGGTTGCTCTTTACGTTCCTAATTTCCCTGAATTTCCTAACATATCATTACCTATTCAACAACCAGAAAAACAAGAAGATAAAATATTGAAAGATAAGAATGCTTCGGACCAGATTACTAAGAATCAACAGGAGTGGAATAAATCGCAAACAAATCCCAACGTAAAAATTATTTCCAGGACGAAATTTCCACAAAATAACAGTCCTGTGATTAGCGTTACTGGTGCTCGATTCGTGCCGATATTTACAGAACATCCCGAATCGGTGATACTCAATATTCTCAAAACGATTCAGCTGTCTTCACCAAATGTGCGAGATGATCAGAGTGTCAAAATCACCAGCACGCAACAATTCGGAAATCTGCTTAATGATCAGCAATTGAATATTCTTAAGATAACAGAAAGTTTACTACCTGATGCTGCTCGTCCGACTTTTGTCAATCGAATGATAGACTGTGTTCGCAAGGGCAACTTTCTGGGATGCTCAAGAAATGTGCTGTGGCCGAGTTTGTCGGAATATTTCCCTAGACTGCCCAGCTTCCCAAATTTCGGAGGACATCCTCAAGTGGCAAATAGTAAGTCTACTTTACCTCAAAATTTGACTGATCCATCACCATTATCGGAGACTGACGTTAAGATCGGCCAACACGGAGACGCTACTGTTACCATCACAGACACTAGATTTTATCCGATTTTTTCCGAATCTCCGGAAGGTATAATTTTAAGAATTCTTAAGGGCGTGCAGTATTCTACTCCAAGTGTTCTAACTTCTACGGTTACTTCAAAATCGCCGCAAATTTTAGCTTCTTTCACAGAACAACAAGGTAATATCGTTCAAGTCGCAGAAAGCCTGTTACCAGAATCAATAAGACCAGTCTTCGTGGAAAGGATGGTTACTTGTGTTCGAGAGAGCACGTTTCTCGAATGTACGAGGAATATAGCTTGGCCAACTATTGCCCAGTTCTTCCCGAGACTGCCAAACTTTCCTAATTTTGGAATTTATCAGACACTGCCAAGGACAAAAGTTGACTTATCATCAATTTTACTGAATAATGCTTATTCCGATAACCAGACGTCTAATGGAAAGAATGAAAATGCGCCGAAGATCGCCACAGAAACGATTGAGGATAAAATTGAGAGTGCATTGAAGAATCTGCTAAACTCGTCGCCGCGCTTGGAAAATTCTTACTTAGATATTAATAATCCTGTGATAGGTTCTCTTCTGACTGCTCGGGAAATGAACATTGTCAGATTAGCGGAAAGAGCGATACCGGATTCAATACGTTACGAATATATAACTAACATGCTGGAATGCGCGAGAAGCAATAATTTTGTCACCTGCTCTCAACACGTCACTTGGCCGACTTTGAAGCAATTTTCGCCGACTCTACCAAACTTCGAGGAATTACTTGGTCAGTTTCCAATACCCGGTGCAAGCCAGATTCCTGGTATCAGTCAGATTCCTGGTATAAGTCAGATTCCTGGTATCAGTCAGATTCCTGGTATCAGTCAGATTCCTGGTATCAGCCAAATTCCTGGTATCAGCCAGATTCCTGGCGCGGGTCAAATTCCTGGCGTGGGTCAAATTCCTGGCGCGGGTCAGATTCCTGGCGGGGGTCAGATTCCTGGTACAGGGCAACTTCCTGGACAGATCCCAAGTATTCCTGGATTTGGAAATCCTTTTGCTGGAGCCCCCAGCCTACCACAATTTCCTATTCCTCAAATCCCTATGTTACCAGGCGGAATTCAAAGTGGCATTCCTCAGTTTCCAGGATTGCCTAGCTTTGGCCTAAATTATCCGCAATTTGAAATCTTGTCGGATGCGCCACAGAAGCCGAAATTGCAAGAGCCGACATCGCAGGAATCGAAACCACAGGAACAGGCGGTTCCATCAAGAGTCGCGCAAGCAGTGGAGCAGGTGAATCAGATAAGACCAGGAGAATCGAGGGCTTCGAACACTCCGTCAGTAGGTGAATCAGTCTCATCCGTTAAACGAAAATTAACTCTTCTTTTCGATGTTTAATTAATTAAATCTTAATTTTTTTTTATTTTTCAGACGAGCAAAGAGTCGTTCCCGGATATCTTGGACAACCGTCAAACATTCTCATAGATATTTCCAAGGAGAAAGTCCAATTGTCTGAACACAAACTACAGCGAAGACCATTGCCGGAGTCTATTTTCTCGGGTACATCATCGAAGAAACACGAAAGGAGACGAAGAAGTACTAATCAATTATTAAATTCTTACCATGAAACGGAGGGAGAAAATGAATGGATTTCGGAAACGACAATGGACAGCACGTTCCCGAACATCACGGAATCCGACCTTCTTCAGCTTCTAGTTAATATTTCGAAATCTAAGATAAGTTTGGAAAAGGAACCCGAGGAGAATTCAAAGCAATACTTCGTGGATACGTTAAATTCTACAATCAAGAATTCTCTAACTGCCGATCAATACGAGATCTTGAAACAAGTGGAAGATTTGAATCAGCATACTGCAAATCGTGATTTTCTGTCGCAGGTAGTTCAATGCGTACTTAGCCTTAGCTTTATCAGATGCATGGGCATTTTTATCTGGCCAGTAATCACTGGCATTGTGCCATCATTAATTGGTTTTGCCACATCTTCTCTCGGTATCGGAAGATCAATGGAAACTGAAGTACAATATTTCTTTGGTATGTCCACGAGCGATTTCGAGAAAGAAATGCTGACGAAGAAGGAATCCATAGAAAACATTCTCCTGGACTGGTACAAGATAGCGAGGGAAGACAAATTTCAGGTAGATCTGAGTTTCCTAAAGCTCAGAGGCTACGGAAATGGCGAGGTCGGCATTAGCTTTGGTGGATTTCGTAAGGGTAGAGCTACGAAGATTAAAGATAATAAAAATTTACCAAGTATCCTGACGATTATCAGCGACATCATGGAAGAAGTATTGGATCAACGGCCAGACAATGAAAAACTCAAAAAGGAAAAGGAGAAGAGAGAGAAAAGCTTGGACGATGTGCAAGAAACAAACTTTCAGCTTTTGCAAGAGAGCGACGAGTATGCAGATATTAAGCGATCCATGAACGATGATCAGATAATTACTATGTTTCTGGATAAAATCAAGGCCAATGCGACGGATTTCGCCGATGGTGATGTCGCTCAGTTCCTCAACATGGAGAACGCTTACAACGCCTTCAGCGTACTCTTTGGGCCCCGTTTGAACGAAAAGTTTGCCAGCAGATTAAAGACCTTTACCGATGAACATTTGAAGAAAGATAATCCCGAGAAGCAAATAAACAATCTTAATGCGGAGGAATTAAAGATAATACCTTTGAAGGAAGAAATGACTTACGAGCTTGAAAAAAAATCTACGGAAAGTGAGGGGGACCGCAAAAAGGAACACCGTGCAAAGAACGAATTCAGATCTCTGTTGGACGAGTATTCAGAAAAGTTAGGAAAGAAATTGGAAATTTCTACGGAGAAAATCGAAAATTTAGATAATGGGATCAAGGATACCGAATCATCCTTCGATAAATCGTCCGACGACAAAAGTACATGCTCGGAGCTGAGAATTCAGTTGCCACGTTTGCGAGAAGACATCATGTCCAGAAAAATGACAAGCGCGATGATACATTTCGGAAGAACGATGAAAACAAAGATGAGCCATTTGATGCCTGGAATCGGTTTCGTAATATCTTTCATCATTCAAATGGCCTTGGCTCACGCGAGAGCGACTGCTACCATGGCTAGTATGATCAGCAATATGGCACTTGCGTCGGCCATGATGGGTATGCTCCGACAAAGTATATTGGGGTCGGACAATCCGCAGATTAAATATGTGAACGACAATTATAAAACGGGTCCGGGAATTACTTGGCCACATCACCATAGGTCGTATTATCATCATGAAAAATAGTACTTTGATTCGCCTACTGATCAAGTCTACTAATTATTCTCGATGTATACTGTATTAAAATCCTAAACGTCTCGTTAAGAGCTTTATGTCTCTGTCGTTACAGACTTTCTTTGAAGTCTGAAACAAATCAGATTATATAATGGATTAGCTTTAATTTTTTTTATATTAATATACCGTCGTGGTTGCGTTCATAAAATGTAATTTTGAGATAATTAAGACAGAAAGAACGGTTTTGCTGAAAATTTAGCTGTGAAGACAGTTCTGAAAGTAAAATTAGGCCATAATTGTGTTAGACCATAAAATAATTATGTAGGACTTTCAAATTGCTTGTTAGAATGTTAAAACATTTCTCAACACTGCTAATAATGTTTAAACATATTTCATAATTATTTTAATGATCCAACAAAATAATTTTCAGATATGTATCTAATTAAATTTTTACATATTTCAACAAAATCGTTCTTTCGGTATACGTTTTTTATGCTTAATAGTTGTTTGTATCAAAAAATTCCATTACTTCCTGAAAAGGTAAAGTTAATCGAAAAGTTAGATAATAATTTCTATGGATGCGTCCACATTTGTTTCTTATAATATGTTCTACTTATATATTTTAGTAACACAAAATTCCAATAGAGTATATTTTCAAAAGTTAGAATAGATAATATATATTTAGAATCTGAAGAAACGGCATTTTCGTAGATGGTTATGGAAACAATCCCTCGCAATTTAATCATAAAATATGCGCCATTTCGCAAGAAATATTTATTTCATTGTCATGGGGATTTTACGGTGGTGGGTAACATTTTTTTCATATTTCCTTTAATATTATCTATATGTAACAATTATGGCATTAAAAATTTTACACCATACAGTCGTACTGAATATTGAACTGCATAGATTTTAAGACTGACATACTCTTTAATTATATCTTATTAAAAATAAATGAATTCTATCTATCTTGTATGATTGCTGTTATCCCTCCAATTTATAATTATTTATTTATTAATTTTAAAAAGTAAATAATATTTTATTTTGCAATACAATTTTATAATAAGCATTTTTATATCAATACAGTTATAAGATTGCAAACAAAATCATATTATAATTATAAAATGATTTAAAAAAATATTTAAACTTATATATTTAACTTGTAAAATTTGATTAAGATGTAAATAATAAATATAATAAAATTATGCGTTTGCATGTTCTGTAATATTGATATCGAAAATACCAGTGCTACAACTTTCAAGAACCTTGAGAAGTCAACAGTCAGGAATAGACCTGAGATAATTCTGGAAGCCATGTTGAAGGTCTTCTCTCTCTCATTTCGTGCATATTTTCTTTCTTTTATTTATTTCACCAGTTTTATGCATTGCATGCGGCAAAGGCGTACTGCGACGCAACAAGACCAGAAAAGAGACCGTAGTCAAGATCCTGCTACTACACGCAATCGCCAGAACGTTGAACTACTACTACAAAAGCAAAACAATATTGGAATTTTATAATTATTATTTTCTAACACTTCTCATTGCGATCAAATATTGTAATTTATCTATTTTTATTTGGATAGAATATTAACATTAGACAGATAAAATAAAGCAATCTTTTTCAAAAACCTGACGTGAAACGCAATTAATTGTCCACAAACGCAATTTATAATGTATCGAACAGAGAAAAGAAAAATAAAATATATAAACTAATTCTAATAAAACTTGTTTGATAAAATAATTTGAATTATAGATTTCTTTTTCTCTTATCGGTAATAACGGTATAAACATGAGATGCGTACAATGATATGTACATAAATATATAATAATATATAACGTAATGTAAAAATTTTTAGTCAACCATGAGTGGCAAAACGGAAGGCACTACATCCTCTTCAACAACTTTCGATTCGTTTATAATTTCTTCTATAATCGTTCTTGATTCAATTTCTGCAGAATAAGTTAGTTCATTCAAGTAGTACCTGGAATAAATTATTATTTCCCATATTGATTGTTGCGGAAGATTGTTTAAGGAAAGGTGTTAACCTTTCACAATTTTATATGTAACAATTTTGCAAAATATTAAATATATGAAATGTTTCTAAAATGTGTCATATGCAATAAAATTGAAAATATATTTAAAAGCAAAACAAAAAGTTATCAAATTTTGACTTCTAACATTTTACTATTTTAGAGTTATCTAAAAAATATTTAAGATATATTTCGCAACTTTCATAAAATGTTTCATTTTTTATTGAAATATTCCTATCTTTGAAAAATTTTAATACTGTATGGGTCATATCGTAAAGACACTTATTATTTTTGATTCATCCAAATATCGTAATATGATACGTACCATTCATGAGCGTGCTGACAATCGATATCTTCATCGTCCGTGCATATCCGCTGTTTCTGATCAAACACTGTATCGTTAGCGCAAATCACTGGGAAACCATTGCCGTAATTTTCGCAAACGTGAAATATCCTGCAATTGTAATCTATATCGGCATAAAAACCGGATGGCATATTCTCGCAAGTAAAGCGAAAAATTAGATTGGCAAAAATGTCGGTATCGTTTTGTTCATTCGAAATCTCCTCATAGGTTTCCAAATGATTTCTATCCTGTATAATTAAAAATTTTCTACTTTAATCACATAAAAAGTAGCAATACTACGAATAATTCCTAAAAGAATTTAAAAAGAAACAGATTCTTACGAAATGACCCAAAGTGAATTGATTTGTCATCTTTGTATCTGTATAACAAATACAAATATAAAGCATAATAAAATAAAATTTAATCTTTCAAGCAATAAAATTTGATAAAATTTAATTTTAAAACTTACTCAATATTAATGAAAATTTGAGCATATATATTACAAAGTAATTCATGTTAATCGCAATTTGTAAAACAAGAAAATTTTGTAAAATTTTGGATGCTATAGTTACACAGCTTAATATTAGTGAACACTGTCACTCGATTACTCGATGGATAACGCAACCGACTGCGCAACTAGCTCTTTGTCTGAAACTGCAGAACTTACAGAAGAGCTCAATGATCTTAATAACCGTGTAATTTTTAAAAAGGTCTGTCATTTTATCTTATTATCATTTAAACGATGTTTAACTATCACATCCTGCTGTGTTGTATAGTGAATTAAAGATGAATTAGAAGCGAGGAATAAGAACAAAAAATTTGAGTATTTTTTATATAAAAAAATTAAAGATACTTAACAAATTTGTAAAAAGATAAATTTGTTACAATGATTTTTCTATTGAAATCTTTTGACAGTAGAAAATAATGAAATATTTTGTGTAAACCTTTTAGATGGAAATGTTTATTTAAATTAATATGTGCACCAACAGATGTCGACTTCATGCCATGAATATCGCGTGACTCAGTTGAGTACCAAGGTAACTACGCGAAGAATACTTTCACTAGCCTCAACCAATCCCAAAGTACTACTCGACTTTCTTCTACACGAGGCATTGCCAGGATCGTATTATCATATGTCAAATTAAATATAATGTTGTGCATTAATATAACAAAAAAAGATCCATTTATTTATTTGTATAATGTTTATAACTTAAGAAAATGAAAAATGTAAGAAAAGAAAAAAGAATAAAAAAATGAAAAATAGTAAAAAAATAAAGAAATATCATATCTATATAACACTGTAATTGTTTAAATCGATTATATGATTATATCTTTATAATCTGTCTTGATTTCTTTTACGATAAAAAACATTTAAATTGTATAAGTTACAAATGTTTTAATTTATTAAAATTTGTGATGTAAACTTTTTACATTGTTACATTATTATTATTCTTTTCCTCGATTATCACTTTATAACAGAAATTTTTGCCAGGTGATCAGACCTCGACCTTCGAAGATACGACAGTATTTTATCAAAATATAATCACGATGAGTCTCTCTTTCTTTTTCTCGCACTGGTATAAGGTAGGATGTTCGCGAAAGGACAGCGCGTATCAACTGCCAATGAGGGAGCCTTACTTCTGAGGCTGCCTTTCTCTTTGCCTCCGTGCCTCGGCTCAGTTTTCACAGCAACTTCATCCAGGAACCACATACAGAATGTCTTGAAGACACGCGGTGAAACGTGCATTTCTCTCTATTTTTCTTTCTCGTTCTTTCCATTTCTGTATAGTGGAAAAAAAGACAATCCATTCGGTGGCGAACATGTAACCCTGAGGATACCAGCAGTACATCCTTGAAGGAAGTCACAACCTTCGTGCTTTTGAAAATTGTCCGGCAAAGTATAATAAGGTAAGGACTATTTTTGTAACAAACGATAAAATCGTTTTGGCGCCTCTTATTTTAACATTGACAAATGTTCAAAAATTTCTTAACAATTTCGCAATTCGTCGACTGGCATTGGAATAATCACAGGTGTAACGTTAATATATTGTATTATGGATAGGTATCCGGCTTGTCACACGGTTCAATAGGTCCGTTATATTTTTTTTTAATACAAAACAGTGCTAAGTTTCGTAACATTCGCGACGGGATACCCACGTGTGTTTATAATAAGCGCGTCATCTCTCCGCTCAGCGAACGGTGACTTTAATGCGCGCACAGAACGTGACGCTTCTATGATACGCAAACTAAAACTAACTATTGATAACTAACTTTTGAAGTTCTACTAGGTTGTTTTTATCTTGTTTTTATTTACAATAATATTACTTTTTAATTATTCTGACTTAATGTGTATTTAAATAAAATATAAGTGTAAATTAATTTAACTGAAGCGTTTATTGCTTAATATAAGGTTTTCATTTCTCATAATTTTAATTTTTATGTTCTAAAACTTTGTAACAGTTTTATAAATAATGTTATAAATAATGTTGTTCATAAGTGTTACAGAATTTTATAAAATAATTGAATAAATTCTTTATTAAAATTTGTTCTAAATTATCCCTGTTACAACTTTTTTTTAAAGAAAAAGAGTAATATTATAAATAAAAAACAATTCGGTAAAAGAATACAAACACTTTTAGGTTGTTACGTCGTAACGTGCGTTATCCGCAAGGACGACCAGTGTAACAAAAATTCCCACTTATTATGTTGAAAAATGCACGGAAAAGTGCATCTCAATTCAACGAGAGAGTTTCTTTTATAATGATATTTAATTTAAGTATTTAACTGTGTGTACATTACGGAGGTTGGTAGTGGTGCATTTTTTTACGTAAAGCCGACTACCTTTGACTACGCTAACACAATAGCTCTAATTGATAGACTTTCAGAAAGTGGAGCGTGGCGCAAGTTCTTTTTCTCTCCGCCGTCGTTCTTTCCGCTTTCAAGAAGCGGAAGTCTCACGTTCGGGAAAGCCTGTTGTTTATTGATGGCTCTCATCAAATTTCTAAATACTTTTGAGTTGGTACAAATATAAGCAAAGGGTAACGAGTAACCGTTCAAGTAACAAGTTTTGATCCAGATGCTCAAGATAATTTAATATAATAAATAATCGTATATTGCCAGTGCATTACGTCAACGGTACATAGCGACACTTGTACGTTCATTTTTCTTAGATCCGATACGGGTTTGGTGTCACGAGAGACCAACGTGATTCGGTCCAGTGGCTAGTTCCATGATTTACAAGATAGAAAGACCAACTGAAATAAGTGAAAGGCGCATGTGTTTTTTCCCAGCATATCGTTTTGCCTATCATTTCATTGATCTCAGAGATTCGCAGGTTTTCTTTATGACAGCTTGTAACACTTTTATACGTATAAATCCATAAATATATTTTTACTTGGCATATATCTGACTTGAGATAAGAACAATGAATTTCCCTCGTTCATAATGCAGATGTTGCTATTTTTCTTACATATCGTGCTCGTATATTATATCGTGAACGTTATATACTGATGTTTAAACTAGATCACCGTGCCTTTCTTCTTGGCTGCTTGAATTATTAGGGCTGTAATAAGGCACAGTTTTCCATTTCTCAGATCGGTGGGTCTCACGGTTACTTTAATTATACGCTACCGTTCATTGCGGGAGATTCACTGCGACGATCTCGATTGATAAGCACTGGTATAAATTAATAATTCAGCTTCCTTTGTTACCGCATAATTGTCAATTAATAAATGATGATGAAATACATCAAATATTTTTACACGGGCAAATATTTTTCATAATATATAATAAAAAATATGTTTAGATTTAATCAAAGAAAAGTTAAAGATAGGGATAAACAGTTATATTAAAATAAAATGAATTCTTAACGATGTTAATTATATCTTTTTTCATGGCCGATTAATCTTTTCAAAACCACCCACAACGATCGTATAAAGATCAGATGATCTGTAAAAGGAGATTGGTTGTTATACGAAGGTTATATTTGCTACTCGACTGACGTTTCGAAAGAAGGACAATCAATTCGCAATAAGCGCAGTGCAGCACTGCTGCACGCAACCTTTAATTTTCCATCGAAATTTCATGCACGGTTACGCAGGTGGCTCACCGTTTTCACGATAGTACGCAGTGAAAACGCACTGGTCTAATTGCGGTAACATTTCCGGATGGACAAACTGCCGCTTTCGTAATTTTCTTTTGCAAGATGCGGCAAATCATTGATTGACGTATGAGTTAAACGTCTCTACGATGGCTTATAATTTGCGATGTGACAGAAAGCGTGATCGCCGGAGTTGCGTGCCTCCTTTCTAGAATCGCGTGGGAGACCCTATCGTTGGTACACAATCAATGAATTAATTATGACTGAATAACGAGTCGGCGAAGCGTAATTTACGAGAGAGCATCATCCATAAGATCTTTTTTTCCGCAGTGTGTTTTGTTACGCGTCAGTGGTGGCCGATCACGCCATGCGTAGGTCGCGTCGTCCGCGTCGACTGCCTGAAAAAAAGGCAGTCTCGTCTTCAAGGACGTTTTTGGGCTATTGCGAATAATCTTAACGGTTAGTCACCTCCGCGCCTAGGTAGACCGCGAGACCTCGGCAACTCGCGTGGGATAATAAGCGGCGAGATCGAATCCCGAATGAATTGAACAACTGATGTAATTGCCTTCTTTTAAACACAGACAACGTGCTTCGTCGAAGGGCTCCGTTTAACAATTTGTTCGCGAAAGATTGCGCGGAGCTGCAATTGTGATTTCGAAGCGCAACTGCAATTTTACTTATTACGCGCATGGTTATCGGCGTATCGATCTGTTGCGTACGCGATTAACCAAGGGAGTTCACGCAGCGAAAACTTTCCCACATTTCCGACGAGACGTGCGTTGCATCACGGAGTGACTAATTGAAATGTTATTCATTCAAAATAAAGATATCACGGGTTTGAACCTTGTCCATAAGATAAATATTGCTGTTAGCTCTTGTAGGATGTTATACAAGTATAATGCGTATCTTTCAACGTAACTTATTTTTTATTTTAATTGAAGAAACGACTATAAAGATTATTCCATGTATAATTCTTAAATAGTACCTAATTTTCACATAACGTTTATTGTTGTACATTCAGTTATGTAATTAGAAAGATGTTATAAGATGTTAAGTATATAAGATGTTATGTAATTAGAAAATTGTTAAGTAGATTTCTTTTCGTTTGTGCTTCTCAAGCAGAGATTAAAATGTTATCGCCACTCTTGCTGCTGGGCATGATCGTGTCCATAATGGGCGGCTACGTGCCACCTGGGCCGAGGTTCAGATGTCCGAAAGACACAATTTACACTTACCCCTGTACCTGTCTTCGGGGCAGCGATAGGGGTTTATACATTCGCTGTGAGAATACGAATCTGGCTAGTCTCAGCCTTGCCTTCACGAATCTGGGAAACGAGGGCATGCCGATCGAGGAACTGGTTCTATATAAATGTAACATAGGTGAGTCAATTTAATATCACAAGTCGTAGAAAAAAGCGAGACAAATGTATGCGCTTTTTCTACAGAAGATGACGAAATATGTCGGTTGAATAAACAGTTCTATTTTTACATTTGCAGTACGATTTTACGGGCCCGCTCTGTATCCGCTGGACGTGCGAGTGCTAAAGTTCATCGACACGCCACTGAAATTGATCGACGAGCACAGCTTCCTCGGCGTGAACCGAACTCTTCAGGAGCTCTATGTGATAAACAGCAATCTAGAAAAATTTCCCCGTGAAGCGCTGCAGGTTCTTGGCAATCTCAGCCTGTTGAGCATCACGGGACATCGAATATCTACCTTGCTGGGAAATAGTTTTAGTGAAAGCGCGGCGGCTGCAAAGCTGGAAAAATTGGAGATTAGTAACGGTAATTACAATCTCATCGCGAGGTATCATCAGGAAGGAAATATACACTATCTTATTACCCACTCAGACTTTTAAAGCGAAATAATTCCACGAGCTCACCATTTCTAACACTGCATGTCAAAAATATAATATGAATCAAATATTAAGTTTTTATTATACTAGAACACAACATTGCGCGCGCTTCGCGCGCTCCACTTAGCATTTTTATATTAAACATTGCACTTTTTTTTCTTCTGTAATATTACTCTCACACACTTTATCTTATTTAATGCCCTTCTCTATCTCACGCTCCTTCTCCCCCTCTCTAAATTATTAATTATATTATTAATGATATTAATTATATTATTTTCATGTTGTTCAATATTACTCTTACACTTTACTTTCTTATTTAATCCTCTTCTTTATCTCTCACGCTCTCCCACTCTCCCCCCTCCCCCCTCTCTCTCTCTCTAAACACAAATTAGTAATTATATTATATTTTCATGTTTCTTAATATCACTCTTACATACTTTATCTCCATACTTAATCCCATTTAAATAAATTAAAAATTATAATATATTATATGTAATGTTACCTGTTAATTTTCAATCAATTTTTAAAACTTTCACTTTCTGGCTTTCTTGTTTAATCTCTCTCAATAACAATTTTCTTTTATCTAATCTCTTTCCTTTTCTAATCTCTTTCGACAAAACTCACTGTCTCTCTCTGACCATTTCAACAACTTCTAATAATAAGCATTCAACAACTTTAAAATTAAATTTTTTTAATCTTATGCCTTAATAATACATCATTAAAATTAAATTTTTTAATAGATTAAAATTTATAATATTACATGTATTGTTACCTGATAATTTTCAATCAAATTTCAACACTTTCACTTCGTGGATTTCCTTTTAAACTCTCTGGATCTCAATTCTTTCTCTCTAATCTCATTCCTTTTCTTCTATTAAAATACACAAAATGTCAAAATAATTAAAACGCAAATAATACTTAATGAAAATAATAATAAAAAATAATAATTATTAAGAATGATAATTAATAAGTAATGAGAATTAAGAGTTTAAGATTCCTTTTTTCAAAATATTTAAAACGCAAATGTTACCTTCCCGAAATCTCTCATTCTCTCTCTCTCTCTCTCTCTCTCTCTCTCTCTCTCTCTCTCTCTCTATTTCCTTCTACCTATCACTTAATTCTTGCAATTTTTTTAAACTTTTTATTTTTTATAGATACTAGAACATTACAGGCGCGCGCTGCGTGCGCGCTATTTGACTTTTCACTTTAAAAATAATAATAATTGCAATTTGATTTTCTCTATCTTTCGTTTACATTAATCAAACGTCTTCTGCAATTTTGAATAAAAAAATGTAAAATTTAATTATACATACATACATACATACATACATACATACATACATACATACATACATACATACATACATACATACATACCTACATACCTACCTACATACATACGGACCAACATACATACCTACTTGCATACTTACTGCTACCTAGCTACCTAGCTACCTAGTTACATATTTATCTAGTTACGCTCGTTTGCTCCCTCCCTCCCGCCCTTTTTCACTCACTCACTCGCTCACTCCTCGCTCACTCCTCGCTCACTCCTTGCTCACTCCTCGCTCACTCCCGGCTTACTCCCGGCTTACTCCTTGCTCACTCCCGGCTCACTCCCGGCTCACTCCCGGCTCACTCCCGGCTCACTCCCGGCTCACTCCCGGCTCACTCCTCGCTCACTCTTCACTCACTCACTCACTCACTCACTCACTCACTTACTCCTCGCTCACTCCTCGCTCACTCCTGGCTCACTCCCGGTTCACTCCTGGCTCACTCCTGGCTCACTCCTCGCTCACTCCTCGCTCACTCCTGGCTCACTCCTGGCTTACTCCTGGCTCACTCCCGGCTCACTCCTCGCTCACTCCTGGCTTACTCCTGGCTCACTCCCGGCTCACTCCTCGCTCACTCCTGGCTCACTCCCGGCTTACTCCCGGTTCACTCCCGGCTTACTCCCGGCTTACTCCCGGCTCACTCCCGGCTCACTCCCGGCTCACTCCCGGCTCACTCCCGGCTCACTCCTCGCTCACTCTTCACTCACTCACTCACTCACTCACTCACTCACTCACTCACTCACTCACTCACTCACTTACTCCTCACTCACTCCTCGCTCACTCCTCGCTCACTCCTGGCTCACTCCCGGTTCACTCCTGGCTCACTCCTGGCTCACTCCTCGCTCACTCCTCGCTCACTCCTGGCTCACTCCTGGCTTACTCCTGGCTCACTCCCGGCTCACTCCTCGCTCACTCCTGGCTTACTCCTGGCTCACTCCCGGCTCACTCCTCGCTCACTCCCGGCTCACTCCCGGCTCACTCCCGGCTTACTCCCGGTTCACTCCCGGCTCACTCCCGGCTCACTCCTCGCTCACTCCTCGCTCACTTACTCACTCACTCCCGGCTCACTCCCGACTCACTCCCGGCTCACTCCCGGCTTACTCCCGGTTCATTCCCGGCTCACTCCTCGCTCACTCCTCGCTCACTCCTCGTTCACTCCTCGTTCACTCCTCGCTCACTCACTCACTCACTCCTGGCTCACTCCTGGCTCACTCCCGGCTCACTCCTCGCTCACTCACTCACTCACTCCTGGCTCACTCCTGGCTCACTCCCGGCTCACTCCTCGCTCACTCCCGGCTTACTCCCGGCTCACTCCTGGCTCACTCCCGGCTTACTCCCGGTTCACTCCCGGCTTACTCCCGGTTCACTCCCGGCTCACTCCTCGCTCACTCCTCGCTCACTCCTCGCTCACTCCTCGCTCACTCCTAGCTCACTCCTGGCTCACTCCTAGCTTACTCCTGGTTCACTCCCGGCTCACTCCTCGCTCACTCCCGACTCACTCCCGGCTTACTCCCGGTTCACTCCCGGCTCACTCCTCGCTCACTCACTCACTCACTCCTGGCTCACTCCCGGCTTACTCCCGGTTCACTCCCGGTTCACTCCTGGCTCACTCCTCGCTCACTCCTCGCTCACTCCTCGTTCATTCCTGGCTTACTCCCGGCTCACTCCCGGCTCACTCCCGGCTTACTCCTTGCTCACTCCCGGCTCACTCCCGGCTTACTCCCGGCTTACTCCTTGCTCACTCCCGGCTCACTCCCGGCTCACTCCCGGCTCACTCCTCGCTCACTCTTCACTCACTCACTCACTCACTCACTCACTCACTCCTTACTCACTCCTCACTCACTCCTTACTCACTCCTCACTCACTCCTTACTCACTCCTCGCTCACTCACTCACTCACTCCTGGCTCACTCCTCGCTCACTCCTCGCTCACTCCTCGCTCACTCCTGGCTCACTCCTGGCTCACTCCCGGCTCACTCCCGGCTCACTCCTCGCTCACTCCCGGCTTACTCCCGGTTCATTCCCGGCTCACTCCTCGCTCACTCCTCGCTCACTCCTCGTTCACTCCTCGTTCACTCCTCGCTCACTCACTCACTCACTCCTGGCTCACTCCTGGCTCACTCCCGGCTCACTCCTCGCTCACTCACTCACTCACTCCTGGCTCACTCCTGGCTCACTCCCGGCTCACTCCTCGCTCACTCCCGGCTTACTCCCGGCTCACTCCTGGCTCACTCCCGGCTTACTCCCGGTTCACTCCCGGCTTACTCCCGGTTCACTCCCGGCTCACTCCTCGCTCACTCCTCGCTCACTCCTCGCTCACTCCTCGCTCACTCCTCGCTCACTCCTAGCTCACTCCTGGCTCACTCCTAGCTTACTCCTGGTTCACTCCCGGCTCACTCCTCGCTCACTCCCGACTCACTCCCGGCTTACTCCCGGTTCACTCCCGGCTCACTCCTCGCTCACTTATCGCTCACTCACTCACTCACTCCTGGCTCACTCCCGGCTCACTCTCGACTCACTCCCGGCTCACTCCCGGCTTACTCCCGGTTCACTCCCGGCTCACTCCTCGCTCACTTATCGCTCACTCACTCACTCACTCCTGGCTCACTCCCGGCTCACTCTCGACTCACTCCCGGCTCACTCCTCGCTCACTCCCGGCTTACTCCCGGCTCACTCCTGGCTCACTCCCGGCTTACTCCCGGTTCACTCCCGGCTTACTCCCGGTTCACTCCCGGCTCACTCCTCGCTCACTCCTCGCTCACTCCTCGCTCACTCCTCGCTCACTCCTCGCTCACTCCTAGCTCACTCCTGGCTCACTCCTAGCTTACTCCTGGTTCACTCCCGGCTCACTCCTCGCTCACTCCCGACTCACTCCCGGCTTACTCCCGGTTCACTCCCGGCTCACTCCTCGCTCACTTATCGCTCACTCACTCACTCACTCCTGGCTCACTCCCGGCTCACTCTCGACTCACTCCCGGCTCACTCCCGGCTTACTCCCGGTTCACTCCCGGTTCACTCCTGGCTCACTCCTCGCTCACTCCTCGCTCACTCCTCGTTCATTCCTGGCTTACTCCCGGCTCACTCCCGGCTCACTCCCGGCTTACTCCTTGCTCACTCCCGGCTCACTCCCGGCTTACTCCCGGCTTACTCCTTGCTCACTCCCGGCTCACTCCCGGCTCACTCCTCGCTCACTCTTCACTCACTCACTCACTCACTCACTCACTCACTCCTTACTCACTCCTCACTCACTCCTTACTCACTCCTCACTCACTCCTTACTCACTCCTCGCTCACTCACTCACTCACTCCTGGCTCACTCCTCGCTCACTCCTCGCTCACTCCTCGCTCACTCCTGGCTCACTCCTGGCTCACTCCCGGCTCACTCCCGGCTCACTCCTCGCTCACTCCTGGCTTACTCCCGGCTCACTCCTCGCTCACTCGCGGCTCACTCCCGGCTCACTCCCGGCTCACTCCCGGCTCACTCCCGGCTCACTCCTCGCTCACTCCTGGCTTACTCCCGGCTCACTCCTCGCTCACTCCTCACTCACTCACTCACTCACTCACTCACTCACTCACTCACTCACTCACTTACTCCTCATTCACTCCTCACTCACTTTTATTCACTCACTCACTCACTCCTTACTCACTCCTCACTCACTCCTTACTCACTCCTCGCTCACTCCTCGCTCATTCCTCGCTCACTCACTCACTCACTCCTGGCTCACTCCTGGCTCACTCCCGGCTCACTCCTCGCTCACTCCCGGCTTACTCCCGGCTCACTCCTGGCTCACTCCCGGCTTACTCCTGGCTTACTCCTGGCTCACTCTCGGCTCACTCCTCGCTCACTCCTGGCTCACTCCCGGCTTACTCCCGGTTCACTCCCGGCTCACTCCCGGCTTACTCCCGGTTCACTCCCGGCTCACTCCCGGCTCACTCCTCGCTCACTCCTCGCTCACTTACTCACTCACTCCCGGCTCACTCCCGACTCACTCCCGGCTCACTCCCGGCTTACTCCCGGTTCATTCCCGGCTCACTCCTCGCTCACTCCTCGCTCACTCCTCGTTCACTCCTCGCTCACTCACTCACTCACTCCTGGCTCACTCCTGGCTCACTCCCGGCTCACTCCTCGCTCACTCACTCACTCACTCCTGGCTTACTCCTGGCTCACTCCCGGCTCACTCCTCGCTCACTCCTGGCTTACTCCTGGCTCACTCCCGGCTCACTCCTCGCTCACTCCTGGCTCACTCCCGGCTTACTCCCGGTTCACTCCCGGCTTACTCCCGGCTTACTCCCGGCTCACTCCCGGCTCACTCCCGGCTCACTCCCGGCTCACTCCTAGCTTACTCCTGGTTCACTCCCGGCTCACTCCTCGCTCACTCCCGACTCACTCCCGGCTTACTCCCGGTTCACTCCCGGCTCACTCCTCGCTCACTTATCGCTCACTCACTCACTCACTCCTGGCTCACTCCCGGCTTATTCCCGGTTCACTCCCGGCTCACTCCCGGCTTACTCCCGGCTCACTCCCGGCTCACTCCCGGCTCACTCCTGGTTCACTCCCGGCTCACTCCTCGCTCACTCCTGGCTCACTCCCGGCTTACTCCCGGTTCACTCCCGGCTCACTCCCGGCTTACTCCCGGTTCACTCCCGGCTCACTCCCGGCTCACTCCTCGCTCACTCCTCGCTCACTTACTCACTCACTCCCGGCTCACTCCCGACTCACTCCCGGCTCACTCCCGGCTTACTCCCGGTTCATTCCCGGCTCACTCCTCGCTCACTCCTCGCTCACTCCTCGTTCACTCCTCGTTCACTCCTCGCTCACTCACTCACTCACTCCCGGCTCACTCCTCGCTCACTCACTCACTCACTCCTGGCTCACTCCTGGCTCACTCCCGGCTCACTCCTCGCTCACTCCCGGCTTACTCCCGGCTCACTCCTGGCTCACTCCCGGCTTACTCCCGGTTCACTCCCGGCTTACTCCCGGTTCACTCCCGGCTCACTCCTCGCTCACTCCTCGCTCACTCCTCGCTCACTCCTCGCTCACTCCTAGCTCACTCCTGGCTCACTCCTAGCTTACTCCTGGTTCACTCCCGGCTCACTCCTCGCTCACTCCCGACTCACTCCCGGCTTACTCCCGGTTCACTCCCGGCTCACTCCTCGCTCACTCACTCACTCACTCCTGGCTCACTCCCGGCTTACTCCCGGTTCACTCCCGGTTCACTCCTGGCTCACTCCTCGCTCACTCCTCGCTCACTCCTCGTTCATTCCTGGCTTACTCCCGGCTCACTCCCGGCTCACTCCCGGCTTACTCCTTGCTCACTCCCGGCTCACTCCCGGCTTACTCCCGGCTTACTCCTTGCTCACTCCCGGCTCACTCCCGGCTCACTCCCGGCTCACTCCTCGCTCACTCTTCACTCACTCACTCACTCACTCACTCACTCACTCCTTACTCACTCCTCACTCACTCCTTACTCACTCCTCACTCACTCCTTACTCACTCCTCGCTCACTCACTCACTCACTCCTGGCTCACTCCTCGCTCACTCCTCGCTCACTCCTCGCTCACTCCTGGCTCACTCCTGGCTCACTCCCGGCTCACTCCCGGCTCACTCCTCGCTCACTCCCGGCTTACTCCCGGTTCATTCCCGGCTCACTCCTCGCTCACTCCTCGCTCACTCCTCGTTCACACCTCGTTCACTCCTCGCTCACTCACTCACTCACTCCTGGCTCACTCCTGGCTCACTCCCGGCTCACTCCTCGCTCACTCACTCACTCACTCCTGGCTCACTCCTGGCTCACTCCCGGCTCACTCCTCGCTCACTCCCGGCTTACTCCCGGCTCACTCCTGGCTCACTCCCGGCTTACTCCCGGTTCACTCCCGGCTTACTCCCGGTTCACTCCCGGCTCACTCCTCGCTCACTCCTCGCTCACTCCTCGCTCACTCCTAGCTCACTCCTGGCTCACTCCTAGCTTACTCCTGGTTCACTCCCGGCTCACTCCTCGCTCACTCCCGACTCACTCCCGGCTTACTCCCGGTTCACTCCCGGCTCACTCCTCGCTCACTTATCGCTCACTCACTCACTCACTCCTGGCTCACTCCCGGCTCACTCTCGACTCACTCCCGGCTCACTCCCGGCTTACTCCCGGTTCACTCCCGGTTCACTCCTGGCTCACTCCTCGCTCACTCCTCGCTCACTCCTCGTTCATTCCTGGCTTACTCCCGGCTCACTCCCGGCTCACTCCCGGCTTACTCCTTGCTCACTCCCGGCTCACTCCCGGCTTACTCCCGGCTTACTCCTTGCTCACTCCCGGCTCACTCCCGGCTCACTCCCGGTTCACTCCTCGCTCACTCTTCACTCACTCACTCACTCACTCACTCACTCACTCCTTACTCACTCCTCACTCACTCCTTACTCACTCCTCACTCACTCCTTACTCACTCCTCGCTCACTCACTCACTCACTCCTGGCTCACTCCTCGCTCACTCCTCGCTCACTCCTCGCTCACTCCTGGCTCACTCCTGGCTCACTCCCGGCTCACTCCCGGCTCACTCCTCGCTCACTCCTGGCTTACTCCCGGCTCACTCCTCGCTCACTCGCGGCTCACTCCCGGCTCACTCCCGGCTCACTCCCGGCTCACTCCTGGCTCACTCCCGGCTCACTCCCGGCTCACTCCTCGCTCACTCCTGGCTTACTCCCGGCTCACTCCTCGCTCACTCCTCACTCACTCACTCACTCACTCACTCACTCACTCACTCACTCACTCACTTACTCCTCATTCACTCCTCACTCACTTTTATTCACTCACTCACTCACTCCTTACTCACTCCTCACTCACTCCTTACTCACTCCTCGCTCACTCCTCGCTCATTCCTCGCTCACTCACTCACTCACTCCTGGCTCACTCCTGGCTCACTCCCGGCTCACTCCTCGCTCACTCCCGGCTTACTCCCGGCTCACTCCTGGCTCACTCCCGGCTTACTCCCGGTTCACTCCCGGCTCACTCCTCGCTCACTCACTCACTCACTTCCGGCTCACTCCTCGCTCACTCCCGGCTTACTCCCGACTCACTCCCGGCTCACTCCCGGCTCACTCCCGGCTTACTCCCGGTTCACTCCCGGCTCACTCCTCGCTCACTCCTCGCTCACTCCTGGCTCACTCCTGGCTTACTCATTTTACAAGTACACCCACAAAAAAAGTAAACAAAGACATTGCTTCGCTGTGGTCAAACACAAACACACACACACACACACACATTTAAATTTCTGTCTACAAATTATGGATTTCCTACTTACCGACATTTAAAAAAATTTTTTTTGAGTCGCCAAAAATCCTTGCATGTTTTTTTTCACTAAATGAAATTTCCAAAATTTGAACTAAATTGGAAATTGGTCCGTTTCGGAAGCTAAATTATTTGTACATATTTTTATGTTTGAGTTTGTCAGGTATTAAAAAAATTATGATAAACATTTATAAAAATATTTAAAATATATATTTATACTTTGATAATTATTATTATCAAAGAATATAAAAAATATTTCAAGTTTATATACCACTAGACACCACAGATGCGTGCTTCGCGCGCGCTACTTAACTTTTTATTTTTTACCTTTTAAAAATAAATTACAACAATAAATGTATAGATAATATTTATACAAATTTGACAGCTGTCAAAATTCAATTGCAATGACAGCTACTCTTGCAACACGAAGTAAGCGCAGCGAGAGAACCAATTGGCATCGCGGAAAAGCGACAACAATGATCTTCGAGAAATGCGAGCAATCGACTTTACATGCCTTTTTTTAGATAGGATAGGATTTATGTATATATACACTGGCGCAAAATAAAACGAGCCAAAAATTTTGACCGAATTTTAGGCAATCTTCAAAGTGATGCAACTTTGCGAAAAATCATCTAAATTACATGTACTTTTTTTTAATTAAAGGGCAAAGACTCTACTTTGAGAATCCCTGAGAGACGAAAGTTTGATTTCTTAAGTGCAAATACAATGCTCTGTGTATTGTAGAAATTCGATATTTTCTGCAATTGTCAGCCTATTGCAGAAAGTTTTTACAATGCTCTGTGTATTGTAAAAACTCGATAGTTTATGCAATTGTCAGCATATTGCAGAAACTTAGTTTTTACAATGCTCTGTGTATTGTAAAAACTCGATAGTTTCTGCAATTGTCAGCCTATTGCAGAAACTTAGTTTTTACAATGCTCTGTGTATTGTAAAAACTCGATAGTTTCTGCAATTGTCAGCTTATTGCAGAAACTTAGTTTTTACAATGCTCTGTGTATTGTAAAAACTCGATGGTTTATGCAATTGTCAGCCTATTGCAGAAACTTAGTTTTTACAATGCTCCGTGTATTGTAAAAACTCGATAGTTTATGCAATTGTCAGCCTATTGCAGAAACTTAGTTTTTACAATGCTCTGTGTATTGTAAAAACTCGATAGTTTCTGCAATTGTCAGCTTATTGCAGAAACTTAGTTTTTACAATGCTCTGTGTATTGTAAAAACTCGATGGTTTATGCAATTGTCAGCCTATTGCAGAAACTTAGTTTTTACAATGCTCCGTGTATTGTAAAAACTCGATAGTTTATGCAATTGTCAGCCTATTGCAGAAACTTAGTTTTTACAATGCTCTGTGTATTGTAAAAACTCGATAGTTTCTGCAATTGTCAGCTTATTGCAGAAACTTAGTTTTTACAATGCTCTGTGTATTGTAAAAACTCGATGGTTTATGCAATTGTCAGCCTATTGCAGAAACTTAGTTTTTACAATGCTCCGTGTATTGTAAAAACTCGATAGTTTATGCAATTGTCAGCCTATTGCAGAAACTTAGTTTTTACAATGCTCTGTGTATTGTAAAAACTCGATAGTTTATGCAATTGTCAGCCTATTGCAGAAATTAGTTTTTACAATGCTCTGTGTATTGTAAAAACTCGATATTTTCTGCAATTGTCAGCCTAATGCAGAAATTATTTTTTACAATGCTCTGTGTATATATTATAATATCTTTATACAACATATATATATATTATATATTATATATTATATGTATTATAATATCTTTATACAACATTGTAATTATAAAATATTAGAATTTTTAATCTTTTATATTTTTCAGGTACACTATCCTCCTTGCCCGTAGAAGCACTGACGCCACTTAAAAAACTGAAAGCTCTTGATCTTCACGATAATAAAATAAAGGATTTAAAAAGAAATCAATTCAAAGGTCTAAGAGACACCGAGTTTTTGGATATCTCTCATAATTCAATCGACAAATTAGATGCATCCCATTTGGCCGATCTCGTCAAGATGGGATGGTGCAACATGTCGCATAACGCTATTGCCGACTTGAAAAGGTTGACTGCGCTTAAAGAAAGCGTAATAATAATCATCAAATTTCTACAATCTAAGATCGTCTTTTTCGTTTTAGAGGAACCTTTGCCCGGAATTCTGTCTTAAAGGTCTTGAATTTGAGCCACAATAAGATCAGGAAACTCGATTCGAACACTTTTCGCGGCATGCGTTTTCTCAGACGGTTGTACCTGAGTGACAATCAAATTGACGACGTGGGTCGTGGAACTTTTGGTTCCATTACCAGGATCGGCACCATAGATCTTTCACGTAATTTTATTAAAAGAATTGACTTCCAAATGTTTCACCAGCTGCAATTTGCTGAGGTATATTTTACAAAATATACTTATATAATCTTCACGTAATTTTTCCTTAGTAACGAATTCGTTGGAGTAGCTTTTAGATGTCTCCGAGAATTTCGTGACGGTCGTGGAGAAACTGGCGTTCAAAGATATCTATCTGGCAAAAGTGAATCTGTCTCACAACGAAATTTCGACGATCGAACCAGGCGCTTTCGAGAATTGCGCGAACATTACGCTGTTAGATATCAGCCACAACAAGCTCGAGAATATCTCCAAGTATTCTTTCGATAGTGCATCATACGCAATGGAGTTACAACTCAGTTATAATCTGTTTACGTCTCTAAATCAGGTAAGTAAAATTTTTTAATTGCGAACGATTAGATGATTTATGTCGCTCATTAAGATCAATTCTTTTGGCAGATTCCAATGCACAACATGACGGGACTGAAAGTGTTAAACGTTTCCCACAATCTGATACACTCTGTTCCACGACAAACTTTTCCAAAGCTGTACGAGCTTCACACGATCGATATCTCGCATAACAATTTATCCGAGATTCATAACGCCATATTTCAGACGCTTTTTAGCTTGAGATTCTTGAACTTGTCGCATAATTCTCTGGAGAAGATAAAACCGTCGATGTTCGGACCGCTGCCGACGCTTTTGGAACTCGATATGAGTTACAATCAGTTAAACGACGTTGCACGCAGTAGTCTCACTAGATTGGCTAGTTGCAGGTTCACCATTGTTTATTAATTTATAAATTGAGGAGTATTATGTCCGCTATGACACGTCTAACATATTTTAGGAGCTTAACGGTGAAACATAATCGTCTGACGAAGATTTTTCAATTGCCGATTTCTTTGAGCCATTTGGACTTTTCGGAGAACCTGCTAGAAGAGATTCCGACCACCGATGTCTGGCCTACAATGAATGCGCTACTCTCGCTGGACCTTTCGCGGAATCGACTGGGCGATAACCTGCAAGAAGGGAGCTTCGAAAACCTGCTGACCTTGAGAATCTTAAACCTGCAAGCAAATAATATTACAAAGCCGCCCTGGCAAGCGCTGGGCGGTCTGAGCAGCCTGCAGTATCTTTATCTACAAGTAAGACAAAAGAAATTTTTATGGGGGAATTCGTTCCCCGAGCATCAGTAATCTTCCGGATTTTTGCCGATGGAAAATGTTTCAGGATAATTACTTGACGAAATTGGAAAAAGCCGCCTTCGGCCGTCTACCGATAGTGTTCGAGCTTAACTTGGCGAACAATAAAATAAATAACGTAACGAGCCGGGCGTTCGAGGGCCTATTACAGCTACTGACGTTGAACCTGACGAACAATAACATCAGCCATATACCGAACGGTGCGTTTCAGGGTCTGGTGTCTCTGCGAACCCTCGATCTATCGCACAACAGATTGGAGAAGCTGGATAACAAAACGCACGGATTGCTTGACGATTGTCTATCTCTGGAGAGGCTCAATCTCAGCCATAATAAAATTTCATTTATTACCCGGAAGACCTTGCCGAACGATCCCTGGATCCCTTACAGGTTGAAGGAAGTCGACTTATCCTACAATACAATGCCGGTCGTTACTTTCGACCTCATCGCCGGCGCTAAAAAGATTCAATACTTGAATCTCTCTCATAATAACATTAATGAGATTAGGAGATGTGAGTAGTAAACTAGGAATATCGCTTCTAACAATTAATTGGATAGCCACGTAACGATCAATTGGCTTCCTGCAGAGGATCGTTGTTTATTAGAACGTTACCCTATTCCAGATGTAATCGGGAATTTAACGGCTTTGCAGACTTTGGATTTGTCGTACAATGACATAAGTGACATCTCCGACCGAGACGTTTTTCTACCACCATTAAATTTAACAAACTTGCACCTGAGCAACAATCATTTAAGCCATGTGCCTCTCGACAAGATTTTACCGCTGCCAAATTTAAAAATGCTCGATCTGGAAGAAAACGAGATCGGCGTGTTCGACGAGAGATTCATGAAGATTATTCAGAATGGCACAGTGTTTAGATACTATGGTAAAAATAATTTAAAAAGTTTAAATAATTAAATATAACAGAGGATAATAAAGATTAAATCGCAATTAAATCATTAAAGAAAATTAAAACTCATACTTATAATTAGGTTTATCTTTATGACGAACATAAAAAAATATATATTTATATTTTAGGGAATCCTATGCACTGTGACTGTCATGTGCGACCGTTGAAAAGGTGGTTGAAGGCTCAAACGCAGCTTCCTTCAGAATGGTCGAGTGTGATGTGTAAGAGTCCGAATTATCTCGCAAGTAAGGCCATCTCGGAGGTAACCGAGGATCTTATGACCTGCGGCGAGAGAGACATACAAGAGGAGCCTGAACTCGATATCACGCCTGACGTGAAATACCGAAGCATCGACTAGTACGTTACATTTTGACAACTGCGTTATTAGATTTTTACTGAAAATTTTCTTGAAAATTTCGGAGATTGTAAAAATCAATTTTTTTTTTCATTAGTAATACCGAAGATAAGAGTTGGAAAGCGACGTGGTACGTGACGTCGCGCGAGGACATCGGCGACTTCTACGTGGTAGTTCGAGAATCTGGCAGCAGCAAATCCATGCTCGAGAAGGACGTCGTTTACAGCGAGCGATCCTTCAGAATCCACGATTTGAAGGAGTCGAGCACGAAGTACGAGCTCTGCGTGCTCGCGCGCGACTCCGAGGGGAACGTCAAGCATTATAGAAACTCGCAGTGTCAGATTTTGAATCAGCGTGACTCCAACTCGTCCATTGACCTTAGGGCGAGCCTGTACCTCGTGATAGTCGCTGCTTCCTTCTGCGCTCTTATGAGATTTCGTTAACCTGCCGAGACTAGTATTCACAGTACTTAAGAAAATATCTTACGTTCCGTGGAGATGAAATGGACACGCGATGAAGTATCTTCGAGTGTCGCTAGTTGATTAAATATTTTCAATTCTTCTATTTTAAACTTTTACCTAGGTCGCGTTGAAGCGCGAAGCGATGTGATTGTACAATAAATTAATATATTCCTCGAAAAAAAAGGTGATACACTGTGTGCGTTGTACATAGATCGTATTGTATTTTGCTCGGAAGTAGGGACGTTGAACGTCGTGTATTTATTTTTGTAAATTGTAAAATATATATATATCTTATACAAGTCATGTATATTGCTATATCATTTAACAAAAATGGATCAACCAAAACTTAACATAAAATAAAAATGTGTTTGACGGCAATCAGATCTATACGACATTATATTGCGGTTGTTAAGAGAAAAAGAGAGTCGATTAGTTAGCGATAGAAACAAATCATCTTAATAAGGACCGGTTAATCCCACGATATTAATTTGCCATTGCGTTTTACAGCCATCCTGTTCCGCGACTAATAAAGCGTTCGCGACTTGCTGAAAAAATTCTCAAGGAAGTCAAGGCTCTCTCTCTCTATCTCTCTCTCCGAGCTTTGCCTAGTAAGATTATTTCATTATCTTGTGAGGAGACCGTAATTAGTATCCACAATAAAGCGTAGTCTCGTTGCACTAAAGAAAAAAAAAAAGGAAAAAGGGGATCTCTTAATGAGGGCGAGAAATAGTGGAAGCAGTTGTTTCCGCGAAAGGACGTACTATTGTGAATTTATCAGCATTGTCATTGGAGACGTGTCAATTACGCTCGCTCGCTCGCTCGCGACGATAACGACGTCGCTTCTTCCTTTATTATTCGCACTTTGTTAACGTAGTCGCGCGATGACCATTATCGGATGTTACCCCGCGTGATCACGATATCCCGAGAGAAAGAGACAATGCCCCTGCGCACACGCGAGAGTTCGGTGGATTAACGGGAATTTAAATTACACGACGCACGGCGTATTTGATTAATATAGCTTCGGTTGGCATACCGGAAAAAACAATGCACACACGCCTCTCGCCGTTCTGCTTGGCGGCCTGCTCGACGGCTTGCCCCCTCGATTGGGATTAACGTCGGTTTAACGCTTAATTAACGGAGTATTCTTCGGCAAAAAGCACCGATCTTAGCTGTTTCATTACAAGCGTGTTTTCATGACAGTTACGAATATATTTCCTAAACATATCGTTTGATTAATTGTATTATTACATACTGGTTATTTACGATAAATTTGGATTGTTCTTTTTGCCTTCTTTTTTTATGTTATTTTTATTTACGATAATTTACGATAAATTATTGCAAAGTTACAAATCGGCGGAAGTGGAAGCAGAAAGAATTGAAAAAAGTATAAATACGTTAAAATAATGTTGTTTCACAAAATTTCTGTGTCAATCTTTGAATCTGCGATACCCGCGAGATACAAGATTTCGTTTCGATATTGATATCTGGTTACGAAAGATCTAGACAGACACTTTCACCAGAGGCCCAATAATGGTTAAGAAGTATCGTGCACGAGCGGGTACGAGTTCTCGCGAAGAGCCACGAAGGTGGTACCCCCGTGAGCCCCGCGGGACAGACATCCGCTCGTCTGGGCCTTGCCGGGACTCAGGAGACCTCGAGACTCTTAGGCGCGGGTAAATTTACATTTATCTCTTCTCTCGCCGACAAATAGTCGCGACATTATTATTGGCTGTCTTCGTGAAAAATTGTTGACTTAGAGAAGACAAACACACTTAAATTTTTACATAAATTACTATCGATTGGAAAAAGTTTGCACGCCTCCTCCGTGACCTCTGTGTCAGCTCGCTATCATTTATTTTCTAACTTGCCAAAGGATATTAATTCATCGTATTCGATAAGCGTCGTCGTTAGGCTTTTTACTGCCTGTTTTTCTACTTGTGGCACTTGGCCGCCGCGGTTCGAGCGTATGAATAAAGTAGGCAGAACACATTTACATACGCCGCTTTGGGCAGTGACTCACGATGCATCCATGTAAGGCCCAGAGCGAGTTGGGTGCCGTTGGCCCCATACGCCTACGTTAAAACGTTGCCCACCCGTGCTTCGAAGAAGACAAAGAGAGAAAAAAAAAGAAAAAGAAAAGGATAACCCGTTCTGTAAAAGGCTCCTCCGCGCGATATCGAGTCACGATTCGTCGAGATATCGAGACCGCGTCTGCAGGGCCCAAATCCAAGGGTTCTCGCGCAGGGATCTCGCGATCGATTGCACGCTGGTGCGACACGCCTCTATCTGGGATACCTCGATGAATCTTCTTCAGCCTATAAATCAATTAGCGCATGAGAGACTTGTTATACCTTCGTGTGGTTATTCCGGCCCGCAAGCTCATTCTGGTTACCACATAAGCGCGTCGCATACACACGCAAGCTCGAACGCACACGTGCGATCGTATCATTGCTATCGGTTTGCGGCGGCTGCCACTTTCTCATCCGTGTGTGTCTTTTGTTTCACGATGACAGTGGCGTCATCCGCAAATCCGGTCGACACAACTGCCAGCACAGAAAAGTCGATTTGAATGACGCTTCTACTTGCGAGGAAAGAGCGATGTAGCTTTTTTAATTTTTGCTTTCGTATAATAGAATGTTAAACAACGACAGCTGCAAAAATTTTTATGCAAGAAATGTTATCAAAGTACAATAATCTTCAGGCGTTCTATTCGATATTGTGTTTATTCAACATCTCGACCTCGCGCTTACGTCCGATCGGTTCACCAGCCTGTGGAGTCAAGTGAAGACCTCGATCTCTCGTAATTTGCATCGGTCACATTTTTATCATTGAATCAAAACCGTGTAAAATCGTCTCTCTTATTGTAACGTGTGATCCACTTCTACGCCACTGCGGTCGATGCTGCACCGTCTACTGGCGGTTCAAACTCTCCCGCCACTCTCTCGTCCCGTCAGTGTCTCTCGCGTGTTCGCACGGGGAACATCGCTCGCGCGTCTTCGCCAAGGCCCATTCTGGCGAATCCACGGGCTTTCCATTCGAGGATATCCGCGGTGTGTGAAATTCCGCTTTCGGGGTGAGAGGAGAGGAGAGGTCCTCCTCACGTCCGGGCCGAGCCGCGTCCGTCCGGCTAGATGAGACTCCTTCGCGGATAATTTCGAAAATAATCGCTCCTCTTCTTTCCCATCCTTTCCTTTTCCACGTCCAATCCTTCCTCTCTTCTTTCCTTTGTTTACCTGTCCGTGGCCCCCCTCCCCCCCGGACGCAGATCGCGCGAGTACACGACGTCCGTGAACGTTTCGTAATTATCCGGAGAATGGACATGGCCGACCGTTTCTGGAGACTGGCCCTGTGCTGGATATGCATCGTCGGGCTCGCAGCCGCCAACGGTGAGCGACACGTTTATCAATCACGATCAGCAGGTCCTCCGCGATCTTATTTAAAATATATAAAGTAGGAGAAAGTGTAGGGAGAAAGGTATGGGTTGAAAAGAAATCCCGAGCGTAATTTATATATAAGTGTCTTGTAACGTACGTCCACGGTACAATCGGTGACGAGGTGGTAGCATGACAGCCGCGAATGAAAGTGACGTTCCTTTGTTCACCAAGTCGATTACGCCAACGATCGGTGGTCGACTTGGCGGCATAAATAAGCAGCGCGACGCGTCGCTGAATGCATCGTAAAGCTTCAGAAGCACCTGTCGCACGCGCCTAAGTGGAATGTCCTAGATCGCGGTATGCCTACCAGGTATCATCGTCTGAGAAGAGGTATCATAGCCGTAGTCGGAGTCAAGGTTGCAACGTTCCCTCATGCGTCGCGCGACGCGCTCGTTATGACTGACTTTAGACTCGTTACTGTTGACGTTGGCAGACGTTTTCTTTCCTACTCGCTTCACGGTCCGGCTGTTTATGAAAATGGCAGTGTCCGACAACGATAGAACAAACCGACAACGAGCACGCACGCAAGCACGCACGGACGATGCGAGAGAGATATACGATTGTTTCGCAACTCGGTATAAGAAGCCTCTTCGGAAAAAACGAGACTCGAAAATCATGCCAGGCACACCGGTCCATACATTTTCGGATCACGTTTTAGCGGTCGTGAATTCTCCTCGCGTTGCGAATATGCCAGCGTTACATGGACCGAGGCGCACAGGGAGTGTATTCTTCTCCGAGGCGGTTCTCTCGGAAGTGAAATCGCGAGCTGTGCAAACAATGTAGCGCGCTCGAGTATATAGCGTCATTCTCGGTGTAACGTGTAATTAAAAAATAACCGCAATCAGGGAACGAAACTCGCGCGACACTTGCAATTAGGGCAAGCCGGAGGATAAAAAGACTAATTACCTATCCGTCAAGGGCCGCGCGCGCGGTCCGGACCAACGGGAAACGAGAGAAGGGACGGAACGTCAAGATCGCTCAAATTGGACGGCTAATCATATCTTTTTTTTTCATCGCGCATTGTTGCATCGGTGGAAGTGACCAATTTGCGAGTTCAATCGCGCCTTGGGAATCGAGGTTGCTCCAATTGTTCCTCGCCGAGGCTTCCTTCCCTTCGTGTTGACGTGCTATTAATTAACCCTAATAGCAGCCAGATACGTCGAATGAATTGTATGGTTTCGCAAATGTGAAATTAGTGCGATTGCGCGCGGGATTGTGTAAGAGGGGAACACGTGCGTGGAAAATAATTACTCCGCGCGCTGGCGCTCTCTCGCGCGCGGAAATTCGTGCACACACGCGACGCGCGGATCATCAGGTGTATGTGTGAGTAATCGGACGTTGATGAATCACGCCATGACTCCATCGCGATCTCTTGTATATACCTTACCGCGGCTATATTTGTATTGGAAAATTGTGCGAATTATTACGTAAATTAGAACGCTCTTTTAGAGCGTCTGATATAAAAATAACACGTAACAAACTCGGCAACAATTACGTCACGCGTTGTGCCTCTTTCTTGCGATACTTAAAAGTCAGTCCGTCTAGCGAATAATTTATAAAAATGTCTGGTACACAGGAAGAATGATTTTGCTGAAATATCTAAAAGTTTAGCTAGACTTTTGTAATAATTTTATTAGATAATAATTTTAATAGACTTGATAATAATTTTGTTAGATCATTAAAATATTTATGGTAAGATAACTCAAACTGGTTGTTAAAGTGTCAAAACTTTTTATAGTATTGCTTACCATGCTTCAGCATTTTTAATTATTTTGATAGTCCAACAAAATTATTTTCAGATCCTACATATATGTATATATAGCTAATTTTTTAGATATTTTAGATATTTTCAGCAAAACCGTTTTTTTCGTATAGATCAATTGTCCGTAATTAAATAATTTTGTTTAAATCTACAATAGAGATTTTCACGACGTTTAAGAGAAACATTATTGTTTCCTGTTGTAAGCTCGCTGTAGCTTCGGGTTTTCTTCGTCAGCAGATAGATCGCAATCGACTTCCTTCCCGGTATCATTACTCCATCGGAGGGGGGTTACATCGAATTCTCATCGCTAGTCGGCAAAATTGATTCAGGCTCATGTAGTGGCCATAATTGAGCCGACTTACAACCGCAGAGAAGGCAAACGCGGGAGAGAAGAAATTAGAATTCTACGATAATTGCGAAAAGAAAGGGAAGGTGAGCGATAATGCAATTTTCTATGTTTTGTGATTGCGCATATGTTCCCACCTGTTCTTCGTCCTTTGCTAAAATCCGCGGAAAGATCTTAACTGACTGCTGTCCTGGAATCAAAGGGAGAGCCGAGGAACACTGTAGGCTGACTCCCGCACTAACGGGAAAGACACGGAACAAACAATCGAAGATTAAATGTCCGCGCGTTGGCGAACATTTCCTTCGGAGTACAGCTGCACAGAAAAAGCCTACTTATCGCAAAAACAATTTACGAGCAAAAATTGATTTATGAAAATGAAATAAATTACAATTATTATATTTCTGTTTTAATGACATTACCGTTATCAATTATACCGGAAGACTCGTCTGTATCATTCATGCTTTATTAAAGAATCGCAGGAGAGATATTTGTACAATATTTTATACATCTCTATCCGAGAGAACTTTATGTGCAGAAACACAACTAGTTTTTTGTAACATATTGTTGTAACATTTGACACAAAATCAAATTGTTTTTTTTTTATTTTAAATAAAATTCCTTATGCGGACAAGCGACGCTTTTTAGTGCAGGGTGCTGAAATATATCAGTCCGTTCTTGCAGTGAACGCGTGCGAGCGGGAGAATCATCAGAGGAAAGAGAAGGTGAAATTCGATCTAAGTAGCTCAACTGTTGTTGCGCCTTGCGTTCTCTCATTTTACCATCATTACGGCTATTAACATCATACTTAATTGCTAGACCGCAAATGTGAATTGCAGGTATTCCGTCCGCGGACAGAATCTCTACTTATTGTTTTTCGCGTGTGGCCGCGGCGCGTATCATCGATGGATAGATTAAAAAGAAAAAAATCAACAATTGGCGAAGAGAATGGAATCATGCAGAAAATTGACGCGTTAAAATGAAATGTCAGGCCGCATTCGCGCGTGTTCAAGGATAATGAGATTTCTCGCGGTTTTAAACTATTCTCGCTTCCTTATGTTTTTTTTTGTATAGCCGTTTCTTTGAAGAATTTTTCTCATGTGCGGCTCATGAAGGTCGATTTATTCATTATCCAGCTTGGTAACCGCACGGACTTTTACGAGAAAGCGAAAACGCTTGCCGAGCGAAAAAAGGATAGGGCAAAACAATTCCATTGACTTGTTTGTGCTCTCCGTAATCGCGTTCAAACACGTGGAATGAGGAATAATGCGAGTAGCGAAGATCAGCCAGTTGCGTACCCAGGAAGTTGTAAGCCCACCGTTGAAATATCGTTCGAAGCCTTTGAACGTTAAACCAAAAGATCGTCTCGAAGAAATAGGAGGATCGTATTTTTACGTCACCGATATAAATTACGAGCGATATAAAAATGTGCGGCTTGAGAGAAGATAACATTTTCTTTATTACAATAAAGAGACTCTGTTCATTAAATCGATACATCGTTTTTCTTTCTGAATTATTTTTCTTTTATATTAGAAAAAAAAACAATTATCTTTGTAATAGTTAAAAGAATTTCATAGTTACAGATGTTTTATTAAAAACTGCTCTGTAAAAGAAGTTAAATAAACTCCAACCAGATAATCTTCAGTTAAATAATAATGCTTGCTGTTTCTTCTAACATTTCTCTCGAAAAATACATTTTAAAAAAAGTATTGAAGGATAATATATTAAAAACAGGAGATACACACGTTATTTGGTGGAATATTCTTATTGCGAAATATGTCGTTAATCGTTCACATTCTAGAACAATAATAGTTTAAAGAGAAATGTAGGATGATGCTGTAATGTTACAGCACTGTGAAGGATGAGAATATGGGGTATGGGGAATGCACAGGACCCTGGAATGGGAAACAGAAGTGGGAGTGAGAGTGGGAGTGAGGAATCGGTTGGGAGAGGCCATAGGAAAACCGGTTGCCAATCTGCACGGACGCGTTGGACAGAGCGCTGGGGAGATCATCGAGAAAAGGCCAAAAAGGCCGAGCTCCGGTTTCCAGTAAAGCGATCTAACTTTTCCCGACTTGTCGATGTTTAGAACAGTTCGCCTACGAAGTCGGAAGGGAGAGTGCGAGAAAGAGAAAGAGAGAGAGAAAAAAAAGAATAAAATATTATTCAGATCTCTCTTTTAAATCTAAATGACGTGTGCATGAAATTAAAAAAAGATACAAACAGAATTCGCAATAAGGGAAAAAAGTCACATCTTGATATGCCACATTATCGTCATATCTAATATCGTATTTAGACAATAATTATTCTGTTTAAAAAACTTTACGAACTGTGAGATATAATGCGAGAATAAGTAACAGAAAATTAGTAAAATACCTGTCTGAAGGAATAAACATGAGACGGTTGCTCTAGCAAAAGGGATGTACGAACATAACTTGATCTATTAAAATGTCATTAATCAGGAAAAGAAATCGATGTCTCGAGATGGCAATCTCAAGATCGATAGCCGCATTGATGTATCAGATAATCGATGTTGCACTATCGTGCGTGTTTGACGTAACGGCAACACTTTTTTTCCGTCAGTCTATCCAGACGTGCTATCGGCGGTGATCTTTTTCCTCCGCAGACTAGACAGAGCCTCCCGTGTTTGGTTTCTTCGGCATTTAACGTATTTCCTTTTTATCACCTCTCACACCTTTCAATGTCCACTCGCTTGATGACCCAAGTTTCATGAGCTATTCGCATAAACGAAACAAACGTTTCTTATGTATTTATTATATATTTATACACGAAAGATAATCGCATGCATTCTACCGCAGGTACGTTTAGATACCAAAAAGGAACTGATTGAAGTGAAGTAAAGTGGCAGCGATATTAAACGTTCAATAACTCACAAATTAAACGACGTCTTGAACAGTTACCTCTCGATGTGGTACGAGGAGAAGAACGTGGATGGATAGTGAACCTTGACACGTCATTTTTACGATAATTTTATGAATGGCGACCCAACCCATCGCGAAAGACGAACCATACGTCACGTGTTTAATGATCTCAACATATTACAAGCCCCATAAACTCGCCATTCTTTTTCGTAATTTTTTTTCCTTCGTTCGCAATGTAGGAACGTTTCATTTCTAACTGATTACACGCGCTATCGTTTACCTATTAATTATGAACGCATCTAACGGAAAAAAATAATTTTACTGTTGCAGCGAAACTATTACTACAGTATATTCGATGTGACAACAATAAAAATTTGCTATTATAACTAATTTTTTAGAATGTTGAGCAAAATTTGTTTTGTCAGTAAAATAAACGAATTTTCCTTTCTAAAAAACGGCATGGCACCGATACTCGCATCTCTCGAAGTATCGTTGTCGCTTTTCCGCGATGCCGATTTAAAGTGCGTGAAGTTAGCATCTCAAAGTTTAGCATCTCATAAAAATACTGCAGAATTACTGGCATCCAGCATAGTTCTACGGTTCTTGATAAGTTTCAACAATAGTTCCGTTGAATTACGTATTTTAAATAAATTTTTATAAATGAAATGCTAACTTCCAAAATCACATAATAACATCTCACCGTATTTCGAATGTACGACCACAATATGTTTAAAAAATGTTTTAATTAATTATAACACCCGAACTTTATAGAAACATGTTGTACGCGTCCCAAACTATATGAGAATTACGTTAAAATAAATAGAAATGTCGATATTCGATGAGCACTTGACGTGTAGCCTTAAAAATTCAAGTTTTTCGGGCAAAATAATTGTTTAAAAAATGTTATAATTAATTATAACGCCCGAACTTTATAGAAACATGTTGTACGCGTCCCAAACTATATGAGAATTACGTTAGAATAAATAGACCTGTCGATATTCGATGAGCACTTGACGTGTAGCCTTAAAAATTCAAGTTTTTCGGGCAAAATAATTGTTTAAAAAATGTTTTAATTAATTATAACACCCAAACTTTATAGAAACATGTTGTACGCGTCCCAAACTATATGAGAATTACGTTAAAATAAATAGATCTGTCGATATTCGATGAGCACTTGACGTGTAGCCTTAAAAATTCAAGTTTTTCGGGCAAAATAATTGTTTAAAAAATGTTTTAATTAATTATAACACCCAAACTTTATAGAAACATGTTGTACGCGTCCCAAACTATATGAGAATTACGTTAAAATAAATAGATCTGTCGATATTCGATGAGCACTTGACGTGTAGCCTTAAAAATTCAAGTTTATCGGGCAAAATAATTGTTTAAAAAATGTTTTAATTAATTATAACACCCAAACTTTATAGAAACATGTTGTACGCGTCCCAAACTATATGAGAATTACGTTAAAATAAATAGATCTGTCGATATTCGATGAGCACTTGACGTGTAGCCTTAAAAATTCAAGTTTATCGGGCAAAATAATTGTTTAAAAAATGTTTTAATTAATTATATCACCTAAACTTTATAGAAACATATTGTACGCGTCCCGAACTATACGAGAATTACGTTAAAATAAACAGATCTGTCGATATTCGATGAGCACTTGACGTGTAGCCTTAAAAATTCAAGTTTTTCGGGCAAAATAATTGTTTAAAAAATGTTATAATTAATTATAACGCCCGAACTTTATAGAAACATGTTGTACGCGTCCCAAACTATATGAGAATTACGTTAAAATAAATAGATCTGTCGATATTCGATTAGCACTTGTCGTGTAGCCTTAAAAATTCAAGTTTTTCGGGCAAAATAATTGTTTAAAAAATGTTATAATTAATTATAACGCCCGAACTTTATAGACACATGTTGTACGCGTCCCAAACTATATGAGAATTACGTTAAAATAAATAGATCTGTCGATATTCGATGAGCACTTGACGTGTAGCCTTAAAAATTCAAGTTTTTCGGGCAAAATAATTGTTTAAAAAATGTTATAATTAATTATAACGCCCGAACTTTATAGAAACACGTTGTACGCGTCCCAAACTATATGAGAATTACGTTAGAATAAATAGACCTGTCGATATTCGATGAGCACTTGACGTGTAGCCTTAAAAATTCAAGTTTTTCGGGCAAAATAATTGTTTAAAAAATGTTTTAATTAATTATAACACCCAAACTTTATAGAAACATGTTGTACGCGTCCCAAACTATATGAGAATTACGTTAAAATAAATAGATCTGTCGATATTCGATGAGCACTTGACGTGTAGCCTTAAAAATTCAAGTTTTTCGGGCAAAATAATTGTTTAAAAAATGTTATAATTAATTATAACGCCCGAACTTTATAGAAACAGGTTGTACGCGTCCCAAACTATATGAGAATTACGTTAAAATAAATAGATCTGTCGATATTCGATGAGCACTTGACGTGTAGCCTTAAAAATTCAAGTTTTTCGGGCAAAATAATTGTTTAAAAAATGTTTTAATTAATTATAACACCCAAACTTTATAGAAACATGTTGTACGCGTCCCAAACTATATGAGAATTACGTTAAAATAAATAGATCTGTCGATATTCGATGAGCACTTGACGTGTAGCCTTAAAAATTCAAGTTTTTCGGGCAAAATAATTGTTTAAAAAATGTTTTAATTAATTATATCACCTAAACTTTATAGAAACATATTGTATGCGTCCCGAACTATACGAGAATTACGTTAAAATAAACAGATCTGTCGATATTCGTTGAGCACTTGACGTGTAGCCTTAAAAATTCAAGTTTTTCGGGCAAAATAATTGTTTAAAAAATGTTATAATTAATTATAACGCCCGAACTTTATAGAAACATGTTGTACGCGTCCCAAACTATATGAGAATTACGTTAAAATAAATAGATCTGTTGATATTCGATGAGCACTTGACGTGTAGCCTTAAAAATTCAAGTTTTTCGGGCAAAATAATTGTTTAAAAAATGTTATAATTAATTATAACGCCCGAACTTTATAGAAACAGGTTGTACGCTTCCCAAACTATATGAGAATTACGTTAAAATAAATAGATCTGTCGATATTCGATGAGCACTTGACGTGTAGCCTTAAAAATTCAAGTTTTTCGGGCAAAATAATTGTTTAAAAAATGTTATAATTAATTATAACGCCCGAACTTTATAGAAACATGTTGTACGCGTCCCAAACTATATGAGAATTACGTTAGAATAAATAGACCTGTCGATATTCGATGAGCACTTGACGTGTAGCCTTAAAAATTCAAGTTTTTCGGGCAAAATAATTGTTTAAAAAATGTTTTAATTAATTATAACACCCAAACTTTATAGAAACATGTTGTACGCGTCCCAAACTATATGAGAATTACGTTAAAATAAATAGATCTGTCGATATTCGATGAGCACTTGACGTGTAGCCTTAAAAATTCAAGTTTTTCGGGCAAAATAATTGTTTAAAAAATGTTTTAATTAATTATAACACCCAAACTTTATAGAAACATGTTGTACGCGTCCCAAACTATATGAGAATTACGTTAAAATAAATAGATCTGTCGATATTCGATGAGCACTTGACGTGTAGCCTTAAAAATTCAAGTTTTTCGGGCAAAATAATTGTTTAAAAAATGTTTTAATTAATTATAACACCCAAACTTTATAGAAACATGTTGTACGCGTCCCAAACTATATGAGAATTACGTTAAAATAAATAGATCTGTCGATATTCGATGAGCACTTGACGTGTAGCCTTAAAAATTCAAGTTTATCGGGCAAAATAATTGTTTAAAAAATGTTTTAATTAATTATAACACCCAAACTTTATAGAAACATGTTGTACGCGTCCCAAACTATATGAGAATTACGTTAAAATAAATAGATCTGTCGATATTCGATGAGCACTTGACGTGTAGCCTTAAAAATTCAAGTTTATCGGGCAAAATAATTGTTTAAAAAATGTTTTAATTAATTATATCACCTAAACTTTATAGAAACATATTGTACGCGTCCCGAACTATACGAGAATTACGTTAAATTAAACAGATCTGTCGATATTCGATGAGCACTTGACGTGTAGCCTTAAAAATTCAAGTTTTTCGGGCAAAATAATTGTTTAAAAAATGTTAAAATTAATTATAACGCCCGAACTTTATAGAAACATGTTGTACGCGTCCCAAACTATATGAGAATTACGTTAAAATAAATAGATCTGTCGATATTCGATTAGCACTTGTCGTGTAGCCTTAAAAATTCAAGTTTTTCGGGCAAAATAATTGTTTAAAAAATGTTATAATTAATTATAACGCCCGAACTTTATAGAAACATGTTGTACGCGTCCCAAACTATATGAGAATTACGTTAAAATAAATAGATCTGTCGATATTCGATGAGCACTTGACGTGTAGCCTTAAAAATTCAAGTTTTTCGGGCAAAATAATTGTTTAAAAAATGTTATAATTAATTATAACGCCCGAACTTTATAGAAACATGTTGTACGCGTCCCAAACTATATGAGAATTACGTTAGAATAAATAGACCTGTCGATATTCGATGAGCACTTGACGTGTAGCCTTAAAAATTCAAGTTTTTCGGGCAAAATAATTGTTTAAAAAATGTTTTAATTAATTATAACACCCAAACTTTATAGAAACATGTTGTACGCGTCCCAAACTATATGAGAATTACGTTAAAATAAATAGATCTGTCGATATTCGATGAGCACTTGACGTGTAGCCTTAAAAATTCAAGTTTTTCGGGCAAAATAATTGTTTAAAAAATGTTATAATTAATTATAACGCCCGAACTTTATAGAAACAGGTTGTACGCGTCCCAAACTATATGAGAATTACGTTAAAATAAATAGATCTGTCGATATTCGATGAGCACTTGACGTGTAGCCTTAAAAATTCAAGTTTTTCGGGCAAAATAATTGTTTAAAAAATGTTTAATTAATTATAACACCCAAACTTTATAGAAACATGTTGTACGCGTCCCAAACTATATGAGAATTACGTTAAAATAAATAGATCTGTCGATATTCGATGAGCACTTGACGTGTAGCCTTAAAAATTCAAGTTTTTCGGGCAAAATAATTGTTTAAAAAATGTTTTAATTAATTATATCACCTAAACTTTATAGAAACATATTGTATGCGTCCCGAACTATACGAGAATTACGTTAAAATAAACAGATCTGTCGATATTCGATGAGCACTTGACGTGTAGCCTTAAAAATTCAAGTTTTTCGGGCAAAATAATTGTTTAAAAAATGTTATAATTAATTATAACGCCCGAACTTTATAGAAACATGTTGTACGCGTCCCAAACTATATGAGAATTACGTTAAAATAAATAGATCTGTCGATATTCGATGAGCACTTGACGTGTAGCCTTAAAAATTCAAGTTTTTCGGGCAAAATAATTGTTTAAAAAATGTTATAATTAATTATAACGCCCGAACTTTATAGAAACATGTTGTACGCGTCCCAAACTATATGAGAATTACGTTAGAATAAATAGACCTGTCGATATTCGATGAGCACTTGACGTGTAGCCTTAAAAATTCAAGTTTTTCGGGCAAAATAATTGTTTAAAAAATGTTTTAATTAATTATAACACCCAAACTTTATAGAAACATGTTGTACGCGTCCCAAACTATATGAGAATTACGTTAAAATAAATAGATCTGTCGATATTCGATGAGCACTTGACGTGTAGCCTTAAAAATTCAAGTTTTTCGGGCAAAATAATTGTTTAAAAAATGTTATAATTAATTATAACGCCCGAACTTTATAGAAACAGGTTGTACGCGTCCCAAACTATATGAGAATTACGTTAAAATAAATAGATCTGTCGATATTCGATGAGCACTTGACGTGTAGCCTTAAAAATTCAAGTTTTTCGGGCAAAATAATTGTTTAAAAAATGTTTTAATTAATTATAACACCCAAACTTTATAGAAACATGTTGTACGCGTCCCAAACTATATGAGAATTACGTTAAAATAAATAGATCTGTCGATATTCGATGAGCACTTGACGTGTAGCCTTAAAAATTCAAGTTTTTCGGGCAAAATAATTGTTTAAAAAATGTTTTAATTAATTATAATCACCCTAAACTTTATAGAAACATATTGTACGCGTCCCGAACTATACGAGAATTACGTTAAAATAAACAGATCTGTCGATATTCGATGAGCACTTGACGTGTAGCCTTAAAAATTCAAGTTTTTCGGGCAAAATAATTGTTTAAAAAATGTTATAATTAATTATAACGCCCGAACTTTATAGAAACATGTTGTACGCGTCCCAAACTATATGAGAATTACGTTAAAATAAATAGATCTGTCGATATTCGATGAGCACTTGACGTGTAGCCTTAAAAATTCAAGTTTTTCGGGCAAAATAATTGTTTAAAAAATGTTTTAATTAATTATAACACCCAAACTTTATAGAAACATGTTGTACGCGTCCCAAACTATATGAGAATTACGTTAAAATAAATAGATCTGTCGATATTCGATGAGCACTTGACGTGTAGCCTTAAAAATTCAAGTTTTTCGGGCAAAATAATTGTTTAAAAAATGTTTTAATTAATTATATCACCTAAACTTTATAGAAACATATTGTATGCGTCCCGAACTATACGAGAATTACGTTAAAATAAACAGATCTGTCGATATTCGATGAGCACTTGACGTGTAGCCTTAAAAATTCAAGTTTTTCGGGCAAAATAATTGTTTAAAAAATGTTATAATTAATTATAACGCCCGAACTTTATAGAAACATGTTGTACGCGTCCCAAACTATATGAGAATTACGTTAAAATAAATAGATCTGTCGATATTCGATGAGCACTTGACGTGTAGCCTTAAAAATTCAAGTTTTTCGGGCAAAATAATTGTTTAAAAAATGTTATAATTAATTATAACGCCCGAACTTTATAGAAACATGTTGTACGCGTCCCAAACTATATGAGAATTACGTTAAAATAAATAGATCTGTCGATATTCGATGAGCACTTGACGTGTAGCCTTAAAAATTCAAGTTTATCGGGCAAAATAATTGTTTAAAAAATGTTTTAATTAATTATAACACCCAAACTTTATAGAAACATGTTGTACGCGTCCCAAACTATATGAGAATTACGTTAAAATAAATAGATCTGTCGATATTCGATGAGCACTTGACGTGTAGCCTTAAAAATTCAAGTTTATCGGGCAAAATAATTGTTTAAAAAATGTTTTAATTAATTATAACACCCAAACTTTATAGAAACATGTTGTACGCGTCCCACACTATATGAGAATTACGTTAAAATAAATAGATCTGTCGATATTCGATGAGCACTTGACGTGTAGCCTTAAAAATTCAAGTTTTTCGGGCAAAATAATTGTTTAAAAAATGTTTTAATTAATTATATCACCTAAACTTTATAGAAACATATTGTACGCGTCCCGAACTATACGAGAATTACGTTAAAATAAACAGATCTGTCGATATTCGATGAGCACTTGACGTGTAGCCTTAAAAATTCAAGTTTTTCGGGCAAAATAATTGTTTAAAAAATGTTATAATTAATTATAACGCCCGAACTTTATAGAAACATGTTGTACGCGTCCCAAACTATATGAGAATTACGTTAAAATAAATAGATCTGTCGATATTCGATGAGCACTTGACGTGTAGCCTTAAAAATTCAAGTTTTTCGGGCAAAATAATTGTTTAAAAAATGTTATAATTAATTATAACGCCCGAACTTTATAGAAACATGTTGTACGCGTCCCAAACTATATGAGAATTACGTTAAAATAAATAGATCTGTCGATATTCGATGAGCACTTGACGTGTAGCCTTAAAAATTCAAGTTTTTCGGGCAAAATAATTGTTTAAAAAATGTTATAATTAATTATAACGCCCGAACTTTATAGAAACATGTTGTACGCGTCCCAAACTATATGAGAATTACGTTAAAATAAATAGATCTGTCGATATTCGATGAGCACTTGACGTGTAGCCTTAAAAATTCAAGTTTTTCGGGCAAAATAATTGTTTAAAAAATGTTTTAATTAATTATAACACCCAAACTTTATAGAAACATGTTGTACGCGTCCCAAACTATATGAGAATTACGTTAAAATAAATAGATCTGTCGATATTCGATGAGCACTTGACGTGTAGCCTTAAAAATTCAAGTTTTTCGGGCAAAATAATTGTTTAAAAAATGTTTTAATTAATTATATCACCTAAACTTTATAGAAACATATTGTACTGCGTCCCGAACTATATCGAGAATTACGTTAAAATAAACTAGATCTGTCGATATTCGATGAGCACTTGACGTGTAGCCTTAAAAATTCAAGTTTTTCGGGCAAAATAATTGTTTAAAAAATGTTATAATTAATTATAACGCCCGAACTTTATAGAAACATGTTGTACGCGTCCCAAACTATATGAGAATTACGTTAAAATAAATAGATCTGTCGATATTCGATGAGCACTTGACGTGTAGCCTTAAAAATTCAAGTTTTTCGGGCAAAATAATTGTTTAAAAAATGTTATAATTAATTATAACGCCCGAACTTTATAGAAACATGTTGTACGCGTCCCAAACTATATGAGAATTACGTTAAAATAAATAGATCTGTCGATATTCGATGAGCACTTGACGTGTAGCCTTAAAAATTCAAGTTTTTCGGGCAAAATAATTGTTTAAAAAATGTTATAATTAATTATAACGCCCGAACTTTATAGAAACATGTTGTACGCGTCCCAAACTATATGAGAATTACGTTAAAATAAATAGACTCTGTCGATATTCGATGAGCACTTGACGTGTAGCCTTAAAAATTCAAGTTTTTCGGGCAAAATAATTGTTTAAAAAATGTTTTAATTAATTATAACACCCAAACTTTATAGAAACATGTTGTACGCGTCCCAAACTATATGAGAATTACGTTAAAATAAATAGATCTGTCGATATTCGATGAGCACTTGACGTGTAGCCTTAAAAATTCAAGTTTTTCGGGCAAAATAATTGTTTAAAAAATGTTGTAATTAATTATAACACCCAAACTTTATAGAAACATGTTGTACGCGTCCCAAACTATATGAGAATTACGTTAAAATAAATAGATCTGTCGATATTCGATGAGCACTTGACGTGTAGCCTTAAAAATTCAAGTTTTTCGGGCAAAATAATTGTTTAAAAAATGTTTTAATTAATTATAACACCCAAACTTTATAGAAACATGTTGTACGCGTCCCAAACTATATGAGAATTACGTTAAAATAAATAGATCTGTCGATATTCGATGAGCACTTGACGTGTAGCCTTAAAAATTCAAGTTTTTCGGGCAAAATAATTGTTTAAAAAATGTTTTAATTAATTATAATCACCTAAACTTTATAGAAACATAGTTGTACGCGTCCCAAACTATACTGAGAATTACGTTAAAATAAATAGATCTGTCGATATTCGATGAGCACTTGACGTGTAGCCTTAAAAATTCAAGTTTTTCGGGCAAAATAATTGTTTAAAAAATGTTATAATTAATTATAACGCCCGAACTTTATAGAAACATGTTGTACGCGTCCCAAACTATATGAGAATTACGTTAAAATAAATAGATCTGTCGATATTCGATGAGCACTTGACGTGTAGCCTTAAAAATTCAAGTTTTTCGGGCAAAATAATTGTTTAAAAAATGTTATAATTAATTATAACGCCCGAACTTTATAGAAACATGTTGTACGCGTCCCAAACTATATGAGAATTACGTTAAAATAAATAGATCTGTCGATATTCGATGAGCACTTGACGTGTAGCCTTAAAAATTCAAGTTTTTCGGGCAAAATAATTGTTTAAAAAATGTTATAATTAATTATAACGCCCGAACTTTATAGAAACATGTTGTACGCGTCCCAAACTATATGAGAATTACGTTAAAATAAATAGATCTGTCGATATTCGATGAGCACTTGACGTGTAGCCTTAAAAATTCAAGTTTTTCGGGCAAAATAATTGTTTAAAAAATGTTTTAATTAATTATAACACCCAAACTTTATAGAAACATGTTGTACGCGTCCCAAACTATATGAGAATTACGTTAAAATAAATAGATCTGTCGATATTCGATGAGCACTTGACGTGTAGCCTTAAAAATTCAAGTTTTTCGGGCAAAATAATTGTTTAAAAAATGTTTTAATTAATTATAACACCCGAACTTTATAGAAACATGTTGTACGCGTCCCAAACTATATGAGAATTACGTTAAAATAAATAGATCTGTCGATATTCGATGAGCACTTGACGTGTAGCCTTAAAAATTCAAGTTTTTCGGGCAAAATAATTGTTTAAAAAATGTTTAATTAATTATAACACCCAAACTTTATAGAAACATGTTGTACGCGTCCCAAACTATATGAGAATTACGTTAAAATAAATAGATCTGTCGATATTCGATGAGCACTTGACGTGTAGCCTTAAAAATTCAAGTTTTTCGGGCAAAATAATTGTTTAAAAAATGTTGTAATTAATTATAACACCCAAACTTTATAGAAACATGTTGTACGCGTCCCAAACTATATGAGAATTACGTTAAAATAAATAGATCTGTCGATATTCGATGAGCACTTGACGTGTAGCCTTAAAAATTCAAGTTTTTCGGGCAAAATAATTGTTTAAAAAATGTTATAATTAATTATAACGCCCGAACTTTATAGAAACATGTTGTACGCGTCCCAAACTATATGAGAATTACGTTAAAATAAATAGATCTGTCGATATTCGATGAGCACTTGACGTGTAGCCTTAAAAATTCAAGTTTTTCGGGCAAAATAATTGTTTAAAAAAATGTTATAATTAATTATAACGCCCGAACTTTATAGAAACATGTTGTACGCGTCCCAAACTATATGAGAATTACGTTAAAATAAATAGATCTGTCGATATTCGATGAGCACTTGACGTGTAGCCTTAAAAATTCAAGTTTTTCGGGCAAAATAATTGTTTAAAAAATGTTATAATTAATTATAACGCCCGAACTTTATAGAAACATGTTGTACGCGTCCCAAACTATATGAGAATTACGTTAAAATAAATAGATCTGTCGATATTCGATGAGCACTTGACGTGTAGCCTTAAAAATTCAAGTTTTTCGGGCAAAATAATTGTTTAAAAAATGTTTTAATTAATTATAACACCCGAACTTTATAGAAACATATTGTACGCGTCCCGAACTATACGAGAATTACGTTAAAATAAACAGATCTGTCGATATTCGATAGCACTTGACGTGTAGCCTAAAAATTCAAGTTTTTCGGGCAAAATAATTGTTTAAAAAATGTTATAATTAATTATAACGCCCGAACTTTATAGAAACATGTTGTACGCGTCCAAACTATATGAGAATTACGTTAAAATAAATAGATCTGTCGATATTCGATGAGCACTTGACAGTGTAGCCTTAAAAATTCAAGTTTTTCGGGCAAAATAATTGTTTAAAAAATGTTTGTAATTAATTATAACACCCAAACTTTATAGAAACATGTTGTACGCGTCCCAAACTATATGAGAATTACGTTAAAATAAATAGATCTGTCGATATTCGATGAGCACTTGACATGTAGCCTTAAAAATTCAAGTTTTTCGGGCAAAATAATTGTTTAAAAAATGTTGTAATTAATTATAACACCCAAACTTTATAGAAACATGTTGTACGCGTCCCAAACTATATGAGAATTACGTTAAAATAAATAGATCTGTCGATATTCGATGAGCACTTGACGTGTAGCCTTAAAAATTCAAGTTTTTCGGGCAAAATAATTGTTTAAAAAATGTTATAATTAATTATAACGCCCGAACTTTATAGAAACATGTTGTACGCGTCCCAAACTATATGAGAATTACGTTAAAATAAATAGATCTGTCGATATTCGATGAGCACTTGACGTGTAGCCTTAAAAATTCAAGTTTTTCGGGCAAAATAATTGTTTAAAAAATGTTATAATTAATTATAACGCCCGAACTTTATAGAAACATGTTGTACGCGTCCCAAACTATATGAGAATTACGTTAAAATAAATAGATCTGTCGATATTCGATGAGCACTTGACGTGTAGCCTTAAAAATTCAAGTTTTTCGGGCAAAATAATTGTTTAAAAAATGTTATAATTAATTATAACGCCCAAACTTTATAGAAACATGTTGTACGCGTCCCAAACTATATGAGAATTACGTTAAAATAAATAGATCTGTCGATATTCGATGAGCACTTGACGTGTAGCCTTAAAAATTCAAGTTTTTCGGGCAAAATAATTGTTTAAAAAATGTTTTAATTAATTATAACACCCGAACTTTATAGAAACATGTTGTACGCGTCCCAAACTATATGAGAATTACGTTAAAATAAATAGATCTGTCGATATTCGATGAGCACTTGACGTGTAGCCTTAAAAATTCAAGTTTTTCGGGCAAAATAATTGTTTAAAAAATGTTATAATTAATTATAACGCCCGAACTTTATAGAAACATGTTGTACGCGTCCCAAACTATATGAGAATTACGTTAAAATAAATAGATCTGTCGATATTCGATGAGCACTTGACGTGTAGCCTTAAAAATTCAAGTTTTTCGGGCAAAATAATTGTTTAAAAAATGTTTTAATTAATTATAACACCCGAACTTTATAGAAACATGTTGTACGCGTCCCAAACTATATGAGAATTACGTTAAAATAAATAGATCTGTCGATATTCGATGAGCACTTGACGTGTAGCCTTAAAAATTCAAGTTTTTCGGGCAAAATAATTGTTTAAAAAATGTTATAATTAATTATAACGCCCGAACTTTATAGAAACATGTTGTACGCGTCCCAAACTATATGAGAATTACGTTAAAATAAATAGATCTGTCGATATTCGATGAGCACTTGACGTGTAGCCTTAAAAATTCAAGTTTTTCGGGCAAAATAATTGTTTAAAAAATGTTCTAATTAATTATATCACCCTAAACTTTATAGAAACATATTGTACGCGTCCCGAACTATATGAGAATTACGTTCAAATAAATAGATCTGTCGATATTCGATTAGCACTTGACGTGTAGCCTTAGAAATTCAAGTTTTTCGGGCAAAATAATTGTTTAAAAAATGTTGTAATTAATTATAACACCCAAACTTTATAGAAACATGTTGTACGCGTCCCAAACTATATGAGAATTACGTTAAAATAAATAGATCTGTCGATATTCGATGAGCACTTGACGTGTAGCCTTAAAAATTCAAGTTTTTCGGGCAAAATAATTGTTTAAAAAATGTTGTAATTAATTATAACACCCAAACTTTATAGAAACATGTTGTACGCGTTCCCAAACTATATGAGAATTACGTTAAAATAAATAGATCTGTCGATATTCGATGAGCACTTGACAGTGTAGCCTTAAAAATTCAAGTTTTTCGGGCAAAATAATTGTTTAAAAAATGTTGTAATTAATTATAACACCCAAACTTTATAGAAACATGTTGTACGCGTCCCAAACTATATGAGAATTACGTTAAAATAAATAGATCTGTCGATATTCGATGAGCACTTGACATGTAGCCTTAAAAATTCAAGTTTTTCGGGCAAAATAATTGTTTAAAAAATGTTGTAATTAATTATAACACCCAAACTTTATAGAAACATGTTGTACGCGTCCCAAACTATATGAGAATTACGTTAAAATAAATAGATCTGTCGATATTCGATGAGCACTTGACGTGTAGCCTTAAAAATTCAAGTTTTTCGGGCAAAATAATTGTTTAAAAAATGTTATAATTAATTATAACGCCCGAACTTTATAGAAACATGTTGTACGCGTCCCAAACTATATGAGAATTACGTTAAAATAAATAGATCTGTCGATATTCGATGAGCACTTGACGTGTAGCCTTAAAAATTCAAGTTTTTCGGGCAAAATAATTGTTTAAAAAATGTTCTAATTAATTATAACGCCCGAACTTTATAGAAACATGTTGTACGCGTCCCAAACTATATGAGAATTACGTTAAAATAAATAGATCTGTCGATATTCGATGAGCACTTGACGTGTAGCCTTAAAAATTCAAGTTTTTCGGGCAAAATAATTGTTTAAAAAATGTTATAATTAATTAAATCGCCCGAACTTTATAGAAACATGTTGTACGCGTCCCAAACTATATGAGAATTACGTTAAAATAAATAGATCTGTCGATATTCGATGAGCACTTGACGTGTAGCCTTAAAAATTCAAGTTTTTCGGGCAAAATAATTGTTTAAAAAATGTTCTAATTAATTATAACGCCCGAACTTTATAGAAACATGTTGTAGGCGTCCCAAACTATATGAGAATTACGTTAAAATAAATAGATCTGTCGATATTCGATGAGCACTTGACGTGTAGCCTTAAAAATTCAAGTTTTTCGGGCAAAATAATTGTTTAAAAAATGTTTTAATTAATTATAACACCCGGATTTTATAGAAACATGTTGTACGCGTCCCAAACTATATGAAAATTACGTTAAAATAAATAGATCTGTCGATATTCGATGAGCACTTGAAATGTAGCCTTAAAAATTCAAGTTTTTCGGGCAAAATAATTGTTTAAAAAATGTTTTAATTAATTATAACGCCCGAACATTATAGAAACATGTTGTACGCGTCCCAAACTATATGAGAATTACGTTAAAATAAATAGATCTGTCGATATTCGATGAGCACTTGACGTGTAGCCTTAAAAATTCAAGTTTTTCGGGCAAAATAATTGTTTAAAAAATGTTCTAATTAATTATATCACCTAAACTTTATAGAAACATATTGTACGCGTCCCGAACTATATGAGAATTACGTTCAAATAAATAGATCTGTCGATATTCGATTAGCACTTGACGTGTAGCCTTAGAAATTCAAGTTTCTCGGGCAAAATAATTGTTTAAAAAATGTTCTAATTAATTATATCACCTGAACTTTATAGAAACATATTGTACGCGTCCCGAACTATATGAGAATTGCGTTCAAATAAATAGATCTGTCGATATTCGATTAGCACTTGGCGTGTAGCCTTAGTAATTCAAGTTTTTCGGGCAAAATAATTGTTTAAAAAATGTTTTAATTAATTATAACACCTGAACTCTATAGAAACATATTGTACGCGTCCCGAACTATATGAGAATTGCGTTCAAATAAATAGATCTGTCGATATTCGATTAGCACTTGACGTGTAGCCTTAGAAATTCAAGTTTTCCGGGCAAAATAATTTTTAAAAAAATGTTTTTATTAATTATAACACCATAACTTTTTTTAAAAACTATTGTACGCGTCCGTATCTGTATGGGAACTGCGTTAAAAAAAACAGAACTATCAATATTCAACCAGTATTTCATGTCCAGACCTATAAATATAAGTTTCCCATCTAGATAGTTGTTGAAAAATACTTTTAAAATTTTTAAATTAATTAATTTTGTCTATCTGAGATGTCAGTTACACCAAATCCACGTGCGCAGACGTACACGCATATATACGTATGTTTTGTAAAAAAAAATTATTTTTTAATTAATTTAATCATCAGAACTATTGATAGAACGTCTCTAAACGATAGAACTCTAGATTTAGTCTTCTCTGTGGTCGTATATTCGAAATACGGTGAGATGCTATTATGTGATTTTGGAAGTTAGCATCTCATTTATAAAATTTTAATTAAAATAGATAATTCAACGGAACTATTGTTGATACCTATCAAGAACTGTAGAACTATGCTGGATGCAAGTAATTCTGCAGTATTTTTATGAGATGCTAAACTTTGAGATGCTAACTTCACACACGTTTAATCGGCATCGCGGAAAAGCGACAACAATACTTCGAGAGATGCGAGTATCGATGCCATGCCCTTTTTTAGAAAGGATTTAACATTATAATTTTAAATATACCACTTCACGTGTGTGCTTATGCATATATTTCGTCGCCAAGTTATTCGAAAGTTAAAACGTTTGTTAACTTAATTCTAACTTTATAAATACATTCGTATTTTATCGATTGCCCGGTATATACGCGATTGTCTGCGATCTGACAATTTTCTTCGTGACAAAATTGTCTCCGTCCGTCGAAAAGAGAGACAAATGCTCGGTATCGAATCAACTGGACGTGTTCTTCTCGCGAGTTCTGTCCCTTTGAAAGCAATTTGGCCAAGTGTCAGGGGAGTAGAGTAATAAGAAGAAATCGTGGCGATAGACAAGCTACTATATGTCACTTTGTAACCGCATTATGCCACCCGCGGAAGCAATAAAAGGAGAGAATCGACGCCGGGAAAAGGCAAATAAAAGTCGAATATGAGGGATTTGCTCACCGAGTATTTTCCGGGCACGTAAATGGGCTGCGAATGACTGGTGGTAAGCTGAGTGTTGGGCATTCGGGCGGAAGCGTTTGTTTCACGCCGGCGTAGCTCCTCGAGCGGTTCAAGGACATCTCCGTAATGCGTCCTGAAGAGATCTGCGTATCTCGAGGCGAGTCCTTCCAAATACCCCCTCTCGCCCTCCTGTAACACGCAACAAACGGAAATGTTGAGAAATTGTCATAAAATAAAAGTAAAATATATGCGTACGTTTATTCAATGCATAAATATATTCTATTATTTCTAAGTATTCCATGTAATACGATAAGTTTTTCTTATTAAATACACGAAAGATTATTGTAATGCACCGTGTGTACGTAAGTAGGGTTATGTCTGGTTGCATGCGTCGTCGGAAATTTCCAGCGACAACAGAGCGAGCGAGGAATAACTGCGCTCCTCTTCCAATTGGAATTTAAATGCTTTGTTATTTTCTTTCTCGGGAGGCCTGAGGAGGGCCACGGATCTTACAATTATCGCCGCAGAATACGGATGCGTTCAGCTCACTTACGATGGTCACAGCAGCGGGACAGAGAAGACTAAGTAGTTCCCTCACGCGCGCAGTAATACCGAGAAAACGCATGGGCGAATCGCGGACGCGTGCACGTCGGCAAAACAGATGCACACTTTGATAGCCGTGAATTAATACCGCGCAGTCATGTCAACGCAAATATTATACCTAACAATAAAACAAATATAAAAAGCTCGTTAATGCTAAGCAAAAATAATACGATAAATAGGTCAATATATCGAGCCAAGACAAATTTTCCTAATACATTATAATTTATTAAATAAACACTATATAATTATAAACGCGACTAATAATAAGCTGTGTTAAAAAATGTTAAATTAACGTTTCGACTATACTTAGTCCTCTTCAGTCTCTTCATAATAAATTATTAATATGTATGAATTTAAACAACCATAAAACAGCGCATATCGTATTTGATTGTTCAATGGTCATCATTTTTTAACTGTTCAATTATATTTTCGTGTCTATTATTTCATTCATGTTTAAGTTCATACATATTGGTAATTTATGATTACTGAAGGAATTTATGATTACTAAGTATAATCGAAACGTTTCGAAATTTAACATTTTTTAACACAGCTGATTTTTAGTCGCGTTTATAATTATATAATGGTTATTTAATAAATTATAATGTATTAGGAAAACTTGTCTTGGCTCGATATGTTAACCTGTTTATCGTATTATTTTTGCTTATTATACCTAAACTATACAATTTCTGTAATTGTAAAGACGATCGATCTTGTACTTTTTAAACGGAATCGCTGTATCGAAAATCGGGAAAAGCTAAATAATAAAAACATTTTTCTCGTTACATTGCAGTGTCAAAAATCACTTTCGTGTGATTAAGTAGATTTGTATAAAATGCGTTATAATTTTCCTATTAATTGGTAAATTAATTACTGACTGTAAAGTTTTGAAAGCGACCATCATAAGATCAATTCAATGTCGAAAATCTGGAACGCATTTAGATTAATTATTGAGCTATTTATTAATGAAGGCTGACAAAAGCGCGGGATTTTCCCACATATTGCAAATAATAACGAATGACGGCCAATGTTATCTGAACAAATGGGATAACTACGTTGCACAGCTTTTTGAAATAATCGGATATATATTATCGCAATCATAATACGTTTAAATGAGAGAGCAGACTTTACTCTTCTCTCTTACATGGATATTAATTTTTTAATAATAATGGATATACATTGCAATATATTAAATGTATTAACGTATAATCTACTCTTTTTAACTTGCACATTTGTGCAACAAATTTAAAACGTGATTTAGTAAAACGACAAAATTTTTCTAACGCCGTAAAAAAAAACCGTTGAAAATTATGTATTCTTATGCAATCTTATTTGATTTTGGCAATGTTGCATTGAAGACCGTACGATTTCTTATCTCTCGAGCTAATATTCTCTCGGAGGAGACGTCGTTGCGCATAAAAAATGTGTGTGTACACACGCGCCCTGTTCTCCCCAATCGAGCCGAGCAGCCGGTGCAGTGGTGTATGATTCAACAAGGTACGCGCGCGGACGGAAGCGCGCGAAGAGGAAAAGAAAGTCAAACGTCGGAGGAAAGGACGTACGGGTCCAGGAGGAAAGGAAGCGAGGCGGACAACGGGAAGTAGGAGGAAGCCGGGGATAAGGATCGGCGTACGACGAAGGCTGGTGTCACATTAATATTTCAGGATTCCACTTCCGTCGACTCCCGATTCGACTCTCGACTCGTAGTAACCGTGGAAGGGCTGTGTCCTTCCCTTTTACGGCCGCTCGGAGGAAGTGGAGGTAGAATAGAGAAGCGAGAGAGATGGGCGGTGGGTGCAGGGGAGAGAGGATCGTGAAACGGGAACGCTTTGTCTGGCGCGAATCGCCTCCTATTTACACTTTAAGCGGCCTCCATCCATCCTCCGCCTTCGCCGCTGCCGTCTCGCCGTTGTCGTCTCTCCGTTAGGTGCCGGCAAACGATATTCCGCGGCTACCACCGCGGTCGTCTCTCCTGGATTTAAATCCCATTTGTAAATATTCCCTTCGCGGCTGTGAGTGAATTACGTGGGAATTATGCCCGACGCGAAGAAGCGGTTCATCTTCCGCGCGCGCCCCCGCTCGCTCTAATTTCACGAAAGGCGCCGACAGGTTTCACGCAGCCTTCGCGACAAAGTGTGCGATGCGTTTCATTTCTCGACGGTGAGGTGGCGAAATAAAAGGGGATGCCTCTTTTGCATGCGATTACTGGAAGAAATATGTATTGTATATAATAAAGTTACTTTTTATTGGCAATAATAATCGAACGAATGGCAAAGCAGTTACGTTAAGCAGATTTCTCTTTACAATTGTACCTCGATAAAATCGGTTTGTCAAGATTCAATTAGTGCTCTTTTATCGAAATATATTTTACAATAATTTTTAGAGCGCAACCTTTGTTTATCATTCGCGGCAAAATAAAATGTAATGTAAAAATATCAACGAAAAATTTAAACGCGTTACTAATCCTCTTGGATACGTGACGTTACAATATACGTTGTAACGATTCAGTAGCCGTTTCGCGAAATTATCACAGCTGTCGCCGGATACGTTGAAAGAATTCACGACACGCTTGACGTCACGTATTAGTGGCGGCAGAATAAAAATTTCACGAATAAATATAAATAACATTTGTACGAAAATTATACATGGATTTCAAAATCCGTGAGTTCTTGAAAAATTAAGTAAAATACATTATAAAAAGAATTAGTCAAAACAACTGAAATCGAGTTAAACTAACTCAATTCCAGAGTTGTATATGGCGAATTAGCTGCTTTAATTCTTGCAGCATAATTTTTATGTTTTTGTCACATCTTATTTGTGTTAAATGAACTAGAAATACAGTTATATTAGACAAAGACTAAGTTGAATTGATAGATTACTATTCCAGAGGTAAAATCACACATATTATGCAATTAGAGCAATTTTTATTGTAGTTGAAAGAACATTCTCAATGTCCATATAACTGCATTTTAGTTGTTTTAACCTTTTAACTAAATATTCATCTAATTTGATTCGATTGTAGTTGACGTAACCAAATTTACTCAACTCAGAGTTGGTTTGTTTTACCCGATCTTTTTTTCCAGTACAATTATTTATAACTAGTTTTTCAAGCAATAATTTTCCATATAAGAGCTTAAAGCTTAAAAGAGGTTTAACACAGATTACGTTTAGATGATTCACGAACACAATCTAGACGTATGCGATTGGTTAATTTTAAACTTTATATCTCAAAAACTACTGTTGGAAGTAAAAATTGTTACAAATAACTACTTTAGTTTTTTTTTCCCAAGTATTTCCTTGTTACAGCACTCGCGGATTTCGGGAACGTTTTTTTTTTATTACAATTTAATTAAAATTCATCATCTACAGTTTGCGACAGATTTCAGAGCAGATTTATATTTGTAATATTTTATATGCCATGTATTTCAATTCGTGTGCATTTTACTATATATTTGCGACGTATATTCTGATTCTTGAAATGCTTCTCCTATTACAAAATCATGAACAAGATTCTATTCTGAATTCTGACGCGTGACACGTAATACGCATCGGTGCGCCAGATATTCAATGAATCGATGGGAGAGTGGAGTCATCAATTGCAGAACGTCAAACGTCAAGATTTTCATTACGATATAATCTATTCCGACGGGGGTCCTACCTCGGGGAGAGTTAGAGAAGACATTAAGGCGAATGTCGAAGACGCGCGAAGGATGAAACGAACGGAACGAGTCATCGTTCCGCCATCCGCCCCTTCACGTGCCCGTTTTCCTCGCCCCTTTATCGATAATCCGCGAGTATTAATTAGAATTCCAATCTTCCGATTTAATACGATGTTCCCCCGCCGCGGCCGCCGCCTCAACACTTTCCTCCGCAATTCCAGGCCTCTTCCTTCCACCCCCCTCCCCCGCCACCTTTTCCACCCGGATTTCTGCCCTTCGCCCCGTCATTTTCCTCCGAGGGGCTTAACGGTCAAACTGAAACTTTCAAATTGAGAGCGCATAAAGTGAACGAATTTTGCACGCGCGAACACGACTCTTTGAAACTTTATCGCGTCGTAAATTAAAATTTCATCCATGAACGGATAATTGAGGAGTGATTAAAGCGTTCATTTTACCAAGCTGCTTGGCGAAATGTCCCCGCGGTCAGCATGACTACTATCGCGCTGCGTTTTGATGTCTCATTAAGATCCTTCGTTATGCTTGAGAAATGATTATTAACAATTGTAAATTGAAGCACGTTTCTTATTATGATCTTTTACGACACAAACAATTAACAAATGGTACATACTTATTATACAATCATAAAATATCATTATACATTTTTAATGTTACGCAAGCTGTTTTTCCATGTGCGAAATATCGGATAAGCCAAACAAGAGTATTTATTTATAGCCACGTGACGGGAACTTTTTGACTATTCTGTGATCTTTCAATGCGTCCCAATTGTTTAATTTTTTAGACAAGACGTACGCCCGGTGTCGCGCCATATAATTGGATAGCAGAAAATTACCCCGAGTAACATAATTACGCTGGCGGTCCGCGCCATTTTTAACGAGCGCTGGGTTTCAGTGATTAACCGGATTTTGCAGGGGACAATAAGATTTCTTCCGAACGGCAAAAACAGTTGGCGCACAGATTCTTTCGCACGCGAGCTAAGTACCTGTATCGTGGTAAAAGTTAATTCTTCGTGCTACCATTCTATCCGGGAGAATCGTTTCGTTTTAACGAGAGACAGGAAGGGAGAGAGAGAGAGAGAGAGAGAGAGAGAGTACGTGGTATACAATATTAGCTGCTTGGATTGTGTCGACGCTTTGGACGGACATCCAACGAACGACGCAACGACGACCGTCCCCTCAGCAGCTCGATAACAAGGAGCACACTGTAATTATGTTTCTCCACCCCATCACAGATTCTACGTGAAACTACACGATACGCATTGCTATTTGAGAGAAACACCGTTCCTTTGTCCGAGAGAATTTTATGGCTAATGGGGAGACAAACGATGCAGGTGCATCATCACGATATAAATGCCCTCATTAAATATATCTCATCATCCATCAGATTTTTCTTAAAATAAATCCTCATTAATCGCCGTGTAAAATAGAACAAAAAAATTTATCGTAGAGAAAAGGGAAAAAAAGAATGTAGTGAATGCTAGTATGGAGCATTTACACAACGCATCCCGTAATGCAGCGCGACTGCTCGCTATCGCGCATTTTCCGTGCTAAAAAATTTCCACGGGATCTCGTTCGTGCGATTGTGCGATTTTGTATCACCGCGGGAAATGAACGAATCGAAAAATGCGCTTTTGTAGCGCGGTCAGCATGCGGAAACGGACTTTCCCGCGTGAAATATTATCTCACCCGCAAGAAAAGATTACGCTGAATTGACGAGTAAGCCGCTCAGAGTTGACGGTCGATAATGGTTCTGAATTCTTCGCAGCACTTTACGAGACTCCGAGTTTTTCAGGGATCACGGAAAATCGAGCGCGCTACGAGAGGATCGGAAGCGAACTCGGGAGAATAAAATATACTTCTGCCCTATTTATCTATCGTTCACTTCCGCTCGCGGCGGAGTTTGCGATTCCGCCGGTTAACTTTCGTATCGCGGGATGCGCTTCCTCCTTCCTACCACGGCCGCACTGTCGGAATTCAAAGTGGTCAGCGATGCGCGCGTGATCCGCCTCGCTCAAGAAGATAAAGCCCGCGAAGCCGTTAGTCGTTAAGAAGCGAGGGAGCGGATCGAAAAATCAAGCGCGTCCGTCGGTTCTCATATTTCCTTTGAAGTAGGCAAACCCACTTTCAGAGTGTTAACATTGCCGAGCGCGGCACAACTTTCCGGAAAATTATTTTACTCCGGGCGAAGGCAATCCCTATTGACTCGCCCGCGATCGCTTCGACGAGGTTGCGGGATGAGAAGGAGCGAGAGGATGAAGAGGCGGCCGGGAGAGGAGGAGAAGGGGAAGAAACGAGGACGTAGAGGGAGGGAAGGAGAGCGGTCGAGAGGAGCGGAAGAAAATTGAAAAGTCAAGAAGCTTCCCCTCACCCTGCCGACGTGCTCGAGTTTAACCGCGTACTGCAAGACGAGCTTTACTCTCTTTACTTTTTCTTTTTATATCGGTCTATTTATCCATCTATACCTTCAAGTTTTCTTTCTCTTTCTACCTCTTCCCATTTCTCGATGACTTACCGTCCTCTTTTTTTCTTTCGCTACTCTCTGTGCCCCTTGCTCTTTTACATCTCATTTTAGTGACGACCGTGTCGTCATGCGCACCCTTTCCATTCGTCGATTCGAGAAGAAACTTCATCGACGGATGCTTACCGATGTGATTGCAAACGAAACGTGTAATAATACTCGCGATGTGTATTCTCGATCACAAAAATCCTCGCGGAAATATACGCTTCCGCACGTCCGTCAAATTGAATGCGGAGTTACAAAGATCTTCGAGCGCAAAGTATTCGAGCACGATAAATAAAATGTTCGTGTCCCCATCGTGCAGCGGTCAATCGATCGCGCTGGTGTTCGTGGCTAAATGGTATCCGTGAGCATTCGCCAGGGAATGAACCATATCTCTCTCGTAGAGACGCATATCGATTTTGCATACGAACGACGCATTTCTCGCCCGCTTGAAATCCGAGGCGCGAAGTAGATGGCGGTTTTACGATAATTGGGCGGCCCGTGCGGCACTCCACTACTTTTCCAGACGCGATAGAGGACGGAATTATTTTCGGGTGGCCCCTCCAACGGGCGTTGCACCCGCCATTAGCGGAGGGCCGAGCGGCTTCTCGACATATTCATTTCCTCACCCTCATTATTTACATATACTTCATTTACCCGCTTTCGCGTCCCACTCGCCATCAGCAAAATCCAATCCGCGAAAAGCCGAGCAATCGTGACCTCGCGCCAAACGTTTTTCCGGATTTATGCTCGATCGGTCTAAGGCCTCGGTTGATAGCGAAATGATCCTGTTCTTATTGTTCCTGATAAATCGGCTACGGCTGAAAGCGCCGCGTCAGAGGATGAACTCGCTCGTTAAAAAACGCGTCGCTTGTCGGTCCTGAAAGACTATTACCTCGTACATTGTTAATGCACGGTCCTCTCACATTTTTTTCCTTTCATCTCACGTATTTCTGATGATAGATGTATTTTTTTTTATAAAACAGCTTACAAATGTAAATGTTCTCATTTTAATAAATAAATAAATGTGTGTGTAAAATTATTAAATATGACGCTACGCAAAGTAATATCTAACATTCAATCCATTCGATTAAATATAACTGTAATTATTGAAAAATTATTTATAAAAAAGTGATTAATAACGACAAAATTAAAAATTACAATAATACATTACTACTCGGTAAACACATATTGCTCGTAATTGTAACTGTAAATATAGGTAAAAACCACATAAAGTAGAAGAATCGATATTGCAAAGAGAAATTATGAAACAAAGTTTTCTCATTTCAAGAGATGGTATACATATAATATGAAACAAAAATAATTCTTAATACGAATATGAGAAATTTTTTAGAATGAGGCTGTGCGGGTTCGATAGGACAAGCATTCCGCGTAGTTTCGGTATCGCGGCGAGAGGAGGGCAAAGAGGAAAACAGAATGACGGAGAGGCCAGAGCGCTAAGAGGCAAAGGTCGGCGAGTAATGCGCAGCAGACTGGTCCACGAGTGGCGCGGCGTAGTGGATGGTTGGTATTTCGTCCCTTTTCAGACTCGACGAAAGCCTCGACGTCAGGATTTCGGCGTCAGGCTTAAGAGCTGCCGCCTTAATCTCCGCTTGCCCAACCAGCCTTCTACACTCCACAATCCCTCCGTCGTCTTTTCCCCGCGTCTTACTCCTTTTCGGATTCTCATCGTCCTTTTTGCTGGTGGCCGCCGTCAACATCGCAACGGCCGTCTTCCGCCATGGTGGAGCACGTCTCGCGGCAAAGCTTCGTGGCTTCCTTCTCCCTTAACTTTTATTTTGATCCGTAGTAGAACCGTAGTGGAATGTTTACGGAACCCGAAAGTTAACGGTGGCTAAGAGCAAAGACTAATGCCATCGGAGGTGGCGAGGATTCTTCTAAATGGAGATTGTGAGAAGTGGTACGTGCGCGTCGCTCGTTTCTTACGCTCGGACTGCAAAGAAATGGTTTTTCTTTCAGCATCGACTGTTTACAATCATATCAGTTTTCCTTGAAAATATTAAGATGCTTAAGATAGCTCAACGTTTTACATATAATATTTATTGACGTTTGAAAAATTGCATAACAATTCTGCTAACCGTAATAAACTATATACACTCTATTAAATAAAAATAAATCTTCACGATTATTAACAATTAGTAATAATTGATTTTCTATTAAGAAGAAACTTCTTAAGAAGAAGACTGTAAAATTAAAAAAAACCTTGACTTTGCTTGTAAAAAATGTAACTGAAACTAGCAGCCAAAAACAGAAGCCAAACGTCGAGCGACCAGAGACAAACGTCATATGGGCGTTTGCAGGCGGCACCATTCAATCAAACGTTAAAAATTCCCTGGTTATGAGATTTTTAACGAACTTTGAAAAATTTGCATAGGGTTTAATGATTATAATATATAATCGATAATTTGCGACAAGACTTGTAATTTACCAATTGTTATAAATTTTTAAAACAAATTTTTATCGTTTTCCGCGCTTCACACCTAAACGCAAAGTATGATCGGTCGATTGTGCGTTACGGAAAGATATTTCCAGCCAAATTTGAAAAACATCGTACATTGCGTTTAGGCGTGAAACACACAAAACGATAATTATTAATTTTTTCAATATTTATAACAATTAGGCAAATGCATGTCATTTCGCGAATAATCGATTAGTTGATTGTACGTTACTGAAAGATATTTCCAGCCAAATTTGGAGGAAATCGTATATTGCGTTTAGACGTGAGGCGCAAAAAACGATAATAATTAATTTTTTAAATATTTATAACAATTAGGCAAATGCATGTCATTTCGCGAATAATCGATTAGTTGATTGTACGTTACTGAAAGATATTTCCAGCCAAATTTGGAGGAAATCGTACATTGCGTTTAGGCGTAAGGCGCAAAAAACGATAATAATTAATTTTTTAAATATTTATAACAATTAGGTAAATGCATGTCATTTCGCGAATGATCAATTAATCGATTGTACGTTACTGAAAGATATTTCCAGTCAAATTTGGAGAAAATCGTACGTTGCGTTTAGGCGTGAAACACACAAAACGATAATTATTAATTTTTACAATATTTATAACAATTAGGAAAATGATAAAAATTAGTTGAAAACATTTATAACAATTGGCAAATTACAAGTCTTGTCGCAAATAATCGATTATGTATTATAATAACTAAACCCTATGCAAATTTTTCAAAGTTTCGTTAAAAATCTCATAACCAGGGAATTTTTAACGTTTGATTGAATGGTGCCCCTTGGAAACGCCTATATGACGTTCGGCTCGGCCCGCTCGGCGTTTGGCTGCTAGCTTCAGCTACATTTGTAAAAATTATCCTCAAGTCTCTTACGAAAACGATAGACGAGTTTATTCAGACGGGCTTCGTCGAAGATCGCGACGCCCTGATCCTGCGGAAAATCTTCAGCCACCAAACAAAACATACACACGTACACGCACACCGTGAAACAGAGTCGACGTCTACTAAATTTTAATCACAAAAATGCATTGCGCATTGTGCCGACTGTCGGTGGCTCCGAGAGAACGTGCGATGGGGGTAGACGACGCTTGTTGTTGGTAGATGGATATGTCGCGGGGTAGGAGGAGGGATAAAAGCGAAAGAGTGCAAAAGGGTGGTTCGACGTTCGAGTGGAAACGACTGGAAAGATCGAGAGGAACGGAGACGCACGAAAGTAAAAAAAGAAACACCAATGGATACAAGGGATGACGTTGGGTAGGAAAACGGCGACGGCGGCAACGGCGGCGGCGGTGGTGGTGGTGGTGGTGGCGGCAGCAGCGAGAAACGACAAGGATGGAGAACGGTGTACGCGTGTATGAATGGATTGCAGCATTGTTAAATGCACGAACGTGGCCCTGGGAAAAAAAGTGCTATTGTTAGTTTAACGCACGACGTCGTTTCTCGCTGTTCGCACCACGGACTTCCGAAAAGTTCCGTCATCTCTTTTCACGGTCTTCGTGAGACAATCCGGCCCCGCGCCTTCCCTACCATCCGATACATGTTTTGTCAACACGCGAAACTTCCAACATTAAAAGCGCCTTGTCGACGACGTTTCCGACATCGTGGGACCGCTTCTACTGTGATATTAATGCAAGATAAAAGCCATGTCGAACACAAGACCATGATGCATCCTTATGTCGCTAATACATCTTCTCATTTTTATGAATAGAAAATTTTTTGCACTGTCCTGTGTGAGTTTATAAAAAATTAGTGATATATATATATAAAGTTCTCGACACAATAGTAAAAATAAAATAATTGCAGTTTGTATTATAAGTTACACTCACTTTTCAAAACTTTTAATTTTTTGTTTTCATGAAATTTTTAACATCTATACATTATGATACTTAACCCGTAGTTGTTAGTATTAATTTTATCAATGAATACTCACGATAATTTTTTTATTATTGCTAATATAGTACGCGCAACAAAGCAAAATGCGTGGAAACGTATGTACTTACACTGTTTTGTTTTCATTTTTCTATTCTATTATTTATTTTATTTCTCTCACAAAATGTAAAATTGGTTGTCATTTAACGAAAAAAAAGTGAACTGTGTGGCTGATATTTGATATGTCAGTAAATACTCATGAAAAACGCTGCAGAAGTTAATCTTTCTGTTATCAATATGACCATTAATTCTAAATCCATTGGAAAATCAGAAAAATTAATTTTTGCAACAGACACAGATATATATTTATATTTTTTTTCCTAAAAATTATATTGCACATCTTTCTAAAATTTTTATAAAAATATTTTGTGCGAAATTGGATACATATTATTCAAAAGAGAAAAAAAAAAATCAAATATTTGTAATAAAGTAATGTAATTAATTTCCATCTTCCGTTTTTCTCATACTTTTCTAATATCTTCTACTTCCTACTTCTTTATTTATATCTTTTTTTAAATATTCCATTATCAGTTATAATGGTATTTCAGTGTTTGCGCAGACTGAGATATGTGGTTATCTAAACTATGCAATTTCATGGGCCTTGAGGCACAGTAAATAAAAATAAAAAAAAATAATAAAAATAAAAGATAATTTTAATTTAAATTTGGGACCTTAGAATCTGAATGAGTTGCGAGCACAGAACCTTTCCGTTGTTGCGGTGCAAGTTGTGCGGAAATAAGCCTCGAGGCATACCGAGTATTAGGCGTACAAGTCCGCTCATTTCCGGCCGTAATCACTGAAGTAACGCTAGACCCTCGTCACATCTGAAAGTGGATATATTTCATTTATTTTCAAAGGCCGACCCTTTGAGCAATCTCTGTGGCTTGCGGCTACTGAATCGTCTCATCCGCTACGGTTGGTTTTCACTCGACTGTCAGTATATGGTTGAATTACGAGCACAGAGGCGGCGCAAAGAGCAAAGGGACAAGATTTGAATTGCTAAAGTACCTTTTCTGACCGATAAACCGCGATCTTCCTACAAATTTTTATACGAAAGGAAGAAGACACGCATAATTCAAGATACCTGGTTCATCTCGCTGATCTACAGTGCTTCGTCTTCTTGAAAGTAGAGCATGATAGTGTACAACCTAATTTACTGTACCGTTTAAATACCGAATTCATTATTTAACTTCTTGACATCAAGTTTATTTTTAACCACGTGTAAATAACGTTTTATGTTTTTCATGTGTTATCACGTGTATTTTCTGGTATGATTTTTACAGGCAGGCATTGATTCACATACACCGCTTTTATTGAAAGCGGAGAAGTCGAAGTATTTTAAAATGATCGTTTCTATTGTAAAGCGGGAATTAACGGCACGGGGTGAGTAGGTATAGGTATCATATCGAAAAAGGCAATTCACGATGATCAGTGACACCGTCATCAAACTACGACAAAGAGCAACGTCGACGGGCAATGGACGACACGCGTGCTCCCCTATTGTGCATTTGTTGCATACAGTTCATTCAGTTGAGCTTGTAATTCAGTCATGCCAATACGTCGATCATTTAACTCGTCCTATTCAAGTTGACATATTGATTAAAAAAAAATAATAATAAAACGCTTTTGACGAAAGAATAAAAAGAATTGGTACGAGAAAGACGCAAAATGGTAAAATCTCTGTTAAAATTATTTTACAACAAATTATTTGTATTGATAAAGCGTCATTTTTTGTGTGACGCCATTGTTCAAAAACGTCGTTCCCAAGAAATATAATCATATGGTGTCCCTCATCAAATGTGTATTCGTGTCACATTAACGTTATAATAAAACACTTTTTTAATATAGTACGGAAAAAGTATCACGTCACGTTCAAAAGAAAAAAAAGGAAAATGGGGATATCATGTCGATAAATCTTCTACCTGTACTGTGCGCTTCGTGAAAAATCACGTTCAAGTTTACACTGCAAATTTCCGCGCGGTTCATTAAGGGCGCGCGGAGAACGAACGATTCGATTATATCGCACACGGTAAACCGCGTTACGATCACTCCATGCCCGCTCCCTCCCCCCCTTCCCCCCGGAGGGTCTTGTCTCTCGTATCGCGATGGAGGAAAAGTTCAATAACCATTAGCGCACGCCGGCTGTTCCGCGGCATCGCGTAACGACGCGCTCGAGCTACGTGAGCTTAACTACGTCGTAAAAGAGACAGGGAGTCATTAGGAGACACTCGCGAGTGAGATGCGAAAGATGAGAGACGAGTAGGAGGCAGAGACGAGCCGGTGCCGTTTCGGTATCGAGCTAATAAGACGGAAAACCTAACGACGAGCGCCGAGTAGTTAATTACCTGTAGACGCCGTGTAATGCAAACATTAATTAACATACAGAATGGGAGCAGAAGGAGAGCGACAGCAGGGCGTACGCGCATTACGCTCGGCTACGAAAAGCAACGGCGCACACGTGTACATCGTTCGCGCTCGATGAACCGCAATGCGATGCTCGATACGTGTGCACCGCGAGCACGACCAACCCTGGGTAACCACGAAAAGGTCGACATAATTCAGCGACCTTTTTATTTCCTCAAATATCTTCCCGTAATAAAATTTAATGTCGCGAAAAGAAACAAAACGCAGTTAGCTCTTCTCACCACGTGTGCCCCCCACCCCTCCCCGTTTTCACGCACTCACTTCCCGTATCAGTCGATTCTTTTCCTTTCCCTCTCCCCCCCAAATCTCTCCTTTTTTTGTCTATATATCTTGCTTTGTAACTCCGACGCCTGTGAGAATAATGAGGAAAACTCACGCTCATTCTAGCCACCGTCTCATTAAAGACGGCACATTCAGGTGTCAAGTTTGAAATTTTAATTAGTAAAAAACCAATCCAATTCCGCGCGCACCGCGTATAACGTCATCCCTTCTTTTTGCGTTGGCGTTTTCTCTTTCTTGCCCTTTTTCTTTCGCGCCCTCGCTCGCCGGCAATGAGGGTTGGCAATGAGAGTCGGCTGCTCAAAAGCCTCGAACGTTTCAATTAATATGGCCGCAAGATCGCAGACCCTCGCTTTCGATCGCGTTTTTTTTTTTTGCTAAAGCTTTGATAGTACTTTGCGACTTTATGCTCAAAAGAATTTTCAGCTACTTATAAATATGTATTTCTATGTCTTTAAAGGATCGTTTTCAACTTTAAAACATTTGTGATTCAGAAACTTTTAAACTTGTAATAAATTATTTTATTTCAACTTTTTAAATTACGAAACAACAATTTTTCTTACATCTCTTTTTAAATATTTATTTTACATCTGTAAAGATATTCCTTTCTGCATTGTTTATAATTAAACTGGTAAAATAGAAATTTTCATCTACATTTGTATTTAATGAATATTAAAAAAGAAATATAAAAAAGTAAGAAAAACTGTTTCGTAATTTAAAAAATTTAAATAAAATAATGTAGGAAATATCAACTTGCTTAAATGTCCATAAAAAATGGCTGTTGCACGACTTTCATTTAAATTTAAATCACAATAGTAAGTATAACAGTATTGTTTATGAAATAATAACAGCGTTTATGGAAAGCGAGAAAAGCTGGTTGTTCCTGGTCACATAAGCCTTCATTATGGCGCAAAACAAAGTAAATTCAGTCCTAAAATGAAGTGTTTCCATAATCGTAAGCACACTTTGATCAAGGTATTGAGTATTAATCCTCGATCAATCTAGCACGATATAATGAGAAAAGTACTTAATTATTAATCAATTTAAATCCAGCAGTTTAACAATGAAAACAGATTATGCCATAGCTTAAGAAAGATATGACATGATTAAAGTTTAATTTACGATTAAATATATCGAAGATTCCAGATATTATATTTCGTCGCTCAAAAGAATTCACCAGTTATTTTGTCAACAGCCTAATTAATAGCAGTTTGCCCAAATATAAATACTAATTTCATAAATTGGCTATTACACGATTTAAGTTACCTTATCGTGTACGATTACCAGCAAAATCAAGTTTACAGTAATTATTGCTATTGCTATTATATTTGTATCAATAAAAGCACGCGCAATGAATATATGCAACAGAAGCATTTTATATATTATGGAAAATTATTTGTTAATATAACATATGTTAATTAGCGATAAATTGAAGTATTATATAATATAAATGCTAACAAATAATAGAAGTAAATAACGTATAACATAAATTATGATGTATCTATAGACATTTAAAGTAGATAAGAATGCAAAGAAGAAAAAGGTAAGAGAAAATTATAGTAAAAATAAAGAAAATGAAAATCTCTGGAATATTACTCTCGTCGCGTCTAGAATAGCGTGATTTGCAAATTTGTTGGAACCTTCATTGAATAAAGATCTTCTTTGAAACTTACTTTGTTCAATTATATCACATTACTTGAAGAGATCTTATAGGTGTATGGTAGTCGATGTAACTGAGTACTCTAAAAGCCGGGCCGGCTGTTTCCGACTCACGTTCAAGCACGATCCTAGATAGTCTACGATAAAAGCGCAATTGAGCTTCTTAAGTCTCTCAAGCGATCCTTCGCAACGAAATAACGCGATCGGAGTGTCTGAGGAGAGAGAATCAACGGTGGAGCCGTCCCTCATTCGCCGGCCGATTGTTCCTCGAACCTGCTTTCCTCGAGGCAACGCGTGCGCGCGCGCAAGACGAGCCGGAAGAAAGAGGAGCAAGAACTGGGGAAAAAGAGGGTGGCGCGCGATTTAAGGAAAAGTTGGGAAAATCTTGGGAATCCGATTACGGGAGCGGGTAGCGCCGCTGACTGGTTGGCAGTCGGGGCAGCGGTAAGACGGAGAGCCCGACCGGCAATCCGACAGCCCGGCGATGAAAGAGGAAGGAGTAGATGGAGAAACGGAGTAAAGTTGTAGCGAATCAGTTTCGGTGTCACGTAGGTATTCCATACCACGTTCCCGTACAAGGAGAATAAGGCGCGGGCGGCTGGAGCTTAAAAGAGAGTATCTCGAGTTCGTGTGAACCCGACAAAGAACATAAAAAAAGTCCGCGTGCGAATGTATGCATTGTGTATATGTACATATGTCTGTACACGTATACACATATGTACGGTTGTGAGAGAAAGAGAGAGAGAGAAACGCGGGAGTCGCGTGGAACGAAGGCGCGATTAAATTCGGCTGAGGATGCGATACATATCAACTGACAGCGCACCGTTATTCAATTTGCAGGTTGGTCCCGTTGATTGTGCACCTTAATGCCATTACCATAGCCGTCACCTTTGGGTTGAATCCTCTTCCTCGTAGATCTTACAACGACGATTCGAGACGATGGTTCTATTTACACTCACGTATGGGTTTGCGTCCCGTTCAAGAGGGTGGGACGACGACGACGACGACGACAATGATAACGAAGACGACGGCGACAATGGCGGGAAATGTTCTATCCTTGCTGTTAGCGACGAGGAAACAGTAGTTAGTCGTGATCAACATGGTATATCACCTGTTAAGGTTCTTATACTCTTAGAGTTACGTTCTACGTGATGTATGACACGTGTTCCGCGAAATGTGATCGATAGGATTTTCACAGGTGCGCTTGATGTCGCGATTTATTGCGCCAAGCAATAAATGTCACTTCCATTCAGTGATTCGATTACAACCAATTATGCGCGCTGACGTAATATTATGAATTAATGCATTAATTCCACTTCGTTACAAATACAAATTAAAAGTTATACCACTCGAAATATACAGTATATTAGATATCTTTATATACATTCACATGTACATTATAGAATTATGATTTAATTAGAGTTGATATAACGTTCAGAAATATCCTCTAACGGTCAATGTGGTTTTTAAATAAAAGTCGTTACTTAAAAAAAAATTTTGAAATGTAATAAAAAATGTAAATTTTTTTCAAAATTGCACACAAAAATATTTATAAAAAATTTTCCAAATTTAACTTGTACTACTTTTTCTAATTGGTTACAGATTATCGTAAAATAATTATATAATAAATAAATTTCTAGACAATTAATAAGTAACTGTGATTAAATACCATCCGGAAGCTGTTATACGATCTCCCCGGTTTTTTATACGACGCAATATTTACCCAATGTCGGCCATAAAGTTATCTTTACGACACCTTCTCCAATGGAACTTGCCTGCGACACTTACTTGAGTGACACGATAGCGGAACGTGACAAACTTATGCGGCGCGTGGCTGGGAAGACACAAGCATGCGAATTAGCTCCACACTTGCTCGTAACGTTGCAGGATGCCGGCAAACGCAATTCAACGCTTGTTTGACGAGCCAAGTGAACGAGCGGGCAAGAAAGAGAGAAGCAGGACGGAAAAGAGAGGAGGAGAAAACGACGTGGAATAACTGAATGGACTAGTCACGCACGCGCCACGCATACACACCATGTTACTACGAGAGCACGTGCGCGAATGCGAGATCGATCAAGGCGCGTCGTGAGTTACGGTTATCTTCGGTTATGCTGGCCATATCGTATATCGCAGCAAGCTATCGATCTTCATTAATTTCAGCGGAAGAAAAAAATGACACTTAATCACTTTGTAATATTATATATTACTTAGCGGTTATTAGTTTTCGCCAATATGATTGGAAGAATCCGCTTATGTAGAACACATCGGTTTCTTAAATAAAATCGAACACGTTGTGTTCATTTATGTTTCTCTAACGCCATTCTATAGTCTGCCGTCACGATTCTGCTGAATGCGTTCGCGTTTGATGCGAGGCACAGATGGCATTAGCAGTACGAATTACTGGAGCATTAATTCTGCCATTCTCTCTTTATTCGTTCGAGGGGAATTTCCCAGCTGAGCAATACGAGTGTATGACAACACCACGCGATATTTCACCGTGTCGGCGAATGCAGCAGATATACGCAACAGTGCGCGAATGAACATAGCACCATTCAGCGTGGAAACTGTTCAGTAATTTCGTTTTGCGAAACGCACTTCGCTTACCAGCTATGATTCGCCATCGAACGGGGAGGAAATGTGGGAAATGAAGCGCAGGGTGACAACGGAAATGCGTGCGGCAGAAGAGAGAAGTGTGTCTCGCACTATTTTCTCAGAGGAAGGAATAACGGAGGACGAGTGTACCTGAAAGTACATTCGTTATACAGCAGGACACCCTCGAATTAGTTCATTTTTACGGTCGTATAATTTTTGCTCGCTTATTCATCTATCCACTACCGAGCACCGCGAAGTGGCCCGCGGCGCCGCGACGCCACCGTCTCGCTTGGTACCAGCCGCTTTACCGCGAATTTATTCCGCGGAGTTAATCACGCGACGCTAATTTTTATCCAACTTTGTTCGCCCGCACACAAGGCGCCGCGGCCGTTTCAACTTCCATCGCCCCAACTTGTCCACGGAGTCGCCCTGAAGCCACCCCCGTTCTGTCGCAGATCCCACCCCTGCTCGGACCGCGAACTTTCACGGCTATTTCCGTAGCTTCTGCGGGCGAAGGCGCCTCTTCGCTGTGAAATACAAAGATTGTCGAAAGTTCCGACAATTAGCCATTGCTCGGCCCATTTAGTTTTTTTCCTCGTTTTGTACTCTTGGCGGTTTTTGCGCTTTAGAGATTTTCTTCGAATCTTTATTTTCTCGCCACAACAATTCATGTATAAAAAATAAAAAATAATAGCATGCTCATATAATTAGATTTCAAAGTAAGTAATTAACTAATAGTACAATTTATTGTTTATTTAAACAAATAAATTGATAATCTTAAACCTGATCTTATCTATTTTTCGATCATGTACAATAAAATAATTTTGTTAGATATATTATAAGACAATCATAATTTTAATATTTTATATTATATTCCTTTAATTAATACATTCATACGCGTTGGGAAAGACAAGAGTATCGAATTGACTAGTTAATTTAAGAAGAAGAAAAATAACGTCGTCGACGTTGGTCAATGTCGTATAAGCAGGAAAAGATAAAGTAATTGAGTTTATACGTTTTACTCGATTAAAGGAAGCAAGCTCCGTCCTCGAATTAATCAAACGTCTTCTGTAATCTAGAGTTGGGCGTCTCGGAAAGGATGAAAAAAAGCCTTCTCTTTCGAGGAACTTGCGAAAGAACGCCTTTAAATTCACAGTCCCGAGACCGAATGGAGTCGAAGGAAAGTGCAGCCGACCGAATTAACAGCGCCGCGTTTTTCTCCTCGTATTCCCCAGGTAAGATCTATTCCACTTATACAATTATCTCCTTAATTGCACTGCTCTTTGCTGCATCGCCGCATAAGAACTTATCTACACGATATACTGACGAGATGGGATAATTACAAATTAACCAAGTTGAGGTGTCGTCCCCGAATAATGTTTTGCCGCGACGTTCTCTTCAGCTACGTCATTTGTCTTTATTTACAACGACGAAATCAACGTGAGTTTATCGAAGAACGAGAGAGAATGTATTTTCAACAGCAATATATATATATATATATATATATATATACAAATCTGACTTATGGTGAAAATTTCCGACCATTTAAACGTTTCTCTTACCATCAATCAAAATTTCTCAATTAGTAGAGGTTTAAGATTAAATAATTTTAATTAAATTAATTATGAAATAAATATAAAATATCAGAATAATCTTTCCATTTCACATTTATGTTAAGTGAAGATAAATTGAGTGAATAAAATACGTTTCACTTTTCTAGTCATTGACTTGTGCAAAAAAATTATTAAACTAGAATTTTAACAATGTAATTTACACATAAAATAGAATTAATAGCAAAAATATTTCTTAGATTATTTAAGTAAACAATTATTTATGCTACTAATAGAACATATATATTTTGGGAATTTATGTATCAAGACCAGACGCAGTTACGGCTATCGAGGCTTTAAAGTCTGATATTCGCTGGCGAATGAAGCACGTAGCTGTCGTAAAAAAGAGCGGCATGTATCGTAAACCAAATCACAATTCGCCCAAAGTAATCCTGTTCGTAAGTCCAAAAGTCTATAAAAACGTCGAGTATCAAATCAACATGAATTATAATTTTCCATTCCTAGCAAGCATACATACTCCGTTCGTGATAGTTTCGAATCGTAATTTTGATTATATGCTAAACACTTTAGTAAAAACCGCATATTTTAAATTTTGATATTATCTGTAAGAGATGGATAAAATTTTAAAGTACTCAATTTGCAATCTCTACTATTTTATGTCGTTTTCATAAAAATTTAAAACAAATCGCTTAAAATGCATATCATAACCAGTCGTACTATTACATAATACTATAATAAATTTAAAAGTCCTTTTTACGTAAAACAAAATTACATTAAATAGCATAATTCGAGTAAAATATAATTTCTTACACAGAATCAATATCATAAATATATAATCTAAATTTTATTTTTAACGCATTAGAAAAAAATATATTTAATTTCAAAAATTTTTCATCATTAAAAAATTATCAGTAAGGAAAAATATTAAAAATATCTAAGACAAAAACCATAATCTTTTCTTCTTCTTAGAAAAATCCCGTGAATATAACAGAAATTACAATTAATGCGATAACGTAGAATATCTTTTTTGCACGTTATAGCGCGGAAGCTGCGCGGTCCACTAAAGCGTGCACCTAAAAAAATTACACGACTATTCGATCGTTAGTAACACCCGTGCCGGAACGATAAATATCGATAAAGAAGGTCGATGGTTGTATATATGTATATATATATATATATATATATATATATATATATATATATATATACGCAATAACGGAAGGCGCTGCACTTAAATATATATATATATATATTTAAGTGCAGCGCCTTCCGTTATTGCGGATTCTTGTTAGCCAGAGTCAGGATTACGAAAGGAAAAACGAGGAAACTTCTTTGTCGCTAAGAAAGCGGCTCCGTTCGAGAGCTATTAATCGACCCAAACGGTCTTCGAGGCGCTTTAAAGTCATCAAAACTTCTCTTCGCAGTCCCAGCGTCGAGTATCGTCGGACGGACTTCCGTTAATCGTTCTTAATTACTTCCGAAGAAAAACGTACTCGGGCGTCGTTAGGCGTATCCCATTGAACCTGGTAGATTCCCATTGGATGAAAACCATCCGAAAATACACCGCGATAAAGAAAAGTGGGAAGTAGATGGCGAAAACAGAAAGAAAAGAGAAAAAATTGATACCTGGACTTCAAGTGACTACAACACAGAAAAAAAAAATATAACTTCGTAATCTGTGAGATAAAAATGGAACCTAAATATAATTTATATTTTGTATACAATAAAATAGATATCAGTATACAACAAGCAGGATATATAACGAAATAAAGAGAAAACAAGACAAATATTTAGAACAGTAAATTTTGATAAAATATTCTAAATTGCAATAAAATATTGAGTTATGTGGAGAATACAAATGATAATTTGGCTTATATATTCTGATTTTAATGAATAATAAACACACAGAAATACTTTTAAATCTTAACAAAAAGTATACTCAATCAGGACAAATTTTAAAAGAGTTACGAGATCGTTTAATGACTCCTAAAAATAAAGACATATTCTCAAAAAACGGACGACAGGTCATCCTGTCTAGTAGATGAAGACTAAAGTAACAGAGAGAAAAAAATCTAGAGGGTGCGAGGAACGCGAGCTTATTGGAGATGATTAAATACCGCGATAACTCATGCCGCGCTTTACCCGCGGGGTGATATTTTAAGATTGTTGCCTCCAATGGCTCAACCGCCCTGGGCTCCGCGAAAGAGTCGGAGGACCGATGAAAGAAACCGAGACACGAAAACGGTAGATACCGCTGCCGCCGCCGTTGCCGTCGTCGTCCTCGTCGCGATAGGGAGCGGGAAACGCGGGGCTGGTGCGAGATAGAAAACGGCGAGAGAGAAACGGATGACGCCGGTCGGGGGTGGGAAAAAAAAAAGAGGTGAGACGCGGGGTCGGCGCGGCGGCACCAAGCTCTTACTCGGCAAGCCAAATCTCCGAGGAGCTCAAAATGCCGAGGCTATTCTACGCACGTATCATCGCTCCCGCCTACGACCGCCCTCGCCTTCGCCCTCTCATCCTCCATCCGGCCTTTCAACCCCTTCCACAGAAAAAGCGGAGGGAAAGACCGGGAGGATTCCACGCATCTCTCTCCGTATACCTTGCCTTAGTATACTCGTTGCCTTTTTATCTCTCTCATACCTTTCGTCCCTCTCGGACACTGTTCTCTCCTCCATCTCCTTCGTCTCTTCCATGTCTCAGACATGAAAACGGTCGGTCGACGCACCTCGGAACGACTGGCGGCCTTCTAAAAAATGCACTCGCACCTTCCGCCAAACCTTCTCTGTCTCCCTCACCGCCACCGCGTTTTGCCCTCGCATCTCTCCGGGGAAAGTGTTTCAGACCTTGAAAATGCACGATATCCCGACCGCGCTTCGGGGCGAGGTTCGTCGAATCGATATCCACGCATATAGAGCGTGCAGTGTATCAGCATGTGCGTGCGTGTGTACGTACGTCATGTCGCGTTACATGTTTGGGCTGGTGAGCGATGGGAATTTTTCTATGAAAGACATGCAGAAAAAGCAACGAGAAACAAAGACAAACTACCGTTTCTATTTTTTAATTAAATATTTTGGTCGACCAGCGAGCCTTTAACGATTTTTTATCAATCCAGCTGTCATTGCGATTAACAAGGAAGTTATTTAGCTAGTAAAAACAAACGCTAGTATTTAATTAAAATATATAAGTTAAAAATTTACAGTGCAAATATGATTATAAATATATAAAAATTCTTTTTATTCTGTGGTTTGTGTATACACGTAAAACTTATTTTATTTAGAATATTATTTGGAATATTTAGAATATTAAAATTGCATTAATTGTTCTAAATTAATAAATAATTTAATAAAATGAAACAAAACATATGACAATGACAAAATGTATAGTCATTATGTAATAAACATATTGCAGCATCAACCACATTTTTCTTAGCAAATTCGCGAAAAAAGATCTTCACAGTTCAACACTATATATCACACGTTTGGAATATATATTGTTAAAATTGTGTATGAAATGCATGGGCACATACACATACCCGGAATGATGTACCTGTGTGTATGTGTGTTGTATGTCAGGTGAGTGAGCGATGAGAATTTCACCATGAGAAATGTGTAGATAAAGACAACGAGAGATAAATGAAAGAGAATAGACGAGCTTGATCATCAAAATTTGAATTTGGTTCTTAGGAAGACTGAATAATGACGAAATAAGGTTTAAAAAAAATGTTTCTAAATTTACAAAAATATAAAACTGTGTGATAATACGATTGGCAATACGCATTAAGCAAATCATCTTCGTGAAAACAATTAAGCTAAAAGATGCTTGCACAAAATTACATGAAGTAATATAATCAATTACTCCCTCCCTCTCTCTCTCTCTCTCTCTCTCTCTCTCTCTCTCTTTCTCTCTGTTTTTTCTTTCTGTTAATCTCTTGCTTTTATATACTTGCAGAATCCACGAACGTGATTCCTTAGTATCATTCATGAATTTAACGAAATTAAGGGGCTGTAGAAATTTCAAAGGCAAAAGGAAGTTAAGTTTTGCGTCGTATTGATGAGTGTCTGATCCGTCGTCGCGCAGACCGAGGGAAAACATTTCAAACAAGGGTTTCGTCATCAAATCGCCGGAGAGGTACGAGGACTCGTCTCAATGGATAAAGACAAGTCGCTCTCGCGGAGGAAGGAAAGTGAATTTCGTGTGGATACAGTATACACACACTTCATGGTAGGAATTCTGGTCTGGAATGGTCGCGTCGAGCACCACACAGGGAGTTTGCTCGGGTAAATACAGTCCGTGAGGACACGTACCTTTCATATTCAAAATCACTTGCAAGGTATCCGTACGAGTCCCCACGTCTTTGCGGTTCGCGCGCAGGTCGGTCTCATAACACGTCGTCGTCACGGTATCAGAACCATCAATCCAGATACGGTCCTTCTACGGTACGACGTATAACGCCCGGTCTGGACAGCTATGACATGCACCGTTACCCGAAAATGCGATAAATCTCAACCTAGCTTATAGCGATCAATTGTGGCTCCCGAGAGAAGCGTGTAAGAGTGTTCTAAAGCGTAAACATTGTATTCGTGGAATTAGTTTGAAAATAAATTTTTTATCACGATTTGACTCTCATCCTCCGATTTCATTTTCTGTTATTAAATACAAGTGATATCGGTATTAAATGTTATATGTCAAAACAATTCCATAACTGGAAAATATTAAGTTTATCATTAATTATATTTATTTTTGATCATGATTCAATGTTACATTAATACTATATCGATAAATGTAAACCATGCTTCGGATGCATATTTCCTCGATATTACATTGTATCCACGTTTAAATACAATACCCGAAATCGAATATCAATGGAATATCTTTCCGGTTCTTCAAACAATACGTAATATTATTAACGTAGAATTTAATCCACGAACAATTTAAGATGAGGATATACAAGAAAATAATTGTCAAATAAAGTCAATGGGTTTTAACGAGGATTGTTCGAGGAATATTTTCGTCCGGCAAAAGTCAGTTTTATACATCGTGTAAAAATTAATAGTGCACGATTTAAGAGAGCTTTGTGACGTGCAAGAAATATCCTCCCATAAAAAAAAGACATTAACTGGCAAAAAGTACGGCATAGACAGAAACGCTATGCTAATGTTATGCAGCGTTTCAAACTGCGAAGAGCAGTTTCGGCATAAGCGGGACTGTACGCAGGAAATGTAATACAGTCAAAGAATGTTGGCGAAAGAAAAAAAAGGCGGATTATCTGGAATAAGAGAGTGAAAAAGAGCCGTGTTACGAACAAGTCACTTTGCAATACTCAGCGCGAACGCTCCGTTCAGCAAGTCGGTTTTATTAATACAAGTACGTATAATTACACATATAAGAGCTTTAATTGTCATTATAATTCAATGTATGAATTATTGCAATTCAACCGTACATAACGCAAAATGTCCGAGTTTAATATTCTATTTTATATCATGCAAATAGATTCGAGAAATCAATGTGTGTCCTTTATTTAGCCGGTGATATTTAATTTGCTGAATATGGCTCGGCGCGGATACTAACGGGATTAAAGAAGATAAAACTCGTATTACAATTAATAAAGCATTACCTGGACGAGGTTCCGTCAATTCTTCGTCCGCGTTAATTCCTATCAAATTATCACGGATGAATGTCGTTTTGTCACAAAGGGAACGGTAGCAGATCGATGGCTCGATAAAAGTCTGCAGCCGTCTATTGTTCGCGCAGTGAATTCGCGCGAGCAGACGCGCCTGAAATATATTTGTCGGCTGCAAATCCAGCTCTCGGCTGGTTTTTCAACCCCTATCGGCCATCGGTATGTATCCGGTTCACCCCACGGCGCCCCCGAGAGTCCCAGCCCACCCCGCTGCCATCCTCTTTTGCTCCCTCGGATCGGCGAATGGGGATCCTTCGCGAAAGTTTACGCGCCCGACACTGCTCGAATAGACGCCTGAATTTCCCCGGTGAATTGCGCGGACGTAGTTGTATGTAACTATGCCGATTCTCCCCCGGGACGTTGCCGAAGTGTCAGTCCCAGTGATTCGGTTGAAATAAAATCTGCTTCCGCGTCTGACGGCCGAGAAAGAAGGCGCTTCTTGCGTCACGAGAAATTCGAAAGTCATAAATCGAGTTTCGACAAACCGCTAAGACGAAAATGTACGTTTCAAATTCATGTAACTGACTTTGTAATTAATTTCATCCATTCGGGAGACGGATATCGGCAAATTTTTATGTACGCAAACAAAGTCTTTATTATGAAAAAATAATACATGGTAAAGACTGTATTTATATAAACGACTAACACGGCGCGGCAAGGGACAAGGAAACTGTATCCGGCCGGCTAAACATAGAAAAAGCGTTTACTTTAAGGACGATCGAAGCCGTACCAGGAGGAAACCAGAACACACGAGCCTCCCGAGACACCCAATAATTTCTCCACGCGAAATCCGCTTGCGGCTAAAAAGGCGAAATCGAGCGGACGCTTTCTATCCTACTAAGAAGTAAAACGTGTGTTTCATGTGAAAGGGATCGGATGTATCAAGAAGTTTTCGTGTTTGTTGCAGTTAACCCTGGAGAAGCCTCCGGGGAAAGCGACATTGATTTTTCGCTACACCCGGTTAGCCAGTTCGCATTGCCGGCGCACGTATACTCAGATATTCGGCAATATCGAATTATTTGTTGAACGGTATGCGAGGCACCGCATCTCCGCGCGACACGCGAATCCGAGCGATACGCAGGGATCGCACGATTCGCCCTTGCGAAAATTCGCGCAAACGGCATCCCTCTCGCCCTGCCAGCCATCACCTTTCCCGCTGAGAAAAGACACGTTCACAAAGGAACACGGATAACCTCGTCATCGATACTTTTCAACGAAATCCACCCAAAGAAGTGGAAACAGCCGTTTCATCGATGGTAGTACAAGAGCGAAACTTCTTTTCCCGGCGGCGTAAAAAGGGAAATCCGATATTCAGCCGAAAGGTGCGCGATGCTACGAGGGGAAATTACGATCAAAGGAAGATCGGCTGCGTGGAATAATAGCTGTATCTTTCATCGTGCTGAAATGTTTCTTTGCAATACTTTCCACGTCTGGGGGTTTTTCGCACGATAACGCGCGACGACGGTACCGCCCCACGTAATGGGATTGTAATGGAGGACGGTTTTATGGATTGTCGCGTTAGTTTTCGCGTCGTTCTTGTTACGAGATTCGATACTATGTCCTGAACGACACTGGATTAGCAAGATCGTGTTGTCTAAACAAAAATCTGTTATCTTCTTGCGCGGTACATTATTTGAATTTGTAAAATTTTAACAGTAAATAAATAAAAGTCACATATTGACAGCACCCGATAGAAAGTACAATGCGCGACAATTAACTCCAAGTTTTTTTTCCCCTCCCCCAGAAAAATTTAACGATGTCGCCATGCATCTTCCGAACTGGCTCTTACGATATTTCGCTCGAGTTGGGGGTCCCGTTGATGAATGCGACGTCGGGTAGGGACGGGGAAGATTTTCTTCCGGGATGGCCGCACCCTTCACCTCGGGCGGACGAACATTAAACAGACGCGCTCGCGCGTGGTGAGTCGAAACTTTTTAATTCACTATCAAGATGCAAATTCCCTTGTCGGACGGGGCAATTTATCCCGTCCTTTGAGGTGGCTGCTACTTACTAAGTAGTTCGCGGATCTTGACTTTCGTATATATCCGGCAGGGATGAAAGCCACGAAGGCCGCGGGCGACCCTCGGCGACGACAGTAACGGCGCCGAGTACACGGGAGTCGCGGTCGCGGCTAAAAGCGCCGGCTCGTCTCACCGATATTCGACTATCCTCATCCGACCGACGACGATCGATCCCGACGCGAGCATTCCACGAAAGGGCTTCCCATCTCCGATGACGCGTTCACATTTGTCTCGTGGATAGTGTTACACACTCCGCGAAAAAAACGCTGTCTTAACGTATATTTAATCACAAATTTGGAAAGGAAATTTGTAGAACACGATAGAATATCGAATCTCGTCAACGATTTATAAATCTCTCCGTTTCACACTTGTAAAATTCAACAAGATGTGTCGCTCAGCACGCTACCGCATGTCCGGGCCCCTTCAATTATTCTATTAACATGTAAAGAGGTTTGAGAATATCGTAGTTTCCACGACGCAAAAGACACGTTATCTCGGTGTATCTAACCCATTAGAAGACCAAATGTTACGTATGAAGAGACGTTGTACCTGTATAAAAAGTGACACGACTGCGTCTGATAAAGATGAATCGAAATTATGCTACTGTTAAATTCAAAGTAATTTAATCATGACATTGTTTGCGGGAGATACATTACCTTAGTATTATTTTGCAATCGGTGACAGTTTGGCGTGTGCAAAGTAGGTGTTATACTTTACATTTTTGCATTGGTCTTGCCTGGTGTAAAGTTCACGTCTCGTAATTTCCTAAGCGCAGCGATTCGTTTTAAAAACGCCGCAAACGCCGTAATTTAAATTGCCCGCATAAGTATCGGCTACCGTCAAACGGAAAGGATGGACGATGGTAACTCGCTAACTTACTCGGTCTCTTTGTCAAAGGTAATTCGTGTACTCGTGTCACGCGACGATATCGCGACGTCCACGGCGTGCAACGGATACGTATTTACGCGGGACGCCGTCGTTAAGTTGACTGTCGGCCGGCAGCGCAGCAGCTGCAACGGGACAGAGGAATATTTCGACTTAATTAGCGGCCGGGCCACAACGAATTTCGGGTGGGCCTGTGTAACGTTTGGCGGGGCACCGCACGACGCATTTACATCGCGCGGTACGCGCGCGGGACGAAATATGCAAAACAGATTATCTAGGCGACCACTCACTCGGTAGCCAGGACAAGATAGCTTCTCCCGGTCTCCGAGCTACGCGCGCACCACGTCGAGTCGTTAGATTATTCATTAAAGCGTCCTTTATATATTCAGCCAGCGGTAGCCAGAGTTTAATGGGCAAGCGGTCGGTAATAAAGCTCTTAATTACTAATTCGCGCGGGAAGAATAGCCAAGAATTTACGCGGGAGTTCTTCTCAGCATTGCCGGATGTACGTGTGTGCGTGTAGGCGCGCGCGCCTGTGTTTGTGCACAAGTAAATAAAATATTTATACAGTCGCCGAGAATTGTCGCGCCTTGCGCGTTACCACCTTGTTCGTCTCGACTCCCATACGCAAATAAGCTGTTCCACGGACAATCGCGTTACTATAATTGAGAGTTTCGCGTGAAATATACGAAGTACATTTCAATCATTGCCTTGCAGTAGTTTGAGTTTTCAGTGTCAAATAAAACGCTTTTTATTATTCATTGTCTCGCCGAATGAAAATGGTGCTCTTTAGACATAAATTTATAAATATATTCCCCTATACATTCGGCTACATTAAACACATTTAAAGAAGCGTAACGTAACAGGTAATTGGTAATTAAGCTAAATATTACAACAAGTTTTTTTTTCCGAGCGCATAATTTCGTTTCAGTTGCCATTGTTACCGCCGACATGAATGTGTCTACGGCAAAATAACGACAATAACTCATATTTCAAGTTTTTGCGAATAATCTGATATTGTAGCCTTAATCCCTCTTGATTACTCTCTTGCGCGTGTTTTGTATAAGACCTTGAACCCGCTTAATAATTCTATTATTAAAGGAGTGAATTAATAACGAGAGCGGAAAGCTTGGAAAGACCTACGTGGATCACGAGCGCGCTGACTAGGGCGACGTTTAACGGGTCCGCCAGTTTATTCTGGCAACGTATTGTGGACACAAATTGTATACGACGTGTCGTTATAATAATTAACTGGGGAGCAAGGGGAGATGTGCTTGCCGCTCGCGTTCCGAGGCGACTCCCAGCTTTATGCCCGGAAACTTCTCCATCCGGATTTGCATAACCACCTCAGAAATTACAGATGCACGCATTAAAGCGGTAGAGGCGGTCGCGACCAATACTAATTCCCCTGGCTGTCTATTAATTTGCAAAATGGGTATTTTGAGTACCGGCACCGTTCGCCGCATTCGTTTCCGGCATTACGGATTACCGTTAATCATACAACGCTGTTTCGGCCCAGAATGTATAATTGCGCGAAACGTGGCGAATATCAAAACGACGCTTCGTGTCGTCAACGTGCATTTACGTGAATTTCTACGTTGAATTAAAAAAGCGTCCTGTAACGTTTGTTCCTCGCTGTACATCACACGTCTTGAAAAAATTACTCGTTCCGAAGAATTCAGACCTTCCGCTTATTGTCCAATTCAGCATGAAGTCGCCCCCTTTGTTCGAAAGAAGAAAGAAATTCGCTTACGCTTCCCTACCTTCGTAATACTTTTATCAAGATAATACATTGTCTAAAATTCTCACTGGGGGAAAAAAAAAAACAAACGGACAACCTCGCAGTCCTACCGCAGCGCTTTAATAGATGCACGCGCGCGAAACATCGTTTCGAATAACGACTTGCCCTCGCTATATTTGTTACGGGGCGGCGAATAAAGAAATAACCGAGGGATACGTCGGACGAGGGCGCGTGTAAAACCGGGAATAAAAGCCGTCTGCGACACGTTATTCTACAGTTGCATTTCCGCGGATAATACGTACCTACATACACACACGTCAGTGTATACCGCGCACCACCCAAGTAGCGCCGCGACGTTTCCGGCTTTACGACTGGTCCCGCACGCTTCCCCTCGGCGTTTAATTACGCACCAGCCGTGATTAACTTTTTTTTTCCTTTCCTCCCGTACACGCGGTAATGCGCAATTTCAGGATACGCTTGCCGTAATCGAATTATACGCCTCGCCGCTACGTCTTTTCCTTTCGCAATGTACATCCGTGATATTCCGACGTTGTCGCGATATTTACAAAGTTTCTCGTGCTTTCCCGGTTTAAAAAAAAAAAGGAAGACGAAAGATCGGAGCCGTTAATATTAAATTTGCGCTACGCTCGGCTTTTCCCATTCGATCGATTGATCGTCTCTCGACGTTACACAACCGTTGCGCCGTTTCTTGCCCATCGACGTGCCTTTTATTTCATGTTTTCGCATGGAAACGACGTCTGCTTTATCCGCCATATATCCGCCGTAGTGTCTAGCGCCGCGTCGCGACTCCATCGATGGATTCAGATTACGAAGAATAATAGCTCAATAAAAATGCACACGGAGTCGGTCGCGTTCTTGCCGTCTGCGTGAATGCGCATACATAGATTAAGAGGTCGGCAAGTTGGCGAGTGTAAGATAGTCAGTCGGGGAAAAGGTGGAGACAAAAGAGAGGAGATACGGGGAGAAAACAGCGGGGGATGAAGAGGATGAACAGGATAATAAAACCGCAGTAAGCTCGATACCTGGCAAATTGATCCTGTCTTTCGCTTCGAGGTGACGACAGACGACGGACCATCACCGCCGTCGTTCCCGGGGGATATGCCCCGGCTTGTTTAAATGCAAATCGCCTCGTCACCTCGGCAAAAATAACTCTAGTAATTCGGCAACGCGACCCTACGCTCGCCCGGTCCAGGGTGAATCTCTCTTCCGCGTGGCCGGCACCGAATGACATAACCGCATTCGGGCTTTCGAGTGGATAACACGGTCTCTGTGTCCTTTAACCCTTTTGACGTGTGACGGAAAGCACATCTGCATTCCAAAGATAGCGTAGTTTGGCTATCTGTAATTTCGGTTTATTCCGAGCTTTATTCTCAGTGATTTAAAATGCGTCCTTAATTTCCTAACATGCCATCAAATTGATCCAGAAATGGAGCCGTCGATATTGTATTTTACGATATTATTTCGAGCGAATAAAATTTGTAGGTTTTATGGAAGTGCAGTAGGTGTTCGTATTAAAGTATTGAGGATACGTTATGTATCTTCGACTCAACGAATTTCTGCACAAAATTATACGCGGAAAGTGAATAACAGCGCTTTACGACTAACCCGAATGGAAAGTTGTAAACCAACGGGGCACTGTAACTTTGTTCGCGAGGTCTGTGCTATTTATATTATCCCGAAAAAGTTTCTGGATTTTTACCAGCGCGGGAAAGAGGAAGGTGTGTTCGTACTACAGATCATTTCGTGACAAGTTTTTCTTTCGCGTCTTCCTAGAAGTTACTCTGGACTTGTCGAAAACAGCAGAAATTTATTGCTCCGTTTAGAATCGCACACAGTTTCACAAACGACGATGTTATTCCTAGTGTTTGAAAAAGCTTTCTGCAAATCTGAGTTACAGGTAATATAAAATATGTACAATAATTCAAAAGCAATTGTGTCAGAAATATGTAAATGTATTTTAAGTAATTTAATCTTTCCGAGATATTTCCGTATCTGATATTATCTATGCAATTTTTGGTGTATTTCTGTTACAAATATTGCAATTAAATCGATTATTCCGAGTACAATGTAAATCTTAATTTCCTAATAAAAATACTCATGAAAAATTTATTCATAATACCATTCTTAAATATCATTCTTAAATACCATTCTTTAACACAATCTTCATATTTTAGACATATAGCAATATTATTTCCTACGTCGATTTTCATTGTTTTCTAAGCAACGTCAATTTTAATCGTGAGTTTTCAAACTGATTGCATGTAGATTTGAAAAGGCACTTCGTGGAGCACAGAGGAAATGTGCTCCGCGTTTCCACAGCAATTTGGCAACGAAGGCCGTTTGCGACGAATAAAGGATAGGCTAGAGGAATCTGCGAGAGATAAGTAAGCGACGGTGGCGGCCAATTGAAATCGCACCCCGCACAACAGTTGCGGTGGATTCTGGCGCCGGTCGGAAGAAAAGAGGAATGGAAGCGGTTTCGGCGGTGGCGGTTCTTGGTCCGGCGTTAATGGCGGAATCATGACACCGAGCGACGATGCGCAACGTGACCGGGCATGCAGTGTGGAATCTGGGTTAACGGTTCTCCTAGGTTTCGACGTTCCATCGTTGCGCCACGGTAACATTAAATTCCGCGGTCCCCCGACGGTGGCCGCGAGGCAGGAAATTTTCCGTGTTCTCGAACACGCGATGCGAGAGGTTTAGATACCATGATATCTCCATTAAGCATACGAGCCAACCGGCTGTGTTTCCTATCGAATAATCGTATATCACTCGAGCCCATGAACCACGCATTTCGGAGCATCAAGCTGCATGTACCCGACCATTCGTACATCCTGATTGCCAAATAAATAAGCGAGTTTCGTGCAATGGATCGCGAGAACTCTTTTAATTCAGCTCGTTAACTTAAATATGTAAGCGCGAAATATTCTTATTCTCGTGATATATACGCAGAAAGAAAGGACATTGTTATTTTGACAATACCTTTAGTTTCAAAATAAAAATCTTGAAATAAGATTATATTGCGTTAAATCAAAAAATTTACTTGAATGAAGATTTATTTTAAGATTTTATATAGTTTAATCAGGAAAATGATATTCTTGTAATTTAGGAATAATTGTCTAAAATGGAAACGAAAAAATGTTAAATAGAAAATACTGTATGTTCAAATCAAAGATTATAATTTTCTTAGAATAAAATTATCAAAATAATTATATTCTTGAAATAACAATTATAGTATTGAAATTCAAGATTTTCAAATTCTTCTAAGAAGATTATATATGATTGCGTATATATGAAATAATCAGTGCGTATAGATGAATACATTTTTTTCTGTATATATAATTATTATCGATATTATTCACGGAGAGAATTTTCTCTTAAAATTTACTCTCAAAATCTGATAATTGTGGAATAATGTGTGTCCTCGAGGAATTTTACTTTTTAGTAAAATTTACTAAAAGTATAGTGAAATTTACTATGTTTTTAGTACAATTTACTAAAAATATAGTAAATTTTACTAAAAAGTATAGCAAAATTCCTCGAGGTCATACATTATCTCACAATTACCAGATTTTGAGGATAAATTTTAAGAGAGAAATTCTCTCCGTGTTGTTTTCCTTCCATCGTAAAAGTTTGACGGAATTCTATAGCAAAATTTTATTTCTTCGATTTAAAAAAAAAAAGTAAAACGTATTTATCTCTTTTTTTTTACGTGAAATTAACGACGATCACAGTCGAGCGAGTCAGGACAATGCCGAAGGGGACAATCGGCAATTTGAACAATTTTCCCTTATATTCAGCGCCAGAGTAATTACTTGTCATCGGTGGACGGCCAGCTTATTTTAAATAGCGTCTTAAATGCAGGTGCAAAATTTCCGCCGTCTCTCAAGGAGGAAGTTCGCGGCGCGTTTACGGTCAGAGGCGAGTAACGTAACGGCGCGCTCAATGAACAATGAATAATGTTCGTTCGGTGGCCCGTTTACACTGGTCTCCGGTACGGGGCTCTTGTTTGCGGAGCAAACTGCGCGGCGCGGTACGTCGGACCGATTAATCTCGAATGATGAACGGCGCCTTCGCACGCAGCCGTCACGGGAAATGTGACGAATCAATGATTTCACGAATTCGCGGCCGATCGGCGAGATATCAGAACCGATCCCCCAAAAGCGCGCTTTCAAGAGCCGCATTATTCTTTAAATGATTCACCGAAATAATTGCTAGGCCATTAGCGTCCGTCGGTGCAAATTGCAGCAATTTTAATAATGCAGCAGAGTTTACCTTCAATTATTCTCCGGCTGTCTCTCTCGTCGTTGCAATTTCACTCGGCGCAAGGGGACGTGCACAAAGTTTTTTTTCTTTCTTCTTGCAATTTTTATCATTCAATTCATGTACGTCGAACGCGCACTTTTGGATCGACACACCTCCCGAACCGACTGCCACCACACTGCATTCATTTGTTGGCACGCGTGTCACCTTAACTTCCCGGCCGCCTTGTTTCATTGTAAATGAAAATCAGAGTTTTTAAAAGGTACACTCAACATTGACTGTCCTCGTTAAATCAATCTTTTTATTTAATCCCGCAATATAAAAGTATTTAAAAAGAAAAACTTTACGTGTTTTTTTTCACTAATTATTAATTCCTTTAAAGATAATTCTCGATGCTTTATTTCGCGCTTTGAGCCGGTTAGAACACGAGGCATTCTTTTCGCCGAGATCCTCGCGTCTCGCGCACAGCCTCACCGAGAAAACACATACAGCAGCGCACCAAGGACAAATTGTAAACAAATCACGCGAAAGGAAAACTAAAATGTCTGTCATTTTGTTTTATTATTAGTTGTCACGTTAAATATTACGTTTACAAATTGAACTTTCATCGAAGTGAAGCTTAGGAGCTAAAAGAATAACAAAAAAAATTCTTTTCTTCAATATCAAATAAAAAGACAATATCATAATAAATAATGTAAATAGTTTTTTGGAAATTTTATAATATGTATAGATTTTATGATAAGATAAAGTAAACTGTGCATGTGTAATCTAGAATAATAACACTAATTGCCTGAAACGGGTTTGTGTCGAGAACGATATGCTGAACACAAAGGGGTAAATACGCCGATGTAACGTAGTGTACGCACATCTGAAGGGGTGCATAATCACGCATGACGCATGTGTAAGGCGAGAATAGATCGGTGGTTTTTGTCACCCACGCAGTGTACACGTGTTGTAAGATATGGGGAAGCGAAAAAAACATTGTTGCAAAAGCCTTTAGTCATTCTTAAGATAAAAAGGTTGTTTGCGCTTACTTATCAAAAAGGCGCAGAGAGATAATATTGATTCAGAAAACGCAGACGTTTGGTCTATTAAATGTAAAAATATACAGGATGTATATTAAATGTGACGGTATCATCGTCTATTATTTACAGATTCTCTAATAAAACTTTAATTTCTTAACCTTATAAAATAATTTGTAATAAAATTGCAAATCAAACTAGGTATAAAAATAAAAAGGGATAGTATTTTATTCACCTCTGATGTATTTACGTAGATATGACATTTTAAATTATAGAATTGCAATTTAAAGCCAAAATACTTAATAAAGAATGTCACAATTTCAAGTTTATTAAAAAGATTATTAAAAAAAGTAATCAATTAAAGATGTATATGGCATTCAAAGTATATGTAGCATCTCTATAGCATCTCAAATGTAATTATAAAAAATTAAAAAATTCATAGATTGTCCTGTTATTGTTGAAGTACCTATATAAAATTTGAATATATTTCTTTTATTGGTTTAAAAGTTATTTAATTTTTCCCCTCAATTCTTATATAAAATCGCGTTTTGCAGTACTTATTTGTAAATTTGATTTAAAAAAAATAAGAAAATAAAACGAAATTTTTAGCTTTTATTATAGAGCCAAAACATCTCATTCTCAAATAAAAATTAAAATAAATTTACGATTAAATTTTCAAGCCGATCTTTGTTTTATATACGCGCTGTTATGTTCGTGCCAGAATTGATATAGCGTAGTTGTATGAATAGTAGCCAAGAGAGTCGACGGTGCGACCCGTGCCTCTTAATTCATTTGATTATCTTAATGTAGAGTTGTGGACCACGGGCTTAGGTAACCGTATGAACTTAGCCCGCGGGTTATCTTTATTCACGCGATTTCAGTGCAGCACTCTCCTACGTAGATTTGGCAATCTCATTCAGATTTAACAGCCCTCATTATACGTATTATTTCAAATGATGGAACACACACATATGTAAATAAAGAAATTATACTGCAATTTAGCTGCTAAAGATAATTTGCGCTAATAATTTATCGATTACGATAATTACGCGGCAAAATATAATTTGTTAAAATTCGATGTATCTTAGTGTCTTAATTAATTAAGTAAAATCTGCAAAACAATTGCTTAATGTAAACTTAGCACTCTAATTGAGCGAGAACAATCTCGTCTTGTCGGCTCTATTTAGAATTTAGGCGCGACCGTCGTCGCGGCAACATTAAATCTTTCGCAAAAGGCGCGGCGGCGGCGACGTGGGTGAGGGTGGACGCCCCAAATTTCGAGGAAGGACATGCGCCTCCGGGGCGGACTGTCGGGCGCTGATAAAGCGTTAGGAATCATCAGGCGTATTGTGCTTACGCACGCTCGTAAATAACCCGAGTTACTTACGGTCGCCAGACCGAAAATACCGCCGCGCCAGGGAACTCGCAGGCCCATTACACGGCCGACCAGGCTGGTTCCTGCGACTCCGAGACAGTTTAATGCGAGGGGTGCGACTGCTGGTGCACGATGGCGACCGGGGTGGCCAAGGCGCGGAGAACGACGAGTAGCAAAAGGGAGAGGAGAGACAGAGGCAGAGAGAGAGAGAGGAGGAGAGATCCTGGGGTTTAAGCAACGATGAACGACGACGAGGGCACCGAATGGCGGTCACTTGTTAATGTTACGTCCGAAGCCCCCGGTGCCGGAGGGCTACGTCGCGACACCAAGTCCGCTTCGAATGAGCTGTAAATTAAATTGATACCCGCTTGCATGCGCGCGACACCCTCGTCACCTCCTTGCTCCCTAATTTCTCGTGACGTGCGCGCGCGGGACGGTAATTTGCGCGCATTACATTTGACTAATTCCAGATCGCCGCGAATCTATATGCGAATTAAATTGACTTAATTGAAAGCTCATTCATTAGAACTTATTAATATATCGATCCTCACCATGTCTTTCGTCTACGGTGACGTCTGAATTTCAATGCGGTGTGAAACTTTGTGTGAATGAAGAATTTCACTTTCCGTTTCACTCATGTTCGTCGTTTACACATAGATTATGTATGTAAACGAAAGAAAGAATAAGGCTGTCATTCAATGAACGATTAATGCAGCAGCTAACACAGTAAAGATATTGCATTCATCCGATCTTTCTATTAATTACAGCAACTTAATCGTTATTAATCATGTCAAACTAATTTTGTAACTACGATATGTCTTAAAATCTCGCTGGCTGAAAAGTAAATGAAGTTCGTTAAATTCTATGTCCCCCTCCCCCTCCCCCCGATATTGCGCATCCATCTTCGTGTCGCGGAGCATCTCGCGAATAGCATATAATGGTTTTTACGGCTTAATAATAAATTTACAAGTTGTTACTCCGGCCGTATACGATTAATCTTGTCTAACTAGATGACGTTTTAGAAACTCGTGCCGTGCAGTAAAGATTAATCATCCGTATTCCGACGGTTACGATATGGAAAACTTATATAACCAAAGCACAAGTTTTCAGACAGGACGGTGCATCATTCAGGGGCTATCTTTTCTGGAAACTAGACATTTTTCATACCATTTTTTGCTTTAATAACTGAAGACGCTCATCCGATAAAACTTTAAAAGATCGTTACTTCCGGAGATACCGACAGAAATTGATTTCTAAATTATAAGAATAAAATCATGTGGCTTTGAGGTTTGTTTGTATTTCTCTCAAACCCCGAGAGGAATCAAGATATAATAAATTAAATTTTCTTAAAAGATTACTAAAAGTGTATAAGTTAACGAGCAGAATCAACGAATAAACAAACATAGCTGTTTTTGCGTTCAATTTATGTCAATTATCATCAAAATACGCTATTAAAGCAAATTAAATAGTATGTATTATTGGAATGTTAATAAACATGGAATGTTAATAAACAAGCTTATAAAAAGAGATCGCTAAAACACTGACTCGTTTCTTTTTTAAATACAGAAATTTGGTGATTTTATTTTCACAGCCAACGTAAATTTATCGCTCAATTGTGCACGAAGCTCACTGAGCACGATTCATCGCGTGTTTATGGGGTGCATTTATAAGCGTCAGTCAACAGAGCATTCAATATAATTTACCATATTACGTAAAAAAAAAAGTTACGGTAATCGACGTTATCGATCGACATGTTTATTTTGGGCGTAACATCTTTTCTCATAAATCTGTGTGCGATCCGTTTAATTTAAACTTTCAAAAGCATCTCTGCTCTTTTCACTTATTCGTAAACCTGTAGATGTCATCGCGTACTGGTACGGGAAATCGCATGCCAAACTTTAAACTCTGACGAAGGCACGGCGAGATCGTAAAATTTCGAGCGTACCTTTTTCCGTAATCGAATTTCCACGACGTTGTTCGGGGCGAAATAATTATTTCGTGCTCGCTCAATCGGCTGCAGTTTAACACTCGACTTGTCGATCGGTTCCGGTTGATCGCCGGTCCGGGACGCGCCGAATCGATGACCGGTCATCAGCGGATTTGATGCGAATGCCCGACACAAAGTACTAATAAAATGTTCGAGCGTGTTAACGATCCCCTCGCCTCGGTGTGTATTGCGTTTTATTACGAGTATACGTTTTAGCACTTATCGCGCTTTCGTCACGCTCGCACCGAAAAGTATCGTCGTTGCCGCGACAATTAACGAGGTTTTTTTATTTCCTCTACCATCTTTGGGCCGTTTCGGCGCGGTGTTCCTGTCGCGGCGTACCACGCCCGCCGACGTTTTTATCGGCCACATTTTTATTGCCTGCATTACCGCCGTAAACCATCGAGCCAGCGAAAGATGCGGTGGCGCGGAAAATGCGAGTGTGCATTTTGCACACAGCTCTCCCGAGCTATCCCGACGATGTTTCTACTACTGGTGGAATGTCTGTCATTTTTTACACTACCAATTTAAGTAAGCAGATAATAAAACGCATCACACATTTACTGGTTATACTTTCCATCAGAGACTTTGAAGATAATTTAATTAATTTATTTTATTAAAACAGTAATATGATACTTGCAAAATGTATAATCTTTTTTACGAGATAATATAATTTTATCTCTCTCTATATATGAATATTGTATATTGCCATTTTATTTTTATGATTTTCATATAAATGTAATCTTCCAAATATAAATGTCTTTATGAAGAAACGTTCGGCAAACGCTGAGAGATAATATTTTCACAATTTACGACGTAAAAATGTAGCGGGCTCATAGACAATAGCATGCCTTTAATTCTGAAAGAGCGCCGTACAAAAGAATCCTCCCATTCTCCCCTCTTCTGAGCAAAGAAGATACTCAACGAGCATTTCCTCTTAGACCAACACTTCCGATCGGCAGCTTCCGACAAAACAAGCCCGCTCGTTTTCTATCATTATCCGCTCGGAGTGGTTATCTTCGGGTCGTTACGACCTCCGAGTGGCGAAGTGGCGGCTTCCGATTTCCGTGCACCTCGATACAGGTTCGTTACCGTAATTCGCCGGTTCGTGGAAGAACCGAAAGTCCACCGCCGTAACACGTGACGTGTGTAACCGATTCGGTACCCGCGTCGAAAGGATGTGAAACTCAAAAAACGTCTACATCGAAAACGGGAAGGGAGCGGAGTCGAAATCGTGCGCGAACTGCGTTTCGGCGCGACACGAAAAAAAAAACTAGATGGGGTAGATATATTAATATACATAACGACACGCTATCGTCGCCGCCGCCGCCGTCGTCGTCGTCGTCGTTCGCGAGACGACTTTCTCATTACGCCTGTCGGAATTTATCCTCGAATTCTCTTTGAGCCAGGCAGTCATTAACGCCGCAACGACCGCAGGCGCTGAGACTTACCTTCGCTCGCGCAACCTCCTCCTTTTCGGCTTCCCCTTTACATCCCCGTACTTTCCGGCGCCCTTCGTCGAAGAAAGGGTCTCGCACAAATAGCACGTTCGGGCTGTAGTGCGATTTTCGGGATCAGCTCGCGACGGAGGGTTGCGCGGCGAAATTGCGCGTTGACCCGATGTAATTAATACTCGATGAGCCGAGTGGTAATCTTAGCGCCCTTTGCGCCATCCCTGCTGTGTCCCGCGCGCGATTTCTCCTGGTTATATTGGCCCTCTAGATTTATGGTCGCGCCGCGCGATTGCTTTTGCGGGTTCGTATTGGTCCGGTGGTCCGCCGGTAACACGCGATAGCTTCACCGGAATGAAACTTTGGTACAAGGCCATCTGTACGCCTCACTGAATTAGATATTGACAGGAAAAATTAATACATCGACTAAAAAGAAAACCTCACTTTTTCATAAAATTTCCCCAGCAGACGAGTATTATTGCAAAATTTACAAATGTCGCTGGAAATATAATTCTATAATTGTTACATTAGAATTTCGTCCTTTCGTTTGATATGCGTGATTGTTACATTATTCCACGGGTAAGAAAGTTAATTTCGTTGCGAAACTAATCCGCCGTTATTTTTTCCCGTCCCCGTTATTTCCCACGCAACGCCCAAATAATAAGAAATGAGAATTGTTTCCCCGAGGATCGGCGCGGTCGAGTCGCGAGGTAATGGCAGCACGATAATTGCGGAGTAATACAGCGTCGAACGACCACCGTAAAAATGATTTGTAGATTCTAAACGCGACCTACCTAGGCCAATCCAAGCCCTCGCGCACGATTGAGAGAAACGCAATTGCGATTATACGGGGCGTGCATTCGGCGATTGTTTCTCCCCGCAATCTCGGGGCGAATTCCATTGTGTAGTTTCAGTTCTACGGCGCCGCCGTTGCGTATCGTGCGAATCCGCACTCGCGGTAAATAACAAATGGGCCACGTCCACCGCGTAACCATGATCCATGTGCAACGGGACGACGGGACGGCGGTCGCGGGTGGAAGCGCGATAATGCCGTTGAGCGAGTGTTGGTGCGGCGCCATTTGATCCGCGACGGAAGAACGCGTTCTTGCATGGCGGAACTTGGGCTTCGAACAGGAACGGCGAATTCAGTTTACCCGGGAGGAGGAAGCCCTCGATGCTTCGCCACAACAATATGTGAATACGTGCAACAGTAGGTACGAATCGACGATCTTGCACGCGAGCGCATGAATAGAATCTCTCATTTTGTACATTTTCTAAATTTAATAGATTCGGGATTCTTGATTTTCCATAATCGCAATCACAAAATCCTCGAAATAGATATTGTAAAATGAGAATGAATCATGAATAACAATAGTGAACGAGATAAAAAGGATAACAACGATCAAATTATGTAGCAGAAAATTCTTCGATTAATCTGAATATTTTTAAATATTTTTTTTTCTATTATTCAGGATATTCTGAAATTCCGTTTGTGATAAAAGTTTTTTCGTAGTATATTTTTCAAACAATTGCTGTGGTTTAAAGATATATTATTTATACTAACATCGACGTTTTCACTAAAAGTATATATAAAAATATGCGTGGAAGCGTGCTCTCAGCTAATTTATTACGCTTACAATTAATATTTTACATATGCCTGATAAAAAACAAACAACACGTTAAATTATTTTATATTAAAACGCATCTCCTAATGAATCTGGAAGAGCAATTCGGTATTTTCAAATACCATTAATAAAATAAATTCTTCCGCGCACTCTAATCCTAATTCGGTCAACAATTTTTAGATACAAAAATAAAAATGCCGAAAAGTACTTGAAAAGAGCTTACTTTCGAGTCAATTGACTTTGACAATTCTCATATTCTGAATAGTTACTGGAAGCAGCTCTCTCGTTAAAGTTTGATCGATGTGAACTATGGTGACCCGTAAGAGAGCTCGGAGAACGTAGCCCCCAACCGGGGGCAGAGCAGGGCAAAAGCGGGGGGGGGGGGGGGGGTCGGATCGGGTCGGGATGGGCGAAAATCTTCTCGCGTGCTGAAAACCCGTTTTATTCCCTCGCCCGGCATCGCGAGCGGCGCGGCACGGCCACGTGCTCGACTCGGGCCGATTCCGGGCCGAATCTGATTCAAGCCAATTTCAATGGTAGAGGAAAATAGTCCTCGAATCCCCTTTGAGTGCCCGACTTTAAATTTTCGATGCAATCTGCGAAGCGTCGCGCGGCGTCGCGCCGTTGCGGAAGGGAGGTCCCGTCGACGCGCGCACGCGAAAGTTGATTACTATATATATTTCAAGAACTATAGGGCGCGCGCAGTTTTGCATCTAATACACGACGACGGCAACGGGAATTGCAGCGCTGAAACAAGAAATTTGAGAGTGCTTTCCGAGCGGCGGAAATTCGCGTCGCTGAACTCGTCCGCCTGCGTATTTCCTTTTAAACAATTCCTCTTTACGTACGGGCTGGACAGACTGGAACTCGTATGACGATTCACATACGCGGACTGCGCGCTTCTCTCTCAGCGTTTCTCGTCGAGTTATTACGTTCGCGAATACGTGTAACTTAATAGAACACATTCTGTAATTCGCTGTGTCTTTCTCTCTCGGACTACAGCGTGCATTATCGGTTTATGCACGGATGTGTCTATACGCGATCATATCGGATTTCCGTAACTCCATACTGTGCTGTCGGCATACATATGGCAACAATCAGAGCTGAACTTAGAAAATCCTCTCGAGGGAATTCAAAGAATTCATCGAGAGAAGAGGAGGATATATCGGCACATTTCAATTTAATATAAAATTAAATTCGAACCAGAATCGTACAGAAAAAAAAAAGATTTCTTTAGATTTAATAAACAATTTTGTTTGACTATTCCAAAGCATATATTTCTTTGGTTCGTTTATTCGTTTTAATAAATTTTAAACAATTTCTTTAGATTTAATAAAATTTATTATAAACGATTTATTAAATTTAAAGAAATCTTTCACTTTAATTAAAGGAAAGATATCATGTCATTTCTATTCAGAAATCGACAAAAAGTTAGAAAATTGTCCATTTAAATTGCCCTTACGTTAGCACAAGAAGACGAGACTTCTCTCGTGTCACAAGAGGCAATACAAAGTTACGTAGTGTTCATAAAAGTTAACAATGTATAACGCAAGCACGCAGCTTCTGTTAAAGGATTGCAGACAAATAACATGACCTTATCTGCTGTCTTAGTAAGCAGAGATCAGCATAACAATTTCGTCTCCATCATCGGTGCCTTTACAAGGTTCGCGACTCGGCGGAGGTAAAAATATCTCTCCGTCGAGAGAAAGCTCGCCGGACATGAATAATTCAAACGCACTTCCTAGATAGCCATGTGACAATCGGGAAAAAGGACGGTCAATCGTTCGTTTTATCCTTCCTTTCCGTGCCGCGCGGGCCATCACGACGACGACGACGACAATGACGATATCTCGAGCTTGAGATAGAGGCGTTTCCATAGCGCCGCACTGTTATGGCCGTAAAATTGTTGAATAAATTTCTGGCAATCGCGCGCAAACCTATATACAATCATAATTCGATAAACGATAGGCACTCGACTTCCGCAACAAATATATGTATGTACAAGTATTATTACGTAGGCTTCGGCAATGGACGAAAGGGGAAGAAAAAAGAAAAGAATAAAAAAGGCAAGTAGGGAGGCATCGCGCGAGCAGCCTCGGCGCAGGAAGCACATAACAAAAGAACAAGAGAAGGCTGCCCACAATGAATAATGGATAGACGAAATATGCTGAAGCTCCGCGTGTGTGCGTATATATATATATATATAGATAGATGGATAGATAGATATAGATATAGAACGTACGATCCTTCCGCCTGCTCTACTCGCGCGTGAGGGTGGTAGGGGGAAATAAAAGATAAAAAACAGCATGTTGCCGCGGTAAGCTACTCCTTTCAACCCTCCGCTCGTAAAAAGTAAACGTCGGGTGTGAAATCTCATCCAGCGAGCTTCGTGACGTCAGAACGAGCGCGCGTCTATACATATATATCCGTAGTGAATATAATATGTGCGTTCGCCGCGGAAACTCGTAAGAGGAAACTAAATTATCGCGGGGGCGGCGTATACGCGGCATTCGCGCGATAGATATTCCCGGGGTACGGGCGTAGCGTGAGAATTACGAGCGGCGGGCTACTTACTTTAATAATGTATAATTAGAGAACCCAAATGCATTTCGTTATATGTTAATATTATCAGGGACTTGGCAGCTCGCGTGCTTTACGCGCGGCTGTGGTCGAAGCTTCTCTCCGCGCTCCGTTTAATATGTATTTCTCCCTCTTCATATGTTTAAGCACCCTACAAGGCTGGCTATATCTACATTTTACATGCGAAAAGAACGATGATTAGAACACGAATGCCGATGCTACACGGGTGCATTGCGACACGTATAGGTATACAGAAATTTAACATATAAAGAGTTATATAAAAATTCAATGTATTAATATTGTATCAAAAGAATAATCACGTCGAAAAAAGTTGTTAACTCGACGAGTTTTTTCTCAACTTTATTTTATTTTATTAAATTTATTTACTTCACAAGAATTTATATATCCAATTTAAATACATAAAATAAAATTAAAGGAGGCAAGAAGAAAACAAAAGGCTAAAGAAATGCTATCAAGTTGAAAAATGTAGCTAACAACGTTTTCTCAATTACGTATTATAACTTTTTAACATAATACAATAAAATTTATATTTACAATTATAAAAATAAAAAACAAACATGTTTTTAATAAGAAGTATTTTGCATAAAGTTTGTAAATTTTTTTCAACGGATACGTTTGCATAGTGTCGATTTTTCAGTGTCGAGAGTGCCCACGTCAAAATTTCGAAAATAAAAATTTGTATAAAACGCTCATACAATATTTCATTAAACAAAATATAAGAGAATTAACATTCTCCTTTTAATAATAATAATTGACATATTATCCAATTAGTTAAATTGCAGCGTTATCTTATGATTGAATATTTGAACGCGAGCATCTAAAGTATTCTAGTAAGTTAATCCTGACTGTCTCCATCTCTTTCCGAGCTTTTCTTTGTGCTTATGCAAATGCGCTTATGTGCAACGTAATGCGCATATGCGGACCGGAAGAAACGTATTAAAAGGGCGATCCTCGTAGCTCGGCTGCGGATTAGCGACGGCGACTGAATTCACGTGGATGCGGAAAAGTCGGCAACGCGATGTCGCGCCGTTTTCTTTTCGCACTTTCTTCGGCCAGCGTTTCGTTTAAGCTCGTCGTATTTATCACTTCTTTCCACATTTACCGCTGCTTTGCTGTTTTACTCACGACGAAAGCCAAAGAACAACGAAAAGAGTAGACTTTGTACAAGTGGAGTGTTAATTAAGTAATTATTCCATTCTTCGTTTCAATATTCTTTGTCGACAATGATGCCTTTTGCAAAGCGAAATGAGAATAACTGGATAATAAAGTAATTGGGGACAATATCAAAGCGTGAGAGATGGAAACGTAAAAGTGAGAAGAAGTGAGAAGACATGCGTGAAAGTGCAAAAGCGCAAGAAAAAAAAGAGAAAAAGAGGGGAAGAAGAAAAAGAGAAGAGATAGAAATGGGTAGCAAAAAATAAGAGTGGAGGCGGGACGTAACGGTGAAATAAAAGGATTTGCGCTTTATAATCGTGAGACTGTCTGGCCACGATGAATGAGCGGGCCGTTTAAAAAAGATTGGGTCTGCTGGACGGCTGGTGGGCTGGCAGCGTGCCTACCGTTTCCACTTGTCTCTCTGTCCCTCCCATTTCGTTCTTTCCATCCGCCGTCTTCGTTGCAATCGCGTTGACGACTTTGTCTGCGTATTAATGGATAAACGGATTCGATTTCGAGCCAATGAACTCGACACGATCGAAACGCGAACTCGATCGGCGGAATCGTCACTTTTTATATCGTGTTCCTTTTATCATCGTACATATTCGCCCATTCGTTACGGTTGCGCGTATAGACCAATGCCGATGAAAGTCCAATACGAGACAATTTTTAATGCCGCGTAATCCTTCTGCGGTTTCTCTCTTTCTCGCCCAAATGTTCCCCAATGAATAACGGACTGAAGTGATTTTGCGTCAAATAGTTCGATTTCCGTATGATTTATGACGACCAAAAATACATCGAGATTACTATTTAATTGATTTTATGCTTTACTGTTTAACGTATATTTGTAATCTAAATATCGTATTGACGATAATAAACTTATCAATTTATAAATATCTTATGTCGTTAAAAATAACGTTTAGATATTCAGCATAGTAACAATAATGTAAGATTGTGAAGTTTAACATAATTAAAATCAAATAATATTTATGCATAACCTTAGCTAGGGTAATATTTTCCTTAATAAATTTTATTAAGGAATAAAGAATTTCATAGCTGCTTGTTAGCATCAAATATTATTGAACTAATTATCAATTTAATACTGTAATATATTCTAGTTCAAAAGCTGCGTATGATTTGAAAAATTGAAAAATAGATATAAAATCACATCATATTTCAATATTAAGATCCGTTATTATTGGCCCGTCCTCAATTTTAATAAATATTTGTAATTTCTATCATTTTAAATAAAAAATAATTTAACGAAATATTAATTCAGAAAGACTGTTCGCTCAACCGATTAACAAAAGGTTAATAAATATATGCTGCGAACAATAAAATCTCATGACACTCTCGGTAAATTGGACATTGTAAAGGGACGGAAGCGCTTTCAACGTAAAAGAATAAAAAAAAGAGTGTCTAACTCGAGAGAAATAGCACACTTATCGTCAACATTGGTAATTCTCCGTTCCAGAAAGGTTCAACGAAGAGCTCTTTACAACAGCATCGGTATCGTCACTGAAAGCAGCCTTTGAAGTCATTTCAAAGATGCTTCTCTCTCCGCTGCTAGCAATGTGAGAGTGATAAGGGGAAAAAAAAGATTCTAGGTGTGCAGCACCGTTAAATTCGTTGACGGCGCTCAGTCGCACTTGAGTGTCATGTGTTTCCGTCGAACGGAGAAACGGACGTTTCTCCCACCATGAGAAATCCTTCGCTTACGAGTACGTGATAGATGCGTTTGACGTGAATCGCCCCGACGGCCCCCGCCGTCGAAAGCGCGATAACGGGCTTCTCGTTTTTCACTCCGAGGGAAGCCGTTGCTTCCGTTCCATATGATCGACGTATCTTTAAATCATAGCGCCGCGGTATCTCGGTCGCTCTTGCGATGGATAAGCTGCTAGGATTACAAGTCGATTAACGGGTAAATTTCTAAAGTGGCGTTCTTATTACTATTTGTCGCTGTTCGCGCGTTCTCCCGAGGCGAGATTACGTATCTCGTTGAAATAATATAAGCGCGGCCACTTTCGCCTTATCTAAGTAAAAGCAGCGGTCGGAGTAACGAATGTACAAATTTGTATTCAAGATTACTCTATTTGGGTAATGGAATAAAACTGGAATATTATCTCCCGCTGAATCTCGATGGGCAGCGACGAACAGCGTCGCTCGCGGCATTGTCTATTGAATATCTTGTGTCACGCGTTCTGGAAGCGGCAGGGGAAGAGCCTGGTAGCACTTGAACCCTGGTACTGGCCGGACTCCCTGTTTGCCGACACGGTGGTAATTACTGATACCGCTTTAACGCCTGCGCTGTGTCCGTGTCTCAGAAACCCCGGAGCCATCACGGCGCCAGGACGTACCGCAGCCTGTTTATACAGAAAGCGGAAACTTCATCGTACCCGTGGACCACCCACACACACACGCTACCGAGACCACCGTCGTGCGTGCTAACACCATCGAGCGCAGCCGAAGCAAACGGATACGACACTCCGCCGCACGAATTATGGGCGCAACATGGTGTGTCGTCAGTCATACGAAACTCGACACCATCCATGCTATCGAAATTATGGCCATACAGGCGATCTCATCATTGAACGCGTCATCGACCAACTAAAAATAATCAAGTCAACGGATTAAGAATATAATTAATTTAATATGCATGTTGTTGTCCTATTTTAAGAAGACGAGTTAAATTTAATCTCTATTTGTGACATTTGGTGCGATAGATAATTTTACTTCTTACTCACAGATGCATCTCCGCGATGAGAAAATGAGAAAATTAATAAACGGATTATTTGTGTTAATAAAAATTATGTAAAAAAAGCTATAAAAACTTTATAAATTTGTTATATATAAATTATTAAATGAAATTACTTTTTTAGCTTAAAAATATAAACTATATAAGCCGTTCTAAAAATGTATTAAACTTGTTTAATTAGTGTAAACACTTCTTTTTAATGCTATTATATTTTCGCATTTCTACGGAAGACGGAACAACAGTAGCTATTACGAAACGTACCACTTTTAACCAACAACAGAGCGATAGCGATTAATTATGTAATGCTTGGATATACGCTTCACTAATAAGTACCCGACTGTTCAAAGCTGCTGGAAAACACTGCAACTAGGTCTACACGTGATCGACAAATTTATTTTGTATCAAAAAATTGACAATAAAAATTCAAATGACTTATAATTCGTATGTAGCGTTTGTCTCCTGCGCGTAGGAAATACAAATAATTCGATAAATTAAACGACTTCAACCAACAAAGATTTTCTAATACGCAAAAAAAAACACATGCAAGTTTTTCCGAGTTTGTTGTACGAGCGGCAACGCGAAGCAATCGGAATGATACGAATCGAAGTAGCGAAGCTCGCATAGGGAAAGTGGGAGGGAAATAACACGAATAGAGAGAGAGATAGCGAATGCGGCCCATCGAGGATAATCGAACGTAGCGGGAACCCTCCTGAATCATCAGCGGCGTTGCTTCTAATTTGTACCCCTCGACCCGCAAACAGGGGAGGCTAAATAAACATTGACTGAGCTGACAGGTTCGGAGAAGGAGGCGAAGAAGTGTGGAGGTGGTACGGGCGCAATCACAGCAGCGAGATTTGGTCCGAAGGAAGAAAGTTTATCCGGTGCCCAATCAGGACTGCGGTCTGTACTGCCAACAGATCACAATACAAATATACGTTTTCCATCCCAGAAAATCACTATCCGACTTGCTCCTTTAAAATTTTAGTTTACATAATGAATGTTAGAGTAATAAAATTCATAACAAGAGTATCGATATATTAATTTTCCACTGAATTATTAATAAGTACATATGGCAAAAAAAAACAACTTTGCTGCAGTATCGAAAAATTCACCTGACTAGAGGTCCGAGAATAATTAGATCATCAAGATAATTATGCAGTAGAATGCTCAAACTGGTTGTTAAAATATTAAAATTTTTTGTAGCATGCTTATCATGCTTGAATGTTCTTCGTAATTATTTTAAAAATCAACGAAAACAAAATTACTTTTAGTCCTGTATCTAGTTAAATTTTTAGATACTGCAACAAAAGTATTCTTTCCATGTATGGAATCAGAAATAATTGTTTCATTATTTTTAATTGTATAACTTTCAAAAAAATTCTGTTTATATTAATAACTTTTTAATGCAATTGTTGAATTCAATATATTTCATCGATAATCAATAAAAAATAAAATCTATACTTTTTATTACATACAGATATATTCACATGTTTTTTCGGTTTCTATTTTTTATTATCTAACAAATTTGGTTTAAAATAAATTATTAAAATAAGTGGCTTGTACAATTATAACACAAAATAAAATTTTTAATAAAGTAAAGACATTTTTTTTTGCACCTGTTTTTTAAAAATAGTCAGAAGAAATCATAAAGAGTTAATTAAAGAGAAACTGCCTTTTACAATACATTTTCTCAGATGGCATTCTCAAGCCCATAAACTTTTACGAGCACCCTCGTTAATAAAAATTGGAAACCTAATGTCTTTAAAAGTAAATGGTTCGCGCCAAATTTTAGCAAAGGTTTAGCCGATTACAATTACGTCAAACGTGTTTAAGCTGAGAGTATATCGTCACGATTAGCCAAATGAATCCGATCGCAAATGTAATCCATGCTCCACGTAATGAACACATTCGGTTTAGTCGTTCGCGAGAGGTTTGCGAGTGTACGGCGACGCTGTTGCACATTGCCGATCGGCATGACGCGGTCGTTTAAATACAATTACAATTCGTTCCGCATCGAGGGTGGGTCACAGAGCCGGCAACACAACGACAACGTTATTAAAACGAGAACGAAATGAAAGGCAATATTCTCGCCTTTCTCACTCTCTCTTTCTCGCTCTCTCTCCCAGTCCGGAGGATTTCTTGAATTTCTCCAGATTAATTCTTACGGCGATTCTAGGTAAGTCGTCGTTTCTGCGTGTGCACGAAGCTCTTATCGTTCCGACGGACATTACATTTGCATCCACATTGTGCCGGTGTTTGCGGGGTGGCGTCGCTGGAACTTATTTGGGACACAAAACACGCCCGGTAAACCCCGACCGGCTCAAAACGGAAATTATTCAATTAGCTTAAAATCCCGGTGGTGACCGAGTGGCCTCATTAAAGAGCGGGCTAAGAGGATTTCTCCATGAAGTAGGTTGATACGAAACCCCGAAAGCACCAGGTAGCAGTGAGTCTGCTAGATCACCAGTGACCTGGTCTGCTGTCATAAGATTCAAGCGTTGTAGCATCGTTGATATTGAGCTCTACAAAGACAGCACGTCCGCCAACACCGTTCCGTTTCCCAACTATTTCCCAGAGAAAAGGTAGAAGGAACGAAGGATCAAAGATAGATAATGCAGTAGCGTCTTACTGAATCATTGAATACAGTGAGCTTCACATACAATAAAGCTTCGCTCGGCGCGCACGATACGTTTTCCGAGATAATCAGCAACGGAAATCTTACAAAAATAATTTTGAGAAATTGAAATTTATCTCTGACCTCAGTGTGATAACAAAAGAAAAATAAATTTCAATTTTCCAAAATATATTAACCTCTTTTCGCACCATCTTTCGTCCCTCTTACGATAAACATTTTAATATAAAAATAATTAAAAGAATTAAAAAATTTTTTCTGAAGCAGTAAATTGCACCCATTGGGCAACGTATCGAATGAATTGTTATTTTCCTGCTATGCCTCGCGATGATTCTTCTATCAAATTCGTTACCAGAATCTTTATTTACACAGAAAAATCTAATTGCGGTGATCTAGAAATACGAACAAGGATGTATAGGAGTTACGTTCATATCCACGTACATCTATTTTCATTGTCTACGCTACTTTCTGCGGATGATTGCCGTATCACAGATCCCACTGCTTACTCTAATATGAGCCTGCAATAGCGCATAAATAGCTCCGGCTTCAGGCGTAGTCCTCTTACTGATCCCCGCTCGCCTCAACCCCTGCGGTGGGATCCGGGTATACCGTCTGCAGTAACTGCCGCTCGTAGTTCCGGGATTCCTTATGTAAATGGTTATCACAATAGCTGCAAAACGAGAGCAGAAGGGAGAGGGGGGGGGGGGGAAGGGAAGAAAAGAAAAGGAGAGACGACTGCGGATGCAGGTGATAGGGAGCAGGGAAGGCCGATAAGGACTCGCTGTCGAGCTTTTCCAAGTCGTCCGCCTACCACGAGAACTACGGGCGCCGCGCTATCGCAAACTCCGTGTAAAGGGTGCAGTTAAACTTTATTGGCTACGGCAATAGTACAGCGGGACAGCCGAGGCCACGGTTCTTCGAAAAGATTCGCGCTATAAGAAGTGGCACGACAGGCGAAACGTGTCACGGCAAGATCTCGAACGCTCGCAATCTAACGGGCTTGCCTAATAGTCACGTTTGGATCTTGAAATTCGTATCAAGTGAGGGGCTCGTCCGTATGCGGTTGTCGGAAACGTGCGGCGTGATATCAAATGAGAAAATGTGAATTGCAACATGGTGTATTGTTAGTATATACCCGGGGCGCATTCAGGGTCTCGCATGTTTTTCATCCACAGTTTCCGTGACCAATTTAAAATTGACTTTTTTTTCCTGGGGAAAATTTGTTTTGGTCGGTTACATATGATTTTTTTATATTCAATTTTCCGCTGAAAAAAAGAAGAGAGAAAACCTTGTTGAATAAATTTTATTTGAAATTAAATAAAAAAATATATATCGGATTATTTACTCACACTTTTTAAACTTAATTTAAAGTGAAAATTAGAAAACTAGAAAAAAATTTTAATGCAAAAGTTATAACTATTCATCAAAATTTCCTTTAAATACAACATTCATATGGAATATTGTAATAAAATAAATAAACGCAAAGAAGCATGAATTGTGGTTTCATACAAGCAATCAGCAATGTGTTGTCGCTTTAGCTGAATAAAGAGATGCGTAAGCACAATATGTAACTTCATAGAAAGTGTAATACGTTAACGTTAGTTTAAATGTCCGTGTATATAGAGTGTAATTAACCGTGGATGCCATTTTCGTATACAAAATTTCCGATATGTACATTCGTGAGCAACAAAATGTTAGCTTGCCGCTAAAATCGGATTCCACCGAACACGTTCATGCGGTGCAACACGCAAATGAAGAACAAACTAATTGGCTACGTACCTGCGATTAAATAAAGTGTATACCGCGATAATAGCCAATAACACGTTTTCCTCGCGCATTTCATCGGGCGAGTATATTTTCTACAAATAAAAGGCGAATACTTTTCCGCGAATGCAATTTCGCGCGAATGCAATTCTGCGACAATGCCGGGCGACCTTTGGCGTTCGATGGGATTACCGGGTGTTGGGAGAGCAACTATTTGCAGTTTGGCCAGACGAGTGACCATTTCAATTAACATTATTCGCACATCTTCCGCGCCGAAAGCTCCGTCGACCGGATTCAAATTGAAAGGGACTGTGAGAGAACATTAAATCTGTCCAGCACTATGTAGCTTGTTTAAAAAGTGTTAAAATTTATACAAAAATGTTTAGTTTTGAAATATTCTGAAACAATGCACACGACATAGAATGTTGATATGCTATGTACCATGAATGCATTTATATAAAAAAATAACCAAGTTAAGAAATAAGTTACACACATGTCGGAAAACAATCCATTTCGCGAGTCTATTAACAGAAATATTACATTTTACCGCAGGCTATGTCATGTTTTTTCATGATAACGTAACTTTCATCACAAAAGACAATTACACAAAGGATTAAGAGTCACGGTCTTTAAGCCGTAACATTAATCGTGCGAGCTTTGAGAAATGTACTCGTAATTAACGAAGAGAACTGCATACGTAATTTCACAACGTATCTTATGTATCCGTACTTTACTCTTTGAAATAAATGACGAAAGAAATACTCAATTAGCGTAATAAACCACTAAAGATAAACTTGTCTAACAATCGCGTTGATTAAAAATCGGTTAACGATTTTCATAAATCGCAACGTAATTATCTACTTTTACTATCTACTTTTAAATGTAAAATTCGTGAATCATGCGTTAAAATACAATAACAATGCCATAAAGTATACTTCACAAACATTTCGTAGAATCTTTTCCAAGTCTTACGATTAGTAACGTCTTTATGATAAACAAATTATAGAAAGATCTATGAAAGAAATTACATACTGTAAACAAGTTACAGTTAAATATAAATTTTTCGACGAAGAGATATTTTCGATTTACGGCCGATAAATGCCGCCGGCAGAGAAGTATAGAGCATGGAAGTAGATACAGTCATCGCAGGAACGATTGCCGGAGTATCCGTCGGATCTACATGAATTGAAACAAACTCAAATGTATTCCATTTCGTGGTACGCATAAAAATTCATAAAGAGCACGACTCTGCATTATTCAGGGTGACTCGGTCTGTTGGAGGAGCGAATAAAGAGGGAGATCATTATAATTTCGAAGGAATCCGGGTATTCGTGTGCCGTCGATATGTTCCTTTAACGTAATATACTGGGACTTCCTCGTAGTTCCCTTCTTCCCTTCTTCCGTTACGACAGCGGCATGACTTTCCCGATCGATTCGCGGCACGTTAATATCGGTCGCCCTGGATAAATTGCTCAAGCGTCGAATACAGTGAGAAACCGCGCCGGTAGCGCGACGTGTGCGGACGAGACGTATAAATTTGTGTACAAATAACGGCGTTTAACATGTTTGTAGATGGCGCGGATTCAAATGCAAATATCGCTTTAAGCGCGGCTTTGCGCCACGCAGTTACAAATTACCTGAATTCCCGAGGCCTTATGATCCTAGCCGGAGTACGAATTATATTTATCGCTCTGGCTATATTCGTGGAAAATTGTATTTCTCGGCGTATGTTATTACAATGATTAGCGCATCCCAAAAAATCAAGTCGTAATAATTAATGGATATTAAACATTCACCTTCCCGTCAAGCTTCGCGCGCGTACCTCGTATTTCCTCCGGCATGCATTCATTTATATATGTACAACTCATTTGTTTTGTTTACAAATATTAGCCAGGCTGATATAATTTATTATCATATATGTATAAGCTGCTATACGTTCGCGTGGCAATACGTAATTCCCAAATTGTGCATATTGGCATTTAGGTAATGATCCAAACAATTTTGAACGGTTTGATTAAAGTACGAAAATAGCATTGCGCAATAACAGGAAACTTTAAGTGAACTAATGTTTTCCAATAATTATAATTTGATTATTCGTAATTTACTTCAAAACACTAAAAATTTGTGTACAATAAGCTGAAATATTTGACGTACAGACACGTAACCGGAGAGCCGATTTTATTCAAGCAGTGGATACACTTACCAATTGAGGCACACGTGCGCATTGCACGTCGAATTTCGAATTCCGAATCGACGCAAAATCCCGCCACAATATTTTCACGGAATATCCGTCCGTCCGCCAATCTGATAGCCAAAGTTTGCTGTCGTCCAGGGAATAAAGATCGCAATGTCCCTTCGCGAAGTGAGCGTGACGGACGAGAAAATTGCCATTGATTTTGTCGCAAGCGCACGGATGTACGAGGGTTACCGGCGAGTCACGTTCGCTCGTCAAATCTTACCGCGTAAGCGGCCCGATTGAAGGGGTGTCTACGAGAGAGAGGTCGATGGATACGTGTACGAAAACTACGAACGGGAGGAAAAATCAGAATAAGATTGAAGGAGAACCGGGGCGGGGGGAAGGGGGGAAAGAGGCCGGCAATGATGTGGTAGGATGTGTAAGATCGCGTCAACCATCGGCACCACTTGGAATTCGAGACGAGCAGAGGGCGAGTGAGAACGCGCCGGAATTACATTTTGACGGCGTCGTTTGTCAGAAGTGGCCGAGATTATTAGGTTTACGAGTGGCTGGCCTCACAAGCGTCCATCGAGAGACGGATGGCGAAAGAGAGACAGCGAGGTGCGCGTCGACAGAGGGGACAGGACATACAGGCGGCGGGAAGAGATAGGAGAGAGGAGTAAAAGAGGAGGAAGCGAACACGAAGAGGGCGAACGGGAGGGCACGCGGAGAGAAACGAGATACCGAAGGAAGAGAACATGGAGAGGGAACCCAGCGGTTGGCCAAGCGGATAAGCCATTGAGAGATTTCTCTCTTGCCTTACTTTCCTCCATTGACGTCGATTCGAAGCTCCGGAGACGTAAAGCTCCCGGCGGTGCTTCGGGAAGCATCCCTCTCTTTCTTTCTTTCTCTTTCTCTCTCTCTCTCTCTCTCTGTCTCTCTCTCCCGTGCCCTCCTCACCCACCGCGTCATATCGTCTTTCCTTATCGTGTGCGTTACACGCGAAACGCCCAGCGCGATTTTACGATTCGTGCTCGGATTTGCCGATATGTCAGATTCGCAAGCTCTCTCCCGATTTCGTCGCGGCCTCGTATGGAGGGTTTTTAGAAGTCTGCGAGATTACCTGATATGGTGGGAATAAAGCGTGCCGTATCGCGACGACGCGGTATTACCTGCCGCCGTTGACAAACACCTCCCAGGTGCGCCGCATCGTAATAGGAAGAGGCCGAAATTACATTTTCTGCGCGCCACGCTTTTTTCCGCGCGCGCAATTTTAGTCCGCAATCGACAGTAATACCCCGCGCGTATGTCAGCGCGCGAGATAAACTGGATTATGCAATATGCAACTTTCATACGCGTTGGTCCATTGGCTGGCTAATTGAATGTGTGTTGATCACGAATTTGATCATAGACTGCGACGAGGACGCCACACGGCTCTGAATATTGAATAAGTTACTGATTAAGGCCATCGTTTCATAATTCCTGTATTCCAGGTAAATCGATAATCTCGAACGCTATACCAGCACAAACTGTATAAGTTATAATTAGATGAATAATATGTACCGATAACACACAATGATAAATATCTACAGCTTTTGTTGGAAGTGGTAACGTTTCTATTATGCAGAAATGAGAAATCATCTCGAAAGCGCGACATGACACGGTGAGGATAAAACATTTCTTTTTAATCCAAGCAAATTCAAATCGCCATTGAAGTTTATATCTTTTTATAAATATTCCCTGTAATCCGTTGACTTCCGCATATTATGATTTTGCCGAATAAGTCTGCAAAGAGAATTTTTCATGAATTAAAAGGAAAGAGAGGGAGAGAGGAAGAGAGAGGAGAGGCATGAACATGATGGTGGTGACGATGTCACCATGGATCAACAATTTCAACTCCCAGCGGGGTTTGTCCATCGTCTAGCCACTCGCTCCTACGTTCCCGTGAATTTTCTGAAAGCCATGAGGTTAGCTAGCGGTTATAATTCACGCCGTTTCGGGCCATGGTCGACGGCGAGGACGGATGTCCGCGTTGGAATACGACTTCCGTTTGCCGCGCGACACGAACACGCGGACGGGAATCGGTGATGATGAGAGGGACGGAAGAAAGGGAACGAATCGCCGCGCAACGGCGGACAGAGTTTACATTGAGAAGAATGAGCTCGCGCAATCTTGCGAAGTCTGTAATTCAGCCGACGGAATATGAGATTGCTTCACGGAGACTTTTCGCGCTATTAGCTATAAGCCTCGTCTGTTTCTCCGCCAGCGAGACTTTCTCTCTAATCCCCGCGAGGGTCACCTGTGACCTTTTCGAACCGCAGTTTTCGATCATCGGGCGAGAATCCAACTGAACGCGTACACTCGGATGCACACACAGTCCTTCGGTGTCTCGGCATTGTTACCGAACCGTATAACGAGAAGTCCGCGTGCTGTCGTCCGAGTCGTTCCACAGGATGGCAGAGAAGAGCAAGCCAGCCGGGTCGCGGGAAATACAGTAAGTAGGAAGAGTGGAACGAGGAGAGAAAGGAGAATGACGGGGGTACGCTCAAGGAAGTGTGCGAAAAAGAGAGGAATTCCATTGGGGAGAGAACGTCCGGCGCAGTAAAGAATTCTCTCCCGCCGCTCGCTTTTCCCATGCGACGATAAGACAGCGCAATAAATATTCTCTTCCGCAGGTCTGCCACCGGCGATCTCGCGCGCGAGATAGACGCGGAGTTTGGAGAAGTGAAGAGCCGACCGGCCAACGCGCAACGGCGCGGCGCGGGAGTAGATGACCCGAATTGATTTCGCATCGCGGCGCTTTTCGCGGACCTTGGTGGTCCTCGCGTTTGCTTAAGTCGGGCGACGAGCATACGCGCCCGATTGTATCATTCGCAGATTGTGGAAATTCAATTACACAATTATCTTTCTTCCCCCTTATTGCTCCCGACTATCCTCCTCCCCTCCTTTCCCCATCCTCGTTCCTCACCGTTCTACTGTCTCGTTAGATTTCACGGGACGACAAAGCGGAAGGAACAGGGAAATACCGGCCCTGACGATAAGCTCGACGATAAGTGGAGGAATTCGGGAAAATTTCTAAATGGAATTTCTGATAAAGACGAAAGCGGGCGCAATGCAGACGGTATAACCTAGGGCAAGTACGCCCTAGCCGGAGAGCGAAATCATACTTTTCGGTATTGCTGAAACTATTTCAAGAACGTGGCGTAGAGTAGCGGCCCTGCACTTTTTAAACAATTTCAATAATCCCAAAAAGTGACGTTTCCCTACAGAAAGAATCTCCCTGGCGAATTTCAAACCATTTTAATAGCAAAAATTTTTTTTATATAAACAAAGTTTTTCTTTTGAGAGCCCCAATTTTAATATGAATATTAAAGATCGTAATTAAACTTTTATCGACATTCGAGTTTAGAAAGAGAATAAAGTTTTTATTCCATCCTCTATTATAAAGTTGATGAAGCCGCTACGCGGATCGATTATTAATGAGGTCTGGGCCATTATTTGTTGGCGGTCGGTATCCTTATCCTTATGCACTAGTGTAATAAATTAAGCTGTGAATACGAATAATCCTGATAATGCGTTGTTGTACATTATTGATATTACGACAATGAGTTTCGTGCGTGGGAAATACCATTGGCAAACGGGTTGCTTCGAGTTTATATAATCCGCGTATTATGAAAGCATAGCGCATGTTATAGCGCAGGATTTGCGGCTATTTTCTGATCTAAAGCGCTGTTTAATACGAATTGACTTTACTACTGCATTGATTACAAACTTTAGTCGATACGCTGCAGCGTTGCATAGTTCATATTAACGTAGATCTAGTAGATAAATGAAAACTAATAGAGCGTATATTAATGTGTAATATCTAAGAATTTGTAATGTATATTCATTAGAAGAATATAAAACATCGTGCGGTAAAAAAATATTTCTCGAATCAAAAAAAATATATCGCTACGTTTAAGAATCGCTCGTCGTCCTCCAAGTGCCAAACTTCACCATTTCAAAGATCACAGAGTTATGTTATACTTGCTGAGAAATGTGTGGACATCAGACAAATATGCCGGCAGAGATAATTCCATCAAAGTAACACGCTCGCGCTCGCGAATTAAATTGCCTGCGTATATTTGCGCACAACGGCGCCAGCTCAGTAAGGGTGTCAGGAAATTTTCGTTTTATAATGACGCAATTAAAGCATAATGCAGCAACGCGCGTATCACATTACGCAAATGCCACGGGTGGATGTCCTGACAGGCGAAAGACGGGGAAGAGGTACGATAAAAGGGGTGCAGCAACGCAACACCGAGTGCGAGCTCAGTAGATATATGGGTATACATGTGCATAGTTGGCGCTGCAAAGGGAACACGCGAGGATTAAAGTGGAAGGTTCGTTGAAAATTAACCGTAAACTCAATTAATCCTGAAAGCGACGACGTCGGGCTCGCGTGCATTAGCGCAGGCATTACTAAAAAGAAGTCGTGTTTTTGAATCAGCAGTAATTAGCGCGACAAATTAAAAATCACACTTTAAATCGATAACAACACGGTACTACGATAATATCAACTCTCGTGTTATTTTGCCCATATAAATACGTGATCAGATACATAACCGTTCCCTCCGACAATAGTTTATCCTAATCAAATGTTTGACGAATGCACTCGCCAATTGTATATGAATTGTTCTTTTTCGGTAACATTTATATTAGTACACAGTTTATATACATTATCGTATACGAGGATGAACTGAAAGGATATGCAAAGCAAATTATGACTCCGTTTACTGCTCGATCTGAAATGCCTAGTTAATGTTATAAAAGCAATAGTCGTTGGGAAAGTACAGTAAAAACGGAAATACCTCTTGAAACGTATCTTGTGATAAAAATTTAATGAAACGCGCGCGGCAGAAGATAAGAAAGAAACAAAGACGCAATATCTTTTTCAAGTGATTTAAACATTAAAATACCCCGCCTGCAGGCGAGTAGAATCGACAGTAACCAAACAGAGTTGGAAGCGTTTCTCATATTTTATTAGGCACCCCGCCACTACCAAGGCTCTTTTTACATGCCGGGTGCATTTTTAACGGGCATGGCTTTATAAATACAAAACTGCGAGTGTGCTGCAATTCAAGGCGCGAATATCGCTGCCGCGTTTCCTACGGCGCGGCGACCGCTATCACGAGAGTAATATTTTAGCGATAAACATGGGAGAGGTGAGGCGACGGCGTGCAATAATGATCAGGAAATACGATGCCGTGGTATCGTCGAAACACGCACCTGTTTCGAGTTCCCCATAGTGTAAGCTACGCGATGTCTAGATCGCTTATTATCTCAATAAGGGGATCGTCTTTTAAGTACGTCGTTGTTTAACCTTTATCTGGATAACTGGTGCCCGGATGCTTTGATATAGGTATACGTGTAAAGAACTGATACGAACAAGCCGGATACTTTGTTGGTTATATTTAGATCGGCTTTGTAGAAAATTCGTATCACATGTATCAGAATACATTCTGTGCAAAAACGGTAATGGGAGTTTATAGTACACATAACTTATATCAATTTTATCATACTCAATTTCCTCGGATATTCGATATCTTCAATTAAAGTATTATATAAAGAATAGCATAAAGTACACATATAAATCAGTCATGTCATTAAAACGCAATTATAACTGTGACAGAATTTTATACGAGCTACCATAGTTAAGGGAATTTTTATAACTGTAATACTTAAACATAAAAAGAGTAATGTTTAACAAGTGAAATTGATTTCTAAAAATGAGGGGATACATTTTCATAAATTTTCCCCTCATCATTCAAATCTTTTATTAAGTAAGCATTTCAAAAATCGCTTTTGAACCCTTCAATTATGATCTGAGCCTAGCTAACTAACGATGCATGTTTGGCCTCAAGCAGTTAGTATGCATGACGTTCTACGAGCGACGATACATCGCGTGTGAAACTATTGTCTGCCGCCGATTGCTTGCTAATATCATCTGCTAAAGGATCAATGTTAACGACCATGCACGTAATATATCGGATTCCCATTATAATCAGGGAGTAAGATCGACTGCAGCATTGCGTACGTCAACTGTGTTGATTGATAAGACCGTCACGTAATGCTGCACGATTATGTTCACCTGCTGTTGCCGGCAAGAATAAATCGATTCGAGTAATTGCACGGTAGTATGCTAGGGAAAAAAAAGGGAAAATGAAGATATTTGTATGCAAATTTTTAACCATTAAATAAATGACATCAATCATTACTCGTGTGAAAGCAACAGAAACTCGTGTAATACTTTGAGAATCGATAATTGCATTACATAAAACATCGTAATTATACCGCAAGCTTAACGGCATTAAACTACTGTAATAATCAACACTTTAAAAGTGGATTTAATTAGAGTGAAAGACCATCCACATATTTAATTCCCGCGGTACTCTGTCCACGGTGTTAAATTATAACGCGAGGGCAGAGCATTACGCGTACAACGTAAATTCAGTCTCAGCGGAACACACCCCATCCCGAATTTTTCGATGGAAACGTGGCAGCGCAGTCCTTTGATGGCAAAAGGGAGAGTCCCTTCTGGTAGCCGGTAGGTCTACGAGTGTAGTGGCAGTTCGTTAAGCTTGCGGCCGCCACTGAATGAACGTAATGGAGTGGGCCGGCACGGTAATCTAAATTTCTCATGTCGGGGAGACGATGTAGCCAGGCGACGCGGCGCATCGCATCGACGTTCCGCTCTCCTCGTCGCGTACACGCGTCGGCCGCCCTGAGGAGAGAGCGTGGTCCTCGCGACGAGGGATAAGTCTCTCGCGTAGTGCGCGCTCGAATCAGCCGCTCTCTCGGAACCGTAATAAAAATTCACGCGGGTCGGCCATCATGCGACCGACACGCACCGCGTATCTTTATGGTGGCCCATAAAGCCGCGTAATTGTGAAATATTGCCGGGCATACGGGCGACGGGATGGCGATGAAAAAAAAAAAAAAAAAGAAAGAGGGAAGAAAAGAACGAGACGACGCGAGTGGAGGCGAAAGCGGAGGAGGAGAAGGGCGTAGGAAAAGACGTGCGCGCCGCGACTCACCCCGATGGAAGCCGTCTAAAAATGTCCCTGTCCGATACTCCGGCAAAAAAAAAGCCCGAATAAATCAAACCGTATTACATCTCCGGATAATGCAAGATCTCAGCTTGGCTTAGGCCGGGGCCAGGCCGGGCGATGGCGAGACGGGCAAATGCAGGGGCTGGCGAACCGATAAAAGCAAGTCGCGACGGCGCGTACGTTTGTGCGAGTTCCCCTTTAACGAGTCGTGGCATGCGACGGCGACGGTGGCGGTGGCAGCGGTGAACGTCGTGCAGCCTGCTGAATTACTACATCTGTTACCGCGATGCGTCGCGTATACGCGCGCTCCCGGGAGATATCCCCGATGATCATCGAGGCGTACATGCCTCTCGATCGTCAGGAGAACGGCGGCGACGGCGCCGGGAAAGCCGGGAGTAGGAGGAAGGGAGAAATTGGTTCCTCAGCGCGAGGGGCTATTAGACCGAGCGACGAGATTTCACGCCGCGTCGACTCCCTCCCCCACCCTCCTACGCGAAGATAATCATCGGCGATATTGCGTGATATAAAACGGCGATAATATGATTTATGGGCCACCAAGAATGTAATCCTGAGTTCTCCGCCGCGCGGAGTGGAGCTATCTCGATACGTTCGGTGGTATCGATCGCGCGGAGAGATCTGTATGATTTAGCAGAGCTGTTCCCGACATTCTTCTCTCGACGACTGAATTTGCAGGACGTCGATCCGGGATTGCGCGCGACTGGAAACGAGAAAATGAAGAGCAAAAAGGAACTACAGTCCGACATGCTTTGCAAAATTATTCCGATAAACGTCACGTACTCCTTCATCAATAATAAGACTCAATAATAAGAACTGGATATCGACTCGAGTATCTATCCGCTCTTAAATTGGAGGCAAAGGCGGTTATGCTCATAAAGTTATTACTGCACGCTCAATTGGGCATCGTAGAAGCATGCTTTCGGTTCTGCGATGCATCGATCCTTTCTATCTTTCATTTGAAAGTTACTATCATATTTTCCTCGAGAGACGATTATAGTCGTCGCCAAGAAGCACGCAAATCAAACCACCAAATCACATTATAAGATCTCGACCTACCGTCTTTATCACAGATCTTCACTAAACGCGAAATTTACAAGTTTGTTTGCTATTGAGAATATGTAGTAAATTTAAAATTAAAGTATTTAAAATAGAGATACCAAAATTTAAAAAATGGTGTACAATATTACATGAAATTAGAAACTGAATCAAAATATTTCTTTTATTCTACAAACATGAGATTAAATTTTTTTTAAGGAAGGGAGTCAGTGAACTTTCGCCTATTTTCCCCAGTCCAAAAAAAAAGTATACAAAATATATTCGTTTCTTCTCTTAGAAATCATGTTTTATCTATTACATACGTATTATATGTAAAGTATGCGTGTCCATTACTTTATTAACTTTTAGCTCTCTACAGTCTTTACTTCAGACTTTCAAATTAGGTGTTCGCGAGAACAAGGATCGGACTAATATATGCAAAGTGAATATGTTGATTTACACGTAGCTCCGTCGCCTTTACGATGTTTCGTTCTGAGAGTGATCCATGTGATCCGTTTTATCAATATTTTGCCTCGCGTTTACACCTTTAGCCATCACATTATTGCGCGTCGTGCCATAAGCCCCCAAACCTCCATCCTGACGCGCCGTGTTCGTGATCAGACGGTGAATAGGAGAGCCAGTTACCCGCCACGGATGAAGTCGTAAGCCGACGGTCGTGTGATTCGACGACCAGGTGGGATTAGGATCCAGGAACGACTCGTCGAGCCAGCGCTCGCTGGAATTCGCGAGAATACGAGAGAGAGTAAATGAGAGAGAGAAAGAGGGGGGGGGGGGAAGAGAGACGAAGAGGACCCGTCTTGTAGGAAAAGCAGAGAGAGGGGTCTTACCGCGGAGGGAATTGTAAAGGGAATGTACGATCGGGACCAACGAGTTTTGTCGCACTCGCACGCTGATATTACGCATACGGTTTCACCTGGTCCTGCTGGGATTAGAAACTTCGACCTTTCGAAAGGTGACGATCGTTAGATAGACAAGTAAATGAAGAAAAATATTGCATATAAAATATTGAGATACGTTCTTAAATTATACGAAACGTACAATTTAAGAACATAAAGCAACAGTTTTTGAAATCATTATTTAGGCTATACACGGTAATCGTTTGTTTTGTATTCTCAGTTTTTGTGCGATGTGCATTCACGTTTTATTATTCGATACGGCCAAGTCAATAGTACAAAGTTAGTTAAACCATTGTTATTCCGTAGTTTGAAGCTAGATCAATCACTGCTATTGTATAGTTTGAAGCTAAAGCAGCGGATACATATTGGTCATATCGCTGGCTAACACTAAAACACAAAGTGGCATCGATCATCTAGCTTGTAAATATAACACAAATAAAAATAACTAATGATTAAAGTCTTTTAAGTAGTTTTCATAAGAAATAAGTTTTGCTGTAAAATTTAAAGGGTCCTCGTGTTTTCACTCGTTACGTCCGAGAGTGAAATGCCCAGCGCGGTCTTTTCCGATACGCGTTGTCGCTTTCACTAAAAAGACTAGAATAATTTATGTAAACCACGATTCGTTTGCAAGGATATAGTGGTCAGTGCCGCTTTCGCGTATTCCCGACTAGGTTTGCATCGATGGTCGTAGCTCAAGAGAACGCAGGTGTAAGCCCGTAGAATTTCGTCGGCTGTGACGTAGGTGTCCCTATGGTTAACCAAGCTGTCGGACTGTTTCTCTCCTGTTGACACAAAATCATCGAGCGGCCATCTGCGGCTTACCTGCTCATCTATCGATACTGTTGACCGGCCTGCTTGACGGATTAGTTCGACACTGCTCGTTCGCAAACACTTTAACCGCTTCGAAGGTATAGATGCAAATAAATCACGCTGCCGTTGATAAACGATAGTGTACACCTCGGGTACGTGTTACTTAAAAAATAGGTGTTAGAACTATCCCGTTGTGGCGGGCATAGCAATGTAATTAATCTTCTACGCGGTAATTCCATTTTAATTAATCTTCCTCCTCGGGATTACGCACGGTGTTTGAATTAATACAAGAAGGGAGTGGCGTTCGCAAAATTCAACGCAGCACTGTTACCATAATTATGTCAGGGAGTCTTTACGAATTAATGTTAGCGCGATTCTTTGCGTTTTTGCGAGCTATTCCGGACCGCGAGCTGTCTCATTGTAGATTTATGATCGCAATTGCACAAGTAGGAAACTGTAACATTGAAATGTATAAAATAGAATTTTCGTTATACCAGCCAGGAGATTCTACAGCCGAGCTATTTAATAAAACTGCCACAACTAGTACAACTGATAAAAAAGCCAGCCTTAATAAAGTTTATCTTGCACTGTATATCACAATAATATTCGTAATTGACATGTAAAATATAATTATATGCCATACACTAGAAGAATTTTTTAAAATGTACGTTTTACATAATTTGTGTTGTATTTGTTACGTCTCTTTAATTGCGGTAGTTATACATATATTTTTAGACCTCTGTTAAATAAGAATAATTACATATGATCAAAGTACATCATATACGAGTCATATCATAGTTATTATATAAATGTGAGTTGTAACTAATTTCAACATGAATAAAAATGTCACGCAAAGAAAGCATCGTCATATACTTTGACGTCCTATATACTTTCCCCTCCTACTTTATCCTAGCGTCACAATGCCACGTTAATTTGATGAACGCACCCAACGTTAACGTCGATTTACTCAACATCTTTGGAACCCGTTTCACGTATTTTTATCGCGGCCATTTTCCATTGCCGCCGACGCTCTTTGTCGCGCGTTCAATTCGATCACTTCGCCGATTCCGCGAAGAGGTTTCCAGCAGCGCGAAATTCGAGAATCAAAGTGAACTTTGCACAGTTAACCCATAATCAGCGCTCGACTCGCGCGCGCCCGACATTAACGAGGGCCGATCCGCGGCTTTTCCCCGCGGTCATCGATACCGATACAGCCGGCCGAATGGTTTCCGGTAATTCAGCACTGCCGCGCTCGACCACAAATTATATGCATTTTATCGCGCGCCGCTCCGAGCGGTGTAACGCAGCGAGTGTGGGACGTGCGTGCAATTTCTCGCTACCGCGTCCGCCGCTCGTTGTTTCATACTCGTGTTTCGTATCACTACATAGGGGAGAAGAGCAAAAGTACGCGGAATCATCACTCTCTCTCTCTCTCTCTCTCTCTTTCTCTCGAGCGGCGGCGGCGGTGCGGCGCGGGTTTCGTTACGCGCGCACATACACGGCAGCTGCGGTCGGTTGGTCGGCCGGCCGCAACGCGATCATGCCGGCGGCACGACACGATCGTTCCGCGGCCTGAAAAAACTACACCGCGGGAATATAATCGTTATGACTCGTGCCGCGAGCTATACCTCGCGGTTTTTCCTCATTTCCCGTCGGCCCTCTCGCTCTCCTTCAGTTATTCTGTTATTTTTCTCGACTTCTCTCACTCTCTCTCTCTCTCTCTCTCTCTCTCTTTCTTTCACGTCTCTCTTTTCTTTTTCGATTCGTTCGGCTCGCGGCGTACGCAGGTGTCGTGACTGAAACACGTACGCTCGTAAATCGGGTGGAAGAACTGTAGTTAAATGGCTGTTCGGTAACTCGTTCCCTCACGCCCGGCCCTACGCTACGGCGCCGTCGTCCTTTGCCGCGAAAGTAAAACGCGCGCGGTACATTCCTTTCGTCGTGCAATGACGTGCAAATGTAGGGGCCACGGCAATCGCGCGCGGCTTTATAGCCGGTAAGACGGCGGGGGCCGGTTCGGATTACGGGGGAATTCAATAAGGTATCTTGCGAATATCGCCGAGAGGTGTGTGCCATAGTGTGCCTCTGCAACATGTAATGGATACAATACCACCGGTTGTACCAATATATTCGTACCCCGTTAATGAAGCCGATGTTACAGATGGAGGATCTCCGCGTATAAGCAGCGATTATTACGTAAAGCTAGATCAGTGGGTCGGCAAAGCGAATTAAGATTGATCGTTTCCTCGATAAAGGACGTGATATGTAAGCCTAATGCCACTTAAGTACCAAATGAATAAATCTATCCAAACATGTCTCTTCCAGTTATTCCCTAGCACTGCTAAATGGCGCAAGTTTTCTAATACGTTTAAAGAAGACCAATTATTCCCTCCCCTCGCCCTTTTCCACCCCAGATGCTGAGTCTTACAACCGTCTCTAAATCCATAAAAGATCCCAAGTTAGGTAGTTACATTAAAATACCATCGTCCTGTTCTGCTGGTAACGGTCGACTTTCCAACAATGTATTTTATAATGAGTTTCGCGGCAATTTTCGTCCCTTCTGATCTCCTTACACACCTTTACCTCGTGCCAGAAGAAGGCTGTTCCGATATTATTTACGACATTAGAGACGTTAGTCTTAATGACATAAGATTAATGTTTTTATCCTCGTGAAAATAATTTCCGCAATTCGTGCGGCGCGCAGTGAATTTCACAACTTGCCCCGCGTTGCAAGAGCCCTACGCGGATAATACGGGGCTGTCATCGTTGAAACACGCGTGACCGTAAATCCGAAGAAGGGTGGTACTTAAAAGGCTGCACGTCGCACGCCTCCCCGTTATTCACCCTACGTGACGCTCGTTTTTGCGCCGATGCAGGCAAGCGGTATGCAGAATACGCCGCTTTCGTTCGTAGTCAATGATGTGCAAATGTTATAAGCATAAATTACATCTATCGTATTAAACATCACGAGAGATTCGCGCAAACTTAACAGTTTAAGTCACCCATTACATCTCGCACATATCGCATTGATTTCCTTGTCAAAACTTTTCAAAAATGTATAATCACGTTTATACATATATTAATGTTACATTCTACGACGTAATAGAAATTGTTTTTTGAAAAGAAAAGTTAACGGAGAAAGTTACAGTGAATGGCAATGAAGTTGAAGTAAAGTAATAACCAGGTTTTCAGTTTATTCTAATTTGTCTTCGAAATATCCAGTCGCCGGTTTATTACGTGAAAGGTAGATGCGAATTATCGATATCGTTATTAATAGCTATTATTCGATACGATTCGTACATCATCATAAAGCGAAGATTGCTAGTTTTCTCTTTATTCCCAATAAACACGCACTCCTCACAAACATATTCAACGAATAATTCAAATATAAATAGCGTCTCTGTAATCTTGTAACTTTACGGATCACTATACAAGATGGGCTGATTCATTCAGATAAAATACTGTTTAAACTACAACGAATATTCATGTTTAATCTGTAAGCGAGACTGTGACTTTTTCATGAAAGTATTGTTATTGTTCTTTACAATATATATTTAAATAACGTGTGTGAAGTTAGCATCTCAAAGTTTAGCATCTCATAAAAATACTGCAGAATTACTTGCATCCAGCATAGTTCTACAGTTTTTGATAGGTTTCAACAATAATTCCGTTGAATTACCTATTCTAATTAAATTTTTATAAATGAGATGCTAACTTCCAAAATCACATAATAGCATCTCACCGTATTTCGAATATACGACCACAGAAAAGACTAAATCTATAGAGTTCTATCGTTTAAAGACGTCCTGTCAATAGTTCTGCTGATTAAATTAATTTAAAAAAATTTTTTGTTACAAAACATACGTATATATGTGTATACGTCTGCGCACGTGAATTTGGTGTAACTGGCATCTCAGATAGACAAAATTAATTAATTTAAAAAATTTAGAAAGTATTTTTCAACAACTATCTTGACGAAAAACTTGTATTTATAGGTCTATACAGATGCTGGTCGAATATCGACAGTTCCATTTATTTTAAAGCAGTTCTCATATAGTTCTGGACGCGTACAATAATTTTATAAAAAATTCCGGTGATATAATTAATTACAACATTTTTTCAACAATTATTTTGCCCCAAAAATTTGAATTTTTAGGGCTAGACGTGAAATGCTGTTCAAATATCGACAGTTTTATTTATTTTAACGCAGTTCTCATATAGTTCCGGACGCGTACAATAATTTTCTAAAAAGTTCCGGTGATATAATTAATTAAAACATTTTTTAAACAATTATTTTGCCCGAAAAACTTGAATTTTGAGGGCTAGACGTGAGATGCTAATCGAATATCGACAGTTCTATTTATTTTAACGCAGTTCTCATACAGTTCCAGACGCGTACAATAATTTTCTAAAAAGTTCCGGTGATATAATTAATTAAAACATTTCTTAAACAATTATTTTGCCCGAAAAACTTGAATTTTGAGGACTAGACGTGAGATGCTGGTCGAATATCGACAGTTCTATTTCTTTTAACGTAGTTCTCATATAGATACGGACGCGTACAATAATTTTCTAAAAAGTTCCGGTAATATAAATAATTAAAACATTTTTTTAACAATTATTTTGCCCAAAAAATTTGAATTTTCAGGGCTAGACGTGAGATGCTGTCTCTCCCGGTCTCTCCCCGTCTCTCCCGGTCTCTCCCGGTCAAAATAATTGTTTAAAAAATGTTTTAATTAATTATATCACCGGAACTTTTTAGAAAATTATTGTACGCGTCCGGAATTATATGAGAACTGCGTTAAAATAAATAGAACTGTCGATATTTGAACAGCATCTCACGTCTAGCTCTCAAAATTCAAGTTTTCCGGACAAAATAATTGTTTAAACTTTGAGATGCTAACTCACACACGTATTAAATAATCATAAACTATAAAACATGTTTTAAAGATAAATAGTAATTTTAATTTTCAAATATTAGAAATTGAAAGAAAAACCCATATTTTTTACAAATATTTTGTTACGTAATATTAGTTAATTAATAAATTTACAGTTTGCATATTTGGGTCACTTTGATTCCTATGCAAGTGCTTGCCAGTTAAGGGACAACAATACTCCAAATATTTGGCAATTAACAAAATTGCCAAACATGTATAGAAAAGAGGAATAATATAATAAATACAATACAGACAAAGGTAACAAAATTAAAAAAAAAAGCACAGACATTTCTATTTTACTACTCTTTTCATTAGATCATAAAAACGTTAATTAAATAGTCCAAAGACAGTCTTTTTCATTTATAAAATTTGTCCAAACTTTCTTTGACGATTTCCTGTCTCTTAGCCCTCCCCTTTTGTCACGAGTACATTTTCATTAGCCGCGTTCTCAGATCTAGCGTAGAATCTCATCAAATCAACGTTTTCATCCGCCGATCCGACCCGCGAGTATTGTTACGCGTATTGCGCGTGGTGCAGCGAACAATAGGAGACAAACGTGCAATCTAGACAGAAGGACGAGGCGAAGAACACGGGTAGGGAGGAAGAGGGAAGAGCTGCCATTGAACCTACGCCGCGACGTCGGCAGGTCGTGGCTGTAATGGAAAGACGCGGGGTTTCGCGCGGCGAAGAGCAAGAGGATACCGTTGTGAAAGAGGGAATAAAAGCTAACCGCCATAAAGCCATTGATAGAGGTCGTTCGAGTCGGTCGTTAATGGCATGGAAAAATAGCGAAAGCCAAGCTAACTTTGCGCCATGGCTCGGCGCCGGCCGTGGCAGCTGCGCCCCGGATACCACGTAGCAACGAATAAAGAATACCAGCGGTGGTGCACCGTACGTGGTCCCTGCACTTTTTCTACCGTGGCCTCCACTCCGCGCACGTCAACTCCTCCATCCTCCGTTCTTCAACGCGTGTCTCTTTCTCTGCTGCGGTCGTCTAAACGTCACCACTAGAGGTAACGACGCGAAGAGTAAGTAACAGTGCCGTTGCCGGCGATTGTAAGGTAACGTCGACGAGGGGGCGATGTCGGGGATGATCGTGATGGCGACGATGTATAGACACGAGCTAGCTAAACCGGGATACGTTAAAGAAGTCGTAGACGCGGCAGAGGGATGGAGAAACCTTGGAAAGCAACCACCGGCATACCGCTGTACTCTTTTAACTGTCCGCCGAGCTTTCGAATGAGCCTCATTTCAGTCCATCACCTGAACCGACGCGACCGTACACACCACCCTGGGCGGAGTGAGACGGGCAGCCTCAGCATTATCGTCATTGCGTCTAACGTATTGCGAAAACGCGAGAAAGCTGAGAACGGCATTTTTCGAACCAAACAATAGATGTGGTATTGTCACAAACGTAGTGGTGTGGAATAGCATCTTTCTCAATCGATATGGCATGAAATATAATTCCGTAGTCTTTTATATTTTCTGTACGACAAACTTTGGAAATTAAAGCCCATTAAAGATTTTTGCACGCGATTATCGGATATCAATTATTACTTTCCTAAAATGTAGCTACAATAATTTATATTTTCAAGTATTGTTCAAAAAGCAAAATGATTATCACGTAAAATTTCACGCAATTTTAATAAACTTTTTTTCATTTTAATTAGTTTTATAATGCATGGGTAAAAAATTGCCAGAATAAAATTTCAAAAAACTCCACATGTATATAAACAAAATAAGTTAAAACGAGAGAAAACAACGATAAATACAAGATAAAATATATCGTAAAATATTCTCAGTTGTTCTAGATACCTAGGTATGCAAAAAGATATAGAGTTACAGAAAGTCGAGCTCGTGCATCTTCTTACTTAACTAGGGTTTTCTCGATAATGAAAGAACAAGGGAAGCAAAAAGATGTCGTAATCAGTAACAGGACAGGACGATTACTTATGTCAGACGAAAGAAAATAATATTAACGACACACTGCGAATGATACACACGTGGTTAAGGTTGGCACGTAGATTACAGTTCAGAGAAATCATCGTAATTAGAAGGCAATTTGAATAGCTCGTATTATTACGTTAATGCTGAGCGCACATACGCATTGCGATATCTCGGCATCACTGCAACATCTAGTCAATGTGCAATAGACATGCACAATGTGCAAATGCACCATATAACACAAAGATACGATTGACAAGTGCGAGTTATCGAGAAATATAACATTTTATACTATAAAAATAGTCTCTGTTCATTATTCCTCAGATTTTTATCTTTAATGTAAAAATTTCCAAAAGACATCTAAAATTTAAGATATTTGAAGTTAATGCTTGATTTCCTTCTTAAACATTGGAAATAGATAGGACTTCTCCATTATTCTTGTTTTAATCAAATATGCTCTCTCTAAGGGAAATGAAAAGGCAATAGATTAAAATAGCAATCGCCATACGTTACACGTGACGTTGCGTGAATCTTCGCGGGATTACAGACGAAATGGCCAACCGACTGGTCACTGCGGCTTATGAAAATATTACAAGTTTGTGCATTATGATTGCATAAAGTTTGCTCAAGCGGGGCGAATCTGCAAGCAGAATTTCCGGCTATAATAATTAATGAGGCTCTCGCAGGGCAAACCCCTCTATACGTGGCCGTGGAAGGAAAGGTTTATCAGGCGAATCCCCGGGCTACCGCGGGGGCTTTCTCGATTCCGCTGCTGTTGCCAATTTCCGCGGGCCACTCCCCTCTAATTAGAAGATTAATTATAACAGAAACGTTAGACAAGGATGTTTAATACCGATGTCCTAAGCGCGCGATTGCGATCCATTTGTTCTCCTTCTCGGTTACCTTCGGTTTCCCGCTCGATCCCGCACGGTATTACGAAAAAACAAGTCCCCGTTATTTGAACGAAGAACTGCTAATTACATTCTCCTCGACAATAACGTTCGAGAACGCGTTATTGTCGCAAGGAACGTCAACGACCGCACGTCGAGCGATATTTATTATTCCGAGCCAATTTCCGGAGGGTTACGCTCGGGTCTTATTGAGACTCTCAACGCTCGCCGAGAGTGAGAGAGAGACAGAGAGAGAGGGAGAGAGAGAGAGATCCCAGCGACATTATCGGAACTTACTGCGTGTACAGACCCCGGTAGTAGTTATTCGAGGGATCGTGGAGAATCGTCGACACGAAGCCGACGTCATCGTCATTCGCTCAGACAGCCCACTCGATCACGTTTTGCTTTCCCCAACTGCACTCGCACGTACGGCACTTTGAATACTTGCACCAGCCGTCGCTGGATCGCATTTATATTTCTGCGAATAAAATACGAGTGTACGTATACACGACCGTTGCAACGAATCCATAGTAGGAGCCTGACTTTTCAACGAGAAGTATCGATTTAATAATATAAAAGCCTGTGAGAAACCAGAAATTCGCGTAGTCGTCGTGTCTAACGAAAGCATATTACATTTTTAAAACAAATGTAAAATAAATTTAAAGAATTACATTTGTATGTAACAAAAGTACTGTAAGAGTACGCGAGAAATTGGACAATCTATAAATTTTCATCGCTTTTTTTCTCTTCGGCGCAGACGAAATTCGTCGAGGAGAAAAATAACGACGATGATTACAAAACGCGTCTTCAAATTCGGATTTTTGCTATTCGTAGTTTCGAGACGGTCAAAATACACGTACATCAAAGTAATGAATACGATGTCGCGACTTGCTTACTCTGTATATTTTTGCTAACGGGCACACGACCAGCTTTCCTAGCGTCTCGTTTCTCGGTCGTGCTTAATTTGCAAGAGGGTCGGCCCGGTTGATGCAATCGTACCTGTTATTCGTGCCGCGCGTGGAAGTGCGCGAGTCTTCGCAGGGATAGGATTTACGGCGTGTGCACAGCTCGGGCAAAACAAATGCCCGATGTTTTCATTCCCTCGCTGCAAAACGTCAGCTTTACCTCCGTTTTTGGGATGTCATGGCGAGCTTTACACGCTTTCTCGCAGCGCGGAAAAATAACGGACTATCGACAAATTATTTCGCCAGACTATTTTCGACGTGTTGTGCGTTTAAACCCCATTTTTAGTATATATAAAAAAAAAAGTTCACGCGTTTGTATAATAAAAGCTATTTCGAGCAATATGCGTAACAATTATCAACGTTCTATCGAGAAATATCTAATCATATAGTACTAATCGTATTTTTAATTTGTTATTAGCGTTTCTATCTCTTTAAAAAATTAACGCACGTAATATATACAAGAGTAGAGAACACAAATGGTAGAAGAGAAATCAGAAAATGATTACGGGTTGACCGTTCGTCAATAATCCCCGGGATTTTCCAGAATCGACAGTCAATTTGCCGTCAAAGCGTACATTGTTTGTAGATTTGCATCCGATCGTCGCGCAACCACTTTAACCATTTTTGTCGAACCGCTTCCAATTCCGCACGCAGCGACACACCGTTTCATTTCGCGCGCACGATAAATTCCCTTCTTCCGACAGGCGTCTCTGTAACAAAAAAAAAAAAAAAAAAAAAGCGCAGGAGACTTACGCGGTACGCTAATTCGCGTTAGCGTCGATACTGGGCGGTGCTGCCTGTCGGCAGCCAGCGAGGCAACCGGCATATACACGACATTTCAATCCGCAAGCGCCGAAAGCGGTTTATCGCTATTTTCTTTTTTTTTCGCCTCTTTTTTCAATAGCAGCTAGCCACGACGCGTGTACAACGCGAGTTCCGCTCGGATACGCCCGGTAAAACGGTTATTCCCAGGTGAACACGTGGCGCTGATGGTGATGTAGAGAGCGGGAAAGGGCCCGGTTGAGCAGACTCGAACGGAGCAGATCGGTGGGACGGGCGATGATGAGCTCGGCAGTTTTTCTCTTTTTTTCTTTTTATTTTCCGGAAAAATCGGAAAGAAGCTCTCGTCGCCACTGCAATGATGGATCCCATCTGTGGCCACGATTAATAGTGTCAACACGGTCAGTTGTTCCTTGTTCTCTCGCTTGCTCGCTAACCGGCTTCCCTGCTCCCCCTTCCCCCTCACTCATTCTGCGCGATATTTCGTGCGGTCAATTTTCCGGTTTTTCCCCGTGGGCCGAAAATAACTGGCAATAAGCCGCCTGTACGCTCGTGAGCCTTTCCACATATTGAACTCGAGGCTGGTCGAAATATTTGGCTGACGCACATTGAAAGGGTACCGGGCGATACTGGAGCGATACGGACAAGAATCGCTATCGGAAACGCCGTTTCGGCGATACGTTTTGGGAATACGTTCGGACAATGCAATATTGAGGCAGCCACGAGTCATTAAGCCGCGGCGTTATCAGAAGGTGCAGGAGGGAACGAGTGGAAAACCGACGCGCGGGGGAGACGGCAAAGGGGCAGAGATGGAGCTAAATTGTCGAGAGTGGCAGTCGGAAAGGGCGGGGAGAGTGGATGAGGAGCGTCTGCTACGCGGCCGGAATAAAACAATGCTCTTCCTCGAGAGATGCCGCCGACACCGTCTCGCTGCTGTGTGTTGCTGCCGCCTTCGAGAAAAGAGAAAGAGGCGGAGTGGCTGCTTGAGACAGATAGCCCAGACTGATGTATATACATGCATATTGGGGGCTTCCACCTGCACTTAATAATTTAGAGGATCAGCGGTGGATTCCACCGCCGAATTTCGAATGTCCGCTAGGCAAAATTCATTTTCGTATTTTCTCAAATCAGTATCTATTTCCTTACCTTTTAAAGTAATAAACTGGAATAAAAAATTTAACAAAAAGCTGTAGAGAAATGTACATAGAATTTAGTTTATAAATTTTTAAGCTTTGCACGTTTAGTTTTATGGATTTTTCTGGATCTCACACTAAAATAAATTTTTCGGTAATTTTTTTAGAAAAAAGAAGTTGTTGAAAATTTTAAATCAAATTAAATACTATTTTTTATATGAATACTATTCAAATATAAATTTTCACAAAAAGTAATCGAAAGTTCGTCAAATAAAGATTTTCGTCGTTGTAACATCATTTGTATTCCATAATTAATAACGATAAATAGATTATTATCGTTAAACTGATGATAATGATATTATTTTATCGCAGTTGTACGAGTATATAATCCTGATGTGCTAAATATGTTATTAAATCCAAGAAAATTACGTGTGATAGTTATTCGATATGAAATCGCATATGTATACAATTTTCACATTCGCATAATATCTCGATAATTAATTCCCCTATATTCTCTAATGATCTGCACTGATTTATCCACGATCATCAATAACACATTGTCAATAAATAATTCAATGTTAAAAAGTTGTTAAAATTTATTCTATAACACTAGTCTTTTTACAAAATTTTAGACTAATATTTTATATTTTTTATTTAATTTTGAAATCTGTTGACAGAGTCTTAAAGATTGTGCAAAATTTTATTTTATTTTCTCCGCATATATCAACACGTCACCGACACGTGCAGAATAACCGATATCGCCACTTTTTTAAGTGATAAGGCTTGATAAAATTCTCTCTTGAACTGGCTGCACATATGAATGATAAATATTGTTAAGAAAAATAGAATTATTTAAATTTATTTACCAGATAATATTTTTTAAATTGTCCTTTCAATATTGAAATTAATTAACCTTATAAAACTCTTGAAAATTATAACTTATAATATAATAGAGTAATCAATAAAACCATTTATGTAATATCCGTAATATTAATATGAGAAAAAGTAGCCTGTTTGTCAATCTATCAATCTGTGGGATAGCTGTGGCACATTCGATTGCGGATCTATCGTTACTGAAATAAATGTTCGTAATATTTCTGATGTCGTTACAATCCCCTTTCAAACATAAATATCTTCTTGTCACGGATCATTCTGTTCAACATATTTCGATTGATTTTGACATCTCGATTAAATATTTTATATACAATATCAAGCTTCCCAAAGTTATGATATTCTATTTATGTAATGTCCCTCCAATTTTCGTATTGAGCGATCATTTAATGTAAGTATCACTAAAATAAACGGCCCCGAAAAAGCAACAACAGGCTCGACAACGACAGTGACGACGGCGACGACAACGACGACGACGATATCATCGACGGTAATACCCTACAGGATTACTTCCGCTTAGAAACAGCCGGCGCCGCGTTGATACCCCGACGACGCGAACGGATTAATAGTTTCTTCTCTGTAACTGGCAGCAGCGAGTGCAGGGAACGCTCGCGCGTCTTTATGCGCGTCTTAATATCGTGCGAGTATGTATCCTGCACTGCATCGAGGGGCACGGAAAGTTTTGGCTTGGAATCTAAGAACTTTATTCCATTTCCTCTCTCTCTCTCTCTCGTCTTGGCGCGCGAGAGCAAATATCCATACTTCCGTCTGACAAAGAAGGAACAACGTCGATCGCAAAATCCTAGCAAAGGGACCACTCGACATTGTTTCTTTTTAATACCGAGATATTGGCATAAGACGTTTGACGTGCCCGATCTTGGGTTAGCGATTCGCTCGTCCTTAACAATCGCGATACAAAGCAATATTATACTATCATAAAACAAACATTTCACAAACTAAGATTAAAGGATAACTTTCATTTCTTTACGAAATAATATATATCTTAAAAAAATATTATCATCACTTACTCAAATTGAAGTTAGAGATGATAAAGGCGTCAACTGCGTTCATCGCCAAAGTAGACTTACCTGAAACAGAAAATATTTAATCTAATTAAAAAATATATATATACGATAAGTCAGGGAGTGTTAGGAACAAATTTAAAAATTATTCTTTCGTAGATAGCACCCTGGCGAATATGGAAGCTGAGTCTCGTGTCACCGAAGATCCATCTCAGGGCTCACGTATGGGCGAGAAAATTATGTTTTATCGTCCTTCTTCTCGACAGCGCTTCTTAAGATACGTAGAAAGCTTCGAGAAGAAACGTGGCACTGATTACGATGGATGATAATGGTGGACTACCGATAAAGTGCATCGCAACGAGAACGGATTCAAGGGTCACGCACGCTTCTTCGCGCTTTCGTAAGTATGCCGGTGCAGCGCAGTCGGTTTCCGCCAACGAGCAAAGTTGCAGTCAAAGTGCAGAATCGTGTAAATCGGCCGGTGCGATTCATCAGGGGAAGGGGAGGATCCCAACGACGGTAAGCTCTCTCGTTTGTGTCGGAGATTAATAACGATAAGATGCGCAATTCTCTGAGTCTCAAATGTATTGAAAACTCCGTAGAACTAAGAGTCTTACAACGATTCTTAAATGACGCAAGAAAAGAAGAATGCAGACGAATTGTAAACGCAGCTGAAATCTACCCAGAGTTGTAAAGCTTCAGAAAATTTTGTCTTTTATCACCACTAATACGTGAAATAGAGACACTTAATATTTTTCATACTATTCATGATTCATACTAAAAAATTTTTACATTCGTAAAGTCTTTCATTGATACATTGGGGTAGATTCTAGAATGTCGATTGGAATTCGCAAGAGCAAAAGTACTCACATTGAAGAATGTTTTGCTTCCATCGATCTCGAAAGAGAGAAGCCCGCAGTGCCTTTATATATTTGGCAAAACGGTTTGGAGTAGGCTCTTGAGCGACGGTACGGCAGACAGACTGACGGAGATCGATTGCCTGGTCTAGGCTCAACCATTATCTCCATCCCGACAAGACATTAAACTTACGAGAGCATCTATGGAATCGTTGCAATTATACATTTTCTAACAATAAAAAATGTAATCTTTTTTTTTAATACGCTACAGATATAAATTAATTAGATTAACGCTTCGTAGAAATTTGATACTGATATTCGCGTATATATAACATGATAACATTTCGCAAGCTTTGGCAAATTGTACTCAAGTTATTGGACTACTTTATCGTAGCCCTGTGAACTTTTTTTTACGTTTATCCTTTCGTAAAAATCTTCGTCAAATCTTATACATAGTAGATGTATTTTTTTTTTAAATTGCTCTTTTTCACAAAGCAATTTCCTCTCTCAAAGTCTCGTAAATTGAAAAATATTTCGATTCGTCATCTTTTTGATCTGACCTTCGTCTAGTTTTGTTGAAAACCGGAGTATTTGGAACCATAAATACCTGTCGTTTCCGCTTCGCGATTTCGGAGTCGGATACGAGCAAATATCCGTAAAATTGATACGATTACGAGCTTAGGTTCCAATCTACGAGCACACAGCGTCTTCTGCTACGAAACTGAGTTTCTCCGAACGCGATGTACCTATAGATCTTCAGGATACTTCGATCAGCGTACGGTATTAGGTACGCTCTATGTCTTATATATATATAGTACTCACATCCGCTAAAACGGAATACTCGACTGGGACAAATCGGGATAAAAGGATCTCGGCGGAGCGATTCGACACGATACTCTATTAAATGCATGGTGCCGCGAGCGAGCCTCAGAAGCCAAACTTTATCTTCGTCATGTCGGCTAGATAAACGGCGCGCGTTTCAGACATGAAGTTTACTAGTATCGAACTGCGATCGGGAAGATCGGTTTGCGTTGAGTACACGAGCTTCCTAACGGGCTGTGTACTTTGGTTGAAATCTCGAGTCTCGATATCCGATAAAACGATCGCGAGGCAGAATCCCTCGAGAGTCCCGAAAGCTTCTTAAAGATTCGGAGGGGAGGACAGGCAGATTTTCCCGCCTGCGATATTTACGAGAATTTTTCCTCGTTGTATCCACTGAAGAAATGCAGAAATTTAAAAAAAGCAACATATCAAGCAATAAAACTAAATAGAAAGTATACTATCTGTTTTGATTAATGCAACGATTATTAATATATTTTATTTTATAAAAACCTATCATTTAAGAATATTTTAGTATTCTAATTATAAAGAATTAACTAAGATCTCATGAAATAACACTCGTTTAATTCGTTACGTTTACTTAATGATGAGTGAGTGAGAAAACAGAATAACAATCATGCGTTGAAGTCTCCTAATTCCTCTCATTATATTCGACGATCAGAATCAAGTGCCGATAATATCTATAACACGCTAATCGCATGAAAAGTTAACGTGAGAACTTCAGCGAGACCATACTATGTATTGTTTGCAGTCAGCATGGTTGGTTTGGTTTAACAGACAGACACTTCGCTGTCGTTAAATTCGTGCGTTCGTCGAAGATCATTTTGACAATTAAAATGCACAAAATTTTTGGAAAACCAAAATGAGTTATTGTCGAAAGTCATTCGTATGAAACACAGCTGCAGCGCGTTTTACTGCGCCGGATTATAGGCTTTATGGCGTAATTTAATGTCGCAGTTGAACAATTTGCAGCGCCGCATTACACGGAATTTCGTTCGTTAAAGCAAATACAATTACTGAGATTCCACGGCGCCATAATTGGATGGGAATACCCGCTGCTGAAACTTTAGTTATAACGTATGAAGCGTTATCTGTTCAACGATATTTACTTATCCGGCGTTAATGCCGTGTTGTTCTTAATTTTCTGAATTCGCATTTCGTCCCATTCATATGCCGATGCATTTGATTAACAAAACGTTTACTCTCACATTCAACAGAACTAGCATTACGCAATATTCAATACAAGTTGATTCATATACAGAATATATTTGTATCTTAAGAACGACGTTTTTGTAGCAAAGATCCTGCGTAATATTTCAATAATTAAAATTAAAAATTATATTGATAAGAGTTCGATTTCTCGTTTCTTGTTTGTAATAATTTGAAAAAAACTAAAAAATCACATTAGATCTTAAATATATTGAGTAAAAAGACTAAAGGAGTATTAATGAAATGATTAAAATGACTTCACGGTGATTAAGGTAAACCGCTTTGTCGCATTCGATTCTAAATGGAAATCGCGTTGACGGTCTTTTCATTGGTATAAACATCCGCTCGGGATTTTTCCGTAGAAATTACTTGGACCAATTTTCGTGGACGTAGTAGGACCTTTAATGGAGACTACGGAAAGTGGCAAAAAAGCTGGCACCAATTTCCTGAACAAATATCTCGCAGTGGGAATTGTCTGGCGCGATTACGAGGTTGGAAAAGTATATCGATTTCTGAACAGTACGCCAATAGGAATGGTGCAAACTTACGCTTGTGGATATATAAATAATAAAATTTCCCATGACACAATTTTAATTTTATTGTGCATAAAAATATCGATACTTATTATTCTTTCAGAAATAAGCAGACTATATCGCGATTAATAAAAGCGCTCAAGTATTAAACAAAGTTAATACCATAGCCAACGTTTAAATATAATTGTAAACAATGTTAAATGTAAATTGTTAATCGTTGCAGACACGAGCAGAGCAATGGCTAACCGGTGTCTCGCGGATTAATACAAAAAGGAATACGGAGAGTTTACGACGGTGTCAGTTTGGCTTTTGAGACGCTAACACCCTTTCATTCACTTAGAGCGCCGGCCTAGTGACGTTAACTTGGTTTACGATCGTCGCTCCGAGTTGACAGAGCGTAGCTGGATACTTATACGTACGTGGCCACGTGTACCGCGTCACATGGACGTATCTCGGGTCTTATATGAAGGTGCGAGAAGTAAGTCGTGAGCTTTCGCGGGCAAACGTGCTTTGCCGAGGTTATTACCTTCGCGGAATCAAATCCCCGCGAGGTACGTGCCCCATGTTAATACCGGGCGGGTAAAGCAGTGACAGCGTCACTCGTTACGGGTTCATTTCATGAAGGATTGGAAAATCGAGACGTGAAGGCAAGACAGCAAGAAAGAGACGGAGAGAGAGAGAGAGAGAGAGAGTAAATGTGTGTGTAAGAGAGAAAGGAACCCGTCTTCGAGACCGAAAAGCTCGCAAGTTTACGATTGCGCGCGAAAATACGCGAGAAAACGTTATTTTCCACGACGCGTTGCATGTACGCGTCAACCTCGATTATTTAAGCTTAAGCATTTGTGGTTCTCGCGGGAAATTCCAGTCGCGCCATTTCATTCTACGAAAAACCGATACTTCATTTATATGTTACATGCAGATTATTGTAAAAGAAGATAATAATAGAAACATTCATTTCATTATCAGGTTTCTCTCCAGAAGGATAATACATTAGAATAATTTTAAAAATACATACATTATGAGTGCTCGACAATATTTTTTAACTAAATATTACATTTATTAATGCATATGCAAGCGAATAGATCATACATAATTAATGTCTTCTATTCATTTTTGCTTCAACATTATGCTATCACATGTTGATATTAACACTAAAATACATGCAAGTATAATTCCAAGAGTATTCTGACTACTGTTCGCGTAATCAAATGAACTAAAAAAATTGCTTACAATGAATGATTCAAGATCGCAAAACCATTTACGAGCCACTCCTTATGATCTACGGTTAAGATCACGTTTCTACAGGGACTTACATATGGAATTATCTGAAGAGAGAGAAAGCTGGTCGCATTAATATTTATAATCTCGAAAAAGACTCATTCGTAGCGCGACACGACATGATCCGCGCCGTTAGCTCAGTTAAGCAATCTCAGTGCAATGAGGTCCTCTAAGATCAGATACGCGGCATAATACGGTATCAAGCGGCACGGCGATATTATCGATCTAATATCCAAACTACTTTGTTAATCTTAATTACAACGGCAATAAAGAAGCACGCTTGCCTTCGCTCCCTCCTCCTCCTTTCACGCGAGCGTGCTTACGGTACTTTGTACATACTTAAAGCGGGCAGATGTGTACATCAACGGCGGTGGCGACTTAATCGTGGCCTCCACATGTGTGCACGAAAGCGGCTCGATCTGGGAAAGCGTGGCTGACAGTGTTAATTTCAGATGATAGATACGGGCCGGGGTGCAATGCAAATGAGCCTCACGCGATAGCGCCAACAACTTTGGAGGCTTGATGCATGCGAGATGCCCGCTTTCGTCGTGTCTGGAGTCCGCTTGAATCCCACTATAAAGCGGGTCCGCGTCCGGCTATCGGCTCGACTTCCTATTTCTCGTCTCTCGTGTAATTATCACGTTACCGGGTCACATGTCTCGCGGCACTGCGGTAACTAAAGGTAACGAGGCGCCGATATTACGCTGACGACCAATCGTTATTTCAAGTTACGTGCTCGCGCGTTTTGGAACGCAGCCTCACGCCGTTGAATAAACATTACGCTGCATTAACACCTCCGGGAATTTTTTTTATTACAACCTGTGTTTGTTTGTATTTACTACCCCCAGAAATGAATTCCGGATAAAAAGTGTGTATGGCAAGAGCGCGAATCGAATGGATATAATAAAGTGATAACCTGTTTCGCGTATTTCTCATAAAAGATAAGTTATTTACATAAATTAACACAATTGCGCGTATTCATGCCAACGCATGAATTAACTGCCATTACTTGCGAAGTATTCACGTAAAATTTATAATAGCGCTTTTATATTGGAAAAACAATATTTAAGCGATAAAATGAAAAACCGTAATTTATGATAATGCTACGATTGTGTAAAGAAACAGGTTTTCATAAATATAAAAATATTTTTTAAATTAAAAATTAAAACCTGTCAATTCGTTTTATATCCACATACAGGCTAATTGAGAGACCTAATTCAATTCTAAAATATTTTTTTAATATATATAGATAAATAATTAAATATTTAACACGATTAAATAATTAAAATTTTAATTTAATCAAAATATTGTATTAATTGTATGATAAATATAATTATATAATAGCATTGACAATAAAATTCCTTAAGTTATAAAATCCTTGTTTAAGAAGAAATAAAAACAATTTTTCTCTATAGAAATTTACCAAACATGAATAGTAGTTCAAACAAAAAAAAAAATGGAAAATAATAAATAAATAATAGTTTTATTTGCCATTGAATATATTTATAATGTGCGTATATAGTTATATGATATTATAAGTGAATGAAAATCGAGAAATCTGCGGATAAGGGCGCGAGGAAGCGAAGGGAGAGGCTGTAACGATTAAGAGAGTACTCGTGGATTTTTCAGCTCGGTCATGGCGATTAATCAGTCCATTCTCTTCCTGACTTTATTTTCCACGCGTGTACTGACTTTCTTTGTCTGTATTTATCTTTGCGTTCGATTGACCTATAAATCAGTAGTGTTTGCACTCGCGGCGTTTGTCGCACAAAGAAAGAGCTCGAAATTCCTGTTTAACCTGTCCGCGCGCTCGCTTTATTTCCAGCACTACTACTCAGTTCCATTTCGCGATGCCCCCTTTGTCAGCCGTATCGCTTTGATGTATCTTAAATGCGAAGCGCATTGTTGTCCATGCTTCATGTTTAAAAGAAATTCTGAGGAAAGAGGTGAACTATAGGAACATATGGTGAAAGATAAATGTCACGTTATTGGACTGACTTGTTTGTGTAACTTCACCAATGCATTACGTTTCGCAAAAGTATTGTAGGAAAACATGGGGGCACAAGTTCTCCTTTGATATCCGTTCTTGATATGCGCCGTTGAACAAAGATTGGATCTCATTTCGTGTGAAATTGAGAAGTGAAAGGAGTACACTCCATTCGGGAAAATCAACGAGATTATGAGATTTTCGATAATCGTCGAGAAATCTGTGATTCACGACGCGACTAGGTGTTTATTGGATAGGTAGCGGCGCGCGTGGAAGAGATATGCAGCGTTTCGCTAGCTATTTGATTCCGAGTTTGCACATAACGAGAGGGGTTGTCACTGGCCGCAGCGACGGTCGGGCTGTCCGAGGGTGCGACGCCCGGGGTGTCCGGTCGGTGGGCGCACAGTTTGTTATTAATTTACGAGCACGCGCGTCGAGGTTTGTTTAACGCCCTGTTAAATCGCGGGGAATATTCATGACGTTACGGAGAAAATTGCGGAGGTATCGGACGCGAGACACTTTTTTTCCTACCTCGCCGTAGTAGGCGACCTCCCGGTCGCCGCCGTCCCGATGCGCCGCTTCCTCGGCGTTCACCCCCGCGCCGCGTCGCGCTGCGCCGAATGCGTCGACTGCAAGAGGATTTATGTAAACCGCCTGCCGGGGCGGAAAATTGCGATAGGCTAAAAATTGATGGAATTTCACGCGCGCGGGCAGTTGCGCGCGTACACATACCGCGGCGACCGAAAATGAAAAACAAGGGGACGTCGGCAAGTGGTCACCGGCGCACTTGCAAATCACCCGGCCGAGGAATAAACCGCGATTGGGTTGGTGCGCGTACACACTGGGCTGGTGGTATGTATCTCTTTTTTTTTTTTATTTCTAATTTCGCCGATTAAACCGTCATGGACGAAGTCTCGCTGAAAAATATTAACGCGTAAATTATTCATCCGTACGTTGATGGATTTCAAGTATTCTATTCTGGCCGAATTACGGTGTTCTTTATACAAACTTTTCATTCTTTCCTTTGTACAATTTTCTACAGTCATAATAATTCTTCCTGTTCCGCTTCTCTCCTTTTTCTTCTGCATTTTTCAAATTTAATCGAGAGAAGATATTCTACGCCAATCAGGGATCTAAATAAGATGCATAAGGTCGATTCGGTACTGGAATCTTATCAATTAAATTTGATTAATTCGATATATGCCAAAAAAGTCGTGGTACGGCTACTGAATCTGTTGAATATATGTTATTGATGTGACTTATAATTAAAATCTTTTCTATCAGATAAGTTATATTATATCTGTCAAAGATTGTAGTATTTGAATATAAGGAGCGCGATTTGCTTGCTAGCGCAGATGTCCAAACCAAGAATAATATATGTGGCAGGAATGAGACCACTGAATTTGATAAATTGGATCTCGTGTAGCTAAAGCGCACTAAATGTATAGAATTCCGGATGACACATATGATGGAAATATATAATACTGAGAAATAGTTACACGCTATTCCCATTAAAACTCTTGTTAATCTCTCCATACTATATGCATAACGATATAAACGAAAATCCCGTGCCGCAGTGTGTTTCCTTTCACCCGTTATCCCTTCAAATCCGTGTGTAAAAAAATGATTTTTGCAATCAGCTTTTGTAGACGTGTCTTGCTAATCGATGTTTCGCGAGTCATATTTACGTGTTTTTTTTTTTCAAATCCGATCAAAAACATACATATTTTTTATTACATTTTATATCAAAAAAACTATGAAAAAAAAAAACAACTCTCACACGAACAAATTGTAAGGGACAATTTAGGAGTTATTTAAATGGATTAGCTTCCTCCGCGAATTAAAATTTATCCCGGCAAATGAGTTTAAGTAATGACTTAACGAGGCACATGATAATTAGCGATCAACGCTGATGAAAATGTGGCCGGCCTGCTCATATTCGGTTGGGGAGTCGGCGAATTACAGCTCTTTACATCCATAAATAATCGATACGATAATCATCACGTCCCCGTACGCGGCGGCGAGCGCGCCCCTGTAAACGCGGTTTATTTTCATCGAACGTGCATCGTCGCTTTCCGTGAATTATCAGCTGAAACTCTTAATTAAACAGTGAAAATGCTATTTGAGCGTTTTGTTCGACGGATTCGCTCACTCGCTCGCTACGATATACATGCATATATATGCGCAACGCGTATCGAACGATCGCTGCTGCCCGTCGTCGGTTCTTCCACCCCCCTCCCTCCCTTTTTGCGTAGTAAAATTTAATTCTGCGCGCGCTCGCCGGCCATTACCGGTGGCGGCGGTCAGTCGTTAAACGAAGGGAGCAAGCGAGCGCGCATCGTCGAATGAATTCCAGAACGTGGACACCGTCGTCGCCACGGATGTTTGATTCATAACACACCGTCGCGTCTGATCGTGACAAAAAATGGGCTTAATTAGCGGTTTCAATCTATCCTTAGCCAAAGTAATCGTTGACTCAAGGGATGGATCGTTTCGGATGGTCAAGATCGTCAATGTTACACTGATAATAGATAGAACGGAACTGAAGAGACATGATATTTATAAACGTAATTAGTTTCGCAAATCCGTTCGAAAGTTTTACTTTCCTAACTCGCTGCACGTACACATACACGCGTAATTGATCAATACATATACAAAAGTAGTATTCGCGTTTTTGTTTTGGAAACTGAAAATTAAACTTTATAATTAAACTTTATTGTATTATGTTTATACACGAAACAAAAATTGATCTGAAAGAAACAAAAGTATATCAACAATTTCGTGTATTCGATGTGTGTTCAGTTAATAAAAATATCCATATTTTTCGAATTTTCTATTATAAAGTATTCATTGCAAATGTTTCATTCACAGCGCATTATTCCGTTATATAATCTAAATGACATAGAAATCTAAATCTAAATTTAATGCATTTGACATATTTCGGACTTCTCAACGTGTACGTATATTTATATCATTGGATTTCAATTACATCATATGAAATATCAGTCACGGATTACGCCTGCAGCTGAACAATGTCTCTGATTTTCGTATTCACAGCCATCGCGGATAGATACATCCGTCTCCCTGCATTATTCATAATTTCTTCGCGAAAGATAATGAGCCCAGCGTTTTCACGTACACTCTCAGCGACTGACTCGTCACCAGCGCGATTAAATGCCTTCCCCTGGGTCAGTCACCTGATCTCCGAAATGCTAAACCTCTCTGTGTACATCAGAGCTTGCGCATATTTCATGTTGCACTAAAGATCAAAGCTCGCCGTTCCGTCGTCGTCGTCGTCTTTGCAGAAATCGACCCGCTTATATTTCATGCCGTGACAAATGACAAAGGTCTGTTTCCCGAACGGAAAGAGGGCACACGTCTGCACAATTCTTCCGAGAGAGCGGTCGAGAGATGTAATATTCACTCTCGTGCACGCGCTCTCGCGACGACGGTGTCCTCGATCCTCCCTGAATCCCTCCACGCTCGATCGTCGTCGAACGTCTCGCTCACGCGGACGATAAAACTTTCAGACGCTCGCGTAAATATGTAGTATATACATTTGTCGCTCTTTCACGCGACGAACATTGCACAGGCGCGCTCCCGGCGGCAGTAATAATCGTAACGAGCGAAGAAAAATATCGTCACGGTCTCGACTTCGTAAAGATTCTCCGGGCGCGTCATCAACGAGACGTCGTCGTCCGCGAGAAAGTATTTTTATACCTCGCTAAGCCGTGGCATGCATATGCAATTGCAAGAAGAGAGTCGACAAACCTCCCGGTTCCATTCGTGCCGCTGGGATTAAGTAAAGTGCATTTTGTTTCTCTGACGAAGTACAGAAGGGAGTTTCGGAAAGGAATCAAATCGAAATTCCTAAAGAGAAGTGGGCTCTTTGCGCGAAAGAAACGCTACCTCTCATCTTCCAGAGACGTTTCAGAAACTTACGGCAATTGCGAAATTAAACTAGTTTTATGAGGCTTCTCCTTGATTAGAGATTTATGATGCATCGAAGTACATTGCTTGTAATAAATTACGCTGTCTCAAGTTGGGATATACGTGAATTGTTTAACATTTCCTAGTGAAGGTACGCGTTATGACAACAGAGTGCATTCCAGGCGTGCCGAGTTTTCGTTTGTACGCTAAATCGCACGTTTGATTAAAGGCAAGATTTAATGAAGCATCCAGCCACCGTTTAAAATAGTAATTTTACAACGCAAGTAATGGATGACGTTCGCGTCAGGAGCAATATCTTCAAAACCGAGTTTAAAATTTGCATTACATCACTGTAACATCAAATAGAAAACGGAATAATTATACAGATAAGTATACGATATTAACATAAAGAATGTAGCGTTATTTTTCAGATTAGATGTAATATTACAAAATTGTTCGTACGAAAAATTTGTATAACATTAGCCATTAGTTTTTATTATTATTATTTCCCATTCGAGCTGTACAGTATTTCTATCCTAAACTATCACGTCTGACTAAATTTGATATCAATCTTTTTTCTAAAACTCATTCCCGAAAGTATAGTGAAATAAAGTGAAGTGAGTACTCAAACGAACACTCGAGCTTGTTTTATGCGAACAGTTAAGGCTAACTTTATGTGCAATGTAAACGATTCCCTTTTTCTTGAAAGTATGAAACCGTCCTTGATGATTCGTGAGAACGGAACTTGCAGGTAGATACAAAAAAAAAAAAAAATTGGACATGCGAGCGGAAGAGTCAGAAGAGCCGACAAGGAACGAGACGAGAATCTCGCTTGGTAAGCGAAGAAAGAAACAAGATGGCGGCGGCTTGTCGGGCTAGTTAATCCACTTTTTACATCGAGTCGCACTCCACGTGTTTTAACGTGGCGTTTCGTAGCTCAGCGAATAGGTGCTGCGCGGCGAGAAATTCGCTCGGGAATTTCCTTTCGGCACGTACGCGCGTACGCATTTCGCGTTTTCCCGTAATTGACGCGAACCGAATTTCGTGAATTTCGCAACCGACGGTACGCTCGTTTTCGATGACAAAGCGATTTGCCCAACAGCCGACAGCGTGCCTTATCGCGCATCTTCAGCTTCCTTGTGCGCGAATCTCTCGAGATGCGAATTGAATGGTAGCAAACGATCGAGACTAATGCGTTTCTGGACTTTTGTTCTCTCCAGCTTCCTGCAGTACAAGTATCTTATCGTAATACATAGCCGTTACCATATAATCTTTTCTGATAAAGCATTGTCCATAAAGTTGTTTCACGAAGATTAAATGTTCGCGAGGAGAGAGGAAACACATTTTAGTTCCAGAAGTGACTTTAATGTTAATATGCAGTATAATTGTGATAATAATATAATATGTTCGTTCTACTTTTATTTTAACAAATCGTTATGTTATTTCGATTGAGCAGCTGTTACACAAATAAAAACTATTTTTTTCAAGTATTGTTTAGTTAATGTTCTTTCCCACTTTGAATTTTATTGTGCTTCTTTATCAGTATTCAAAGTATTGAAATTTACACATTTTTAATGTCTTTTTCGTACAGCGAATACACGAATAAAATGGCATCCGAATGTCACAGATGCTTTATTGCAATCGCGACAAAAACAATGTATCTTCTTTGCGGGAGTAACTTTCGGGAAAAAAAAAAAACGAAGAAAGGAAGATGGAGATGTGTATCGCAAGAAAGATATAAATAAAATACAATGTAGCGCGTACCACAGAGGCAGCTGCAGCGCGGCGTGCACCTGCAACCGAACTAGGTACACGCAAGTTTTTCGTTCGGAAGCACATTCTCGATGTGCAACGAAAGTTGAAAGACCATCGCGCAGCAACTTTCTTAAGTAATTGCCGTACATACCGTTGTCGCCGGCGGTGGCGTGTAACATTTAATCGAAGATGCTTTTTATCGTGTCCTTTGACAATTGACAAAAGAAAAAGACGTGCTTAACTTACACCTAAAGACGTGCGTGCACCTGCGGAAGAATCGATCTTCCTCTACGTCTCTTTCTTTTTCCAGCGACTCCGCGCAGGCTCACGATACAAGTAGCAGCATTCTAAATAATCTAAATTATATGCCAGATTGCGCGCTCGCGTCTGAAAACGAAAGGGGTCGGAGGTTTGCCTATCCTTAGACGTGTACGGGAATCGTGTTCTCCGAGCTTGCCTGTTTGACTTTCCATTTTCCACTCGAGTCGGCTCTTTCCGTAGTCAGTAAGCGAAAAGTGGAGATAAACACAATGGCACACAAACTACGGCAAATAGAAATTCTTCGTAAAATAGATCCGTTCTACGTGCGTTGCGGCACGGAAATGGAAATTTATCCCTTTAGCTTTAACTTTCAACACGACGTCACGTGCACTCGTCGCCTGCGCCGGTAATGTTATATTTCTTTCTTATTGGTCCTCTTCCCAGGTAGCGCAAAGTGCTCTGTTGTGTGTGAGTTTGGTTACAATGAATAGACCATGAGTCCATTACCCTAATCTTGTTGATCTTTTGTACACGCCAGTTCGGCAAAAATTCCGAGACTGGCAATTTTGTAGTTACGCGCGCCATTCGCTGCAGCAAAGTTCGCAAATTCCCCGCAAAAGAGCACAAGCCAATAAGCGTCCCTTCAAAGAAAGTAAAGAGATACCTTCATCCAATCTGCTAATCTGGATGAGAATTCTTCAAACATTGAACGAGGACAGTCTAGAGTCGCTGTATCGGATCGCGTAAAAAGATACGCTCGATTCGAAGTGAATGTAAGCAGCACGGCGGCGTCGCTTTGCGGTGGTGATTGCGGCACGTACCAGGATATCGGATGAAACCAAATCCCTTGTAACTAACCACGTGAACAAAGGATTATCTAGGCCAATGGCGAGCTAGATAAACGTTTGTGCTCAGCCCGGCGGCCTAATTTGCATCCTTCGGATACGCCTCGAGGAAGTCATATGTGCTCCGATCGACGCCGGCATCCTCCGCCATATGCGTGGCGCGGAGGAAGGTCGTTGAAGAAACAGAAAAAAACATGAAAAAAAAGAGGAGAGACAGAAGAACGACGAGAGGCAAAGAAGAAGTTAATGAGCGACCCGTTTTAGCTGATACGGTTCGGAGATTTGGCCTCCTAACAGCACGAATCTTCGATCGCTGCTTAGGTTTAACCGGAAGAAGGAAAGGAGGAGAAGAGGGCGGGGGAGCTGTCGTCAATTAGCCGGCTAGGTTTATTACTTAATGAACCAATACCCAGCTTAATGAGCCGCGATTATCTACAACGGACAAGCTACATATCGCAACCGACATTATCTGTGATACAGGCCTCGCCTGTGTTCTACGAAAACGATGTTTCCATTAAGAAGAGGTAGATAAAATACAAAAGGTATACATCGAATGTATTAAGTTGTATCTTGAATCACACGTTTCGCAGTGCCCCATATTTTTGACGCTTTAACGCATAGATTTACGCTTCAATAAATCCTGCTATATTCCGCTAAGGAAGATGAATGGAAATACTTTGCTACAACGGCAAATATTTTTTTACGCGGCATCGTCGTTATTGTTAACAGACTCCCGCTGGTCGACGAGCGCCGTCACAAGTTGCGACTCACTTTGGAAGATGAGAGATATCTCACGCGTCGTTTCCATGGATCGCTCCACGAGCGATGAAAGACAGGGTAAGGAACAACGCTCTCGGGGCTTTACATCCCCGCGCACAGTTGCTTAACACCCGCCACGCGCGATTCCTCGGCTTCCGTCTACGCCCGGGATTATAATGCATTAGCGTGATGAGCGGCGAGCAGATTCGCCGGATTTGGCATCGCGGCGAAATTGCCGCCGAGCACTTCCGCCCGACGGACGTAAACGCACGGATTCCAGGTTTAAAGCGGTTGCACGCCGGCGAATCTAACTCGTGTTCAGCAAGTGTGCGCCAGTTGTCTGACACGCACGCCGCGAGTTTCCGTCACCGCAGCGACTGCTTGTTAACCAAATAAGCTAATAGACGTAAACATATTAGCCGCGCTAAGTTATCAAACTGATTCGGAGATGCAAATTTCCAAATGGATGTAATATACGAATACATGCTTGTACCATATATCACGATGTGCTAGGTACATTCCATAATGCGTGTATGTAAAACGTTTATTTTATATATAAATTATTAATAAAATCTTTCAAAAAATTGTTGGTTACAATTTATTTATACATATATGTATTCATCATTTGTGTAATAGCTGTAAATGTAAAAGTATTTTCTTTGATTACTATCTTCGATAGTTTATGTAACTAGAGATATTTGAAATACTTGATACTCTTAAAGTTAATAAATAATTAATTATTGAAAAACAATTTACTTGTAATTTCAAATATAATGCATTTAGTTGTTTTAAACTTTAAATATCATAACTTTCAATTTAATTAAATCCGTACTGTTCTGTGACAAAACTATTTATGAAGAAGCTTCTTAAATATTAAACTATGTATATTTATATATAATGTACAACAATTAGTAAAATCTTAAATTGATAGCTAATTGGAAGATATATTTTCGAATTACACTGCGCGAATAAAATTATCGTTCGAAAAGATGATGGACATTTTAACTGCATCGTTCCATTTCAAAAACCTTAGAAAAGAATGGTAGATTAATCGAGCAATGGTGAGTTAAACGAGAGAGCAGAGACGGAAACGATAGAACAATAGACTTTAGCGGGGCTATGAGAATTAAGATAAAAGTTTTCAGATTCCCTTTCGTGGAAGTAGGAATCGATACTTTCCTCGTTTAGATGAAAGTCTTGTGTCCAACCTCTTTTCCCCGTCCCAATCTTATCGCGTCCCGCTCGTAATTAAGAAAGTCTTCGAAGGAGTTGCCAAAGTCCAGATCGATCTTTCTTCATCGTGAGCTTTCCTTTTGTCGGATGACGTAAAAAGATCGAAGGTAACAAATGACAATCATGAATCGTTTAAATTCGACCTAAATCTTTCCGTCAAAAATCGTTCTGCACAATTAACGTCCGATAGATCTTTTCAATTATAATTATTTTGTATAATCATGTTTGAAACAATAAAGCTCTGGTTGGAACAAATATTGTAATAATGTTATTACATTATGCACCAACATATAAAGCAAAAATAAATTTTTAATATGTACTTTTCGACATCAAAATTATTAATTCGTTAAAAGTAATATTTTGTAAAAAATTATGTTTAAATTATTAACATGTGTGTCAAAGATATATATATATATATATATATATCTTTGACACATATGTATAATAATTAAAAATTTAACATAATGAATAGCAACATAATGTAGCAAATATTTAAAAAATATTTGTTATCACATAAAAATAGTGTATCTACGAAAAAGTCATCGAATCGCCTTACGATGACACAATTTTCCATTTGAATGCCTTTGTTATAAAAAAATAAAAAAGCGTATTTAATGTACGTAAATTGAGTTCAGCTGATACACATCGTTAGTACATATACCTATACATAGCGCTTCAAATAAATGATTTGGGCCGACCATTATCTTGATCGACATCACGTATTTCTTTTGACAGCCTCTTGTCTCACCTGTCCAAAATTGCACTGCGCGACATGTTTCCTTGTTCCCTTCTTTCTGCGGCTAAACGCGAACACAGTCGTGTTGAATACAAAACGTTTGGCGCTCACTCGAGCCGTCGACGAACGAGGAAGTCCGCGAAAACCTGTGCGTGCTGCGGGGCCGTTAGTGGGAGCACTGCTTTTGCTTCCGTACACATCGATACACAGACAATCCCGCGATCACCCTAGGGGCGATGGTAATTCTAGGATAATTCCAATTTCGAGTGGTAATTTTGTTGCGCAATTCGTGTCGAGGAAGGAATACGATATCACGAGAACTGGCCGTATCGTCGCGACGTAGACAGCCGTGGCGGCGATTCGGCCGATGGTCGATCGACATGCGAGACGGTCGCTTGTCCTCTTAATAATAGGACAAGGCACTTGGTATCCTGTGTTCTAAGCTATTATCCTTCGGCAAACTAGATTTCACAAATTTATTCGGCAATATATTGCTTTAAGTAAGAGCCTTATAAATCGATAAATAATGTAATAAAGAAAAATATCTTATAGGAAGTGATAACCAATATCGTACAGAAAGTAAAACAAGGAAGTTACAGTGAAAATACAGCAAACATCATAAAGAAAGAAACAAAACAGATACACTATTTGTAAGAAATTTACAAAATATTTGTAACACATTGTAAAATATTATTTTAAAATAATATTTTACTATAATTCATTATATATTTTAGTTTCACGTTAACGAAACAATGTATTTCATTGATTTATGTATAATTTGTGTATTTATAACATTTTAAACAGCAAACTTAGATATTAAAAAAACACGATTACTGGTCTTAAAATTACCTAACTATTGCGAGCTGCTACATATCGTGCTGTTCGCTCGGAGCAAATTGGGGTTCAACAGCTTCCTGTCCAACAGGAAGAGACCTGTTTCCTATTCTGAGATATCGTGGCAGTTTTATAGTCGGTACTTCCCACGTACGAAATAACGTTTTGTACGAAGAACGTGCCCGGAACTCAGCATTGCGATATCAAACGGCACAATTCAGTGTCGGACAGAACATTGGTGCTCTTCTACGATTGTAACCTATTTCAACTGGGCAACGTAGATCCACCGACCCTCTATATCACAGCCCGATCCGTACACGTAATCGTTTGCGATTTGTAGCAGCTGCGCTGTAAATGACTTCCCTTTTATCACGTACAAAGTTATATGTAAAAGATGAGCATTTTTAAAAGCTGCTCTTAACAGACCGTCCATGTGACGTGCGTCATTGTTTCCAAATGATAGCTTTTTCTGTTGGAAAAGGAAAGAAAATAAAGCCCCTATTTTTGGTTATATTGTTTTCTGTTCGGTCCATTGATATTTATATAATTTTTCCTCCAGAGAGAGTAAAAAAATTAATATTAAAAAAAATTAAAAGAATTGAAAAAAGAAAGTTAAAAGATTAAGGAATCAGTCAAAAAAGAAAAACTATTAAAACTGTTTCTATAAAGATTAAAATTTTTTAATACATTCAAAATAAATTAATTTAAACAGCGTATATAAATCCTTTAAGATTATTATTAAATTAACCGTTAAATTTTTTTAAATGCATGAGTTTTTATATACATGCAATTGTATTATTAACTGTATGTTGAACAATGCATAATTTACATATAATAACAACCATAAACGTGCAAAAATTGTTTCCGCATGACAATGCTGAAATAAAATGCACGTTACAATTATTCATTTATGTTTCATATTTAACTGCAACAATGATTTCGTGCACATATTACTGAAATGCTTGCGATTTCCCGTGTTTATGCATAAACTTGACAAGTTTTTACGCGAGGATGCGTGCTCCATTTATGAATTACGAAATAGCATATGCAACGCTACAAATCGTCAACGCAACCATGTCTATTACCGAAGAAAATATACATGCAGCATCATATACATATCAATCGGCTGTTAATTTTTCCATCGACTCGTTATAGTGACAAATCAATTATCTCCTATTTTGAAAAGCCATTAATATTCTTTTTTAACTTTTTAATTTCAATTTATGTCAAATTCATACTTGGTTTCAGCACCATGGTTAATAAATTCGCTACTTAAATTATCATTGCGCGGCGAGCAATTTTATCGAGAGAAAGAGTTCTCCACTTCGCACTCTGATGATTTCTATAGGGGATTCCGCAAATGGTAGAGTGAGATATCGATGTACCTGAGAAGTCGAGGAACGCGAGATCTTACTCATTTTCCGACATCTCGTATTGTAGCTGAAATTGATTTGGAAATAGTTGTCACCAGTATTTGAACGAGTGATATTCTTGATAGGCTCAATATTTGAACGAATCGCTATGCGTCAATTTATGTGCATATATTTTGATACAAGAATATTTCCTTCAAAACCAACTGTGCTTTCTTTGTACCAATCGATTCATTATTTCACTTTTAATTAGAATATTTTTCGTACCATCAATAATTTCAGAGAAAATTGACTAGATTAATTAAAATGGAATATTCTGTATTATACACGCATAAATGTTATGTATTACACTGTAACAAAATCAGTGTATATAACACTGAAATTCTGCATTACCAATCTAAATAAAAATTTAATTGTGTTTAAAAAAAGAAGAAATTATTTGAACTTCCAGAATTACATATAATTATAAAGTTAATAATAACCATTAATAGCGTATGTTGAAATTTTGTAAAATCGATGACAATCAAAATGCTGATATTGGAGATACATTAAGCGGCATTCTGTTATAATTCCAACACGAATTTTTTATTATCAAGTACGTATTGAGAGGGCATTGTAGCTCAAATATCCAGAAAATTATTCGTACAAATTAAATTGAAAAAGCAATGATCAAAATCGATTACGCGTAATTTTAGTAAACAAAATTCAAATAATGTCATTGATGCAATTTGCAAAGGTAAAATACATGTAAATATATCATTGGATAACGATTTCCTGGACAGAGAGAGAGAGAAAGAGAGAGAGAGAGAGAGAGAGAGAGAGAGAGAGAGAGAGAGAGAGAGAGAGAGAGAGAGAGAGAGAGAGAGAGAGAGAGAAAGAGCGAGAGCGAGAGAGAGAGAATCCATCATTTTCGAGATATTATAGATGAAGTCTAGGTTACAAATGCGACAACTAATCAAAAGCGTCAATGATACTATTATAATGCATCTGATTGACACAATGTGTCAATCAGTTGCATTATAATGCTAATGATCCTTTTTTGCATATTCGTGTCGATCAGATCATATACACTGTAAAAAAAGAATCACTGAAATAAAGAATCACAATTTATTATAATGTACCTTTCGCATCTCTTGCAATAAATCACGACAAAAACTATTCCTCAAGATTTAGTTAGCTTACTGATATGCAAAGCTTCTCGTATTTAAAGCAAGTTTAAATAACAAATCTGACTGTTTTATATCATTTTCTGTCATTAAATCTTCGTTAAACATTCCAAAGGACGAAATAAAAATTTTTAATTATAACAAACGTTCATTTTACAGTAATTTCACTTCACTTGCCCATTTTTAGCATCATTGAAAAGCGTGCGAATATAGTTTTTCGCGAATACATTTGACTGTCCTTACGGCCGATACCCTCGGCATTTAATGGCATTTCGAGAGGACGAGTAAGTGAAGTACCTTTGGCGCGATTGCCTTTAACCGAAATTACTTTATTGGTGGTTCCAGCCGCGAGCTACAATCGAGAACGAACGAATGAACGAACGAGCGTATGAACGCGAGAACTAACCTCCTCTCCCCCTCCCCTTCCGTCGAATTCCCTCGTAGACGTCAATTTAGACCATCCCTTTTTCCTGAAAATTCAATTAAAATAGACCGTTTGGCCGTAGAGATTGACCGAATAGGGGCGAATCGAATGAGAATGGACGATATATTTGCTAGCTTAGGCGTTCACCCCTTTCGGTTTATAGGCGAAACACCTACACAATAGAAATTTTGGACTTTTCTAGCGACATTATTAATCGTATCTCCAGTATAACACCAATCGATCAAAAGTAATAATAATTGATACTTGGACTTTAAGACAAATGTAATTAATTTTAATTTATTTAGACATCGAAATCGCGAAATATATGGTAATAGGGTGACAGTTTGTATGCTCTCGAAATCGCGTTGATTTTCAGTAAAATGCGAAAATCCATTTGATATCGAAAGGAAAAGAAGGAGAGGCGCAAACCCAAGATGCAAACCTTGTAGAAACTTTCACAACGCAAAACGAAAATTACGCAACGGCTGAAAACATCTACGGCGCGGGCTGAAAGCTTGCGCCACCGTCGAGATAACTCATCCCGTTTCATCTTACCTTCCGTCCGCCTGTCCTTAACCATCCTTTACGCCTGATCGAACTCACCGCTCGCCCTCGAACTCCGAGAATGAGTCCGCGAACTCTTGGAATCAGACATTTCGTTGCGTTACGCACTTGACTGACGGCCTTCGCGAGAACAGCTTTTTCCTTTTTCCCCCGCTCGACGCTCTCCGCGCGTTCATGCGATTATCTACTTTGTGAATCCTCCGAGCAGGAAAAACCCCACCGTACCGGCGCCGTTGGTGCGAAAAGTTAGCTGAGAATTATTTCGTCGGTTGTATTTTCGACGGAAGTTCTCGTCTCGCGGACAACTCCCAACGAGGGACGTGGATTTCCGGACGTGGATAAAATGTGCTCGTTCGCGAGAGATATATAGCAAGAGATATAGCAGTTACAAGCTAACGGGAATAATGACGTGCGCTAATACGCTGCTAGTTTAATGCCCTCGCGTGACGTATGAATATTGATATTACACATGCATGTTTGTGGATGACACGACGTGAGACACGTGTAATTAATAAATATATTAATTATCTCGCGCGTTAGTATCAAAACGCAGCGATACATCCCGTTTGAGATCAATTTGTATCATTTTTTTATAACAGTAACAAAGCAAAAACGTATATCGCAAAGTCAATTCCCAAAGCTCGTTTTTAACTCGTTTAGCGTTTATAAAATTTAAAAAAAAAACGACCATTTGTCTAGCCGACAAATAGTGAACACGTCTGTGGATATAAATCCAATTTTAAAGCAATAAAATACTTTTATATAAATTTAGAGATAGCCTTTTCAGCAATACGGTTAGATATTGTTTAATAGCTTTATATTCTCTGTTTTTATTACTGAGAAATATTAATTTCTGCATGACAATACAATAAATCGATCAACCGCGTTTTTTAAACCGCGTTTTGATTATAAAAATTGAAAACGCGCTAATGCTCGCCGACGACAAGTGACTAGCTCTCCTAAAGGCATCTTACAGTCATTCATCGTGAGAAGAAAACGCTCAATAAGCGAAGAATCGTGAGGAAGTTGCCTCTTTCAGAAAGTGTTGTTCCAAGCGTGATATCACATCGGCGAGTGTCTCCGCAAGCGAGATGAATGAGCCAATTTTCCAAGGCTTAAGTTAGAGGCAATATTGCGAGGGGCAGGCCGCTCGCGGTACGCCTCGCCACCTCCGTGTTCACCGCGCTTTAAATCCGACAAGACAAGACGGGATAGAATAGGGTTGAGGGCTGAACTTTCCGTCTCCTCGGACGCGCGGTAGCGTTTAACGCGTCTCTCTCTCTCCGTGCGACCGCTATATCTCTTTATCTATATCTATCCTATGGCATGCGCACACCGCGATGCGGCGGCGTGCATCCGTGCAACGTACGTTTCACCGGGCGCTCGCTCTCGTCCGGCGCGGATGAAGCGTAGAGCCGCCTCGAGGGGACGGGGATGAAGAGCGTGGGATAATATTATGGTTTCATTGGTGCACCTGAGTCGCGTTACCGTTCGTGCGCATGTCTCTCTGTCTCTCTCTCTCTCTCTCTCTCTCTCTCTCTCTCTCTCTCTCTCGTGTTCTACTCCGCCAATTTGTCTAGTTTGCACTCTTGAGGATCTTTATTTCAGATTTATTCGCCACTTGAGACCTGTACGCTGGGGTAACGTTCCGCGAGATGTTGCACAACAATGACGTTCGTTTTCGTTGTTCAAAAATACGCGATGTAAAATGCTGTCAATTTATGCGCACACTACGTGTAAAAATCTATATGAAAATCAAAGTATGTAATTTTAATGATAAATAATAAATGTCTGAAAACAATATTTGAGAAAGAGGTTTGTGCAAGTAATAATAATTGATAGTCGATAATTCAGCCACAGGAAAATGTTGAAGTTGGAGGCAATGACAGCTGGCTTTCATCGACGCATAATTATTATGGCTGCGCTTTCAAGATCGTACAAGTGCGCTGTGTATCCAAATTCGTGTATCTAGAGCTCGCATTTATCAAAGATGTGACGTTTCAACTGTACAGATTAAATGGGGCTAGATGTTGCATCTTTGATAAATGTGTGTTCGGGATACGAGCCACTGTCACAGGTTGACCAGATTGCATCCCAGAGAATTTATTCGCGATCATATAGCATTGGCACAAAATCGCTGACGATGTAAAGGAAAACGAGATAACTGCGAAAGCCGACAAGCTTGCACCACCGTGATGGTTTACTTTACCATATGGTAAATTAAGATTTGAGGCGATACACACACATTTTCAAAAAACATTGAATAGAATCGCATAAAGATCGTGATAGATTTCCAACTTAAATGTCTTCATATAGATTGGTCGCTGACATAAAAGTTCGTATCACTTGCATATAACTCACAGGGAAATAAATTAAAAGTTACACGTAAGCAATTTGAATAGTTTACGGTGGTACACTCGTGTAAAATTCCTACGTGATTTAATTTTCATCATTACTTCAAGTGAATAAAATAATTTCGCGTATATTTTGAAATATAAGTTACATGAAACCGCGAACCATAGTAATGGAAATTCAGGTGAGCAAATTAATCGAAGGTTATTTAATCATATTGTTAATAATTCCATCATAGTAATACACCTAGTAGTAGCAATAACAAACCTTGTCAAATACAAAACCGCAATCGATCGTTTCCTCTTTATATTTGAATATCATAAATAAAGCAAAATCATACCTTTGTGTATGAAGCGCAAAGCATCCAGGTGAAATATGTGATTTTGCTATTTGCCCTCTCGGTTTCATCGCGCATATTCATGATTCGCACAAACGACGTGACGTATGGCGGGCAAGAGATGTATACATATATTTTTAACGGAATTAAACGGCACGCCCGGCGATTTATCGGCGATAAATGATCGGAGTGCGCCAGTGTTTAGGATTTACCAGTAATCCGCTTCGTTCGCGAAGCGGACATCTCCCCTAACGGTGCCGGACCTTCCTCCGGTATGGCGATTGCCGAAACGCTTTCCCTTTCCGCGATCCGATTTCACCAGCTATCCGGAAGCGTCTCTTTCCACTCCGCCCTCACGTGATTGCGCAGGGATGAACGAGATGAAGAGCGTCGGATAATATTATGGTTTCATCGGGAAGCACCCGAGTCACGTTACCCAAGGTGTTTCCTAGTCCGCAGGTGCGCCGCGTTTTGTTCCACTACTCGGCCAGATTGCACCCTCAAGGATTTATCAGAGATCCGATTCCAACTCCTTCGCGTGTATATGTTCCACCTCCAGATATTTCGCTTCGACTTTAGCCGCATACCTCGACGCTTTCCGCGTAATGCTCGCGAATCTCTTGTTTTTAGAAATACGAATGACCTCCCATTCGTATTTCTAAAAAACATCCCATTACACAAAAAGTGTCGAGAGAAACAAGGGGGAGAAAGAGAAAGAGAGAGGAAAGAGAGAAATGGCAATCAAAGAAAGAATTTTATCATTGTCTATGAATCTCCGTAAACATTAGCCAAGTAGAACTTTGAAAGCACTTCCGATATCGGATCGGCGCGGAGCGACCTTACGCTTCTAATGTTCTCACATCTCATCGTGTACACGGTCCACGGTACGAACAGATTATCGTACGCGCGCCTTATACAGACGCGAAATGTGAAGACAAGGAGTGGTAAGGTAGTGTTATGGTTTCGCTGAATCACTCGAGTCACGTTACCAGCCGCTTCCGGAACCGCGGGGAGCTTTGTTTCACGGCTTCGTTGGATTGTGCCCTCAAGGGCTTATCTCGTTGATCCGTGTTCCTTCCTTTTGCCGCCTAGAGATATTCCCTCCTTATTCTTTCGATAATTCTTCTCGCCTGATTTCTTTTTTATCTTCTCTGCTTTCCTTCTCTCATATCTCGTGCGCCGTTCGACTTTATTCGTACCGCGAATGACTCGGTGGTATCCGTCGCGAGTCAGACTCCCGGCTCGTTTATATTACAGCGAATCAGCGCCAGCCAGAGATGCGGTTCGCTTCTCGTACCTCGGAAACGTGACTGGTGTATTCGCCAGTAAAATGCAGATTCGCCGGAGAAAAAGATGTAGGTCGGTGAATCGTAAAATTAACGTGCCGCTACTAAAATTCACAATAGCTCAGATTAAACGCAATGCGCAGTCGTAAAGCAAAAACAAAGGATATGCAGCTTTTTTTTTTAAATGTCGAACAAATGACTTTATAAAATAGTGAATATAATAGAAATATTAAACGTACATTAGGGCTCCGTTAAAAAAGTATAATAAAACAGTATATTTTTGTAAGTTATTAATTACACATGTACAATTTCGATATTATCACGAAATAATATCCATTTAAATTAATTACTTCTTTCTTTACGTCACGAACGTTGGTTGCCCGTCGGGTGAGCATGAATAAAACATTAATAGACAATTTGCGGTCCCCCCAGGTCTAAAATAATAATTAACTGCGTTTACGATTTGCTACCCGCCAGTCATTAGCAATCTTAATGAAGCGCATGCCCACGATACCACATAATGATAACACGTGTCACGATAGCATGCGGGAACGCCAGGAATTTCTGAATATGTACATAATGAGCACTTCTTCTTCCGAGCGCGAGCGTCTTCTTAACATTCCACAAGTCTGTTATACGAGCCGCAGGTTACCGGCGGAGTTTTTCCAGAATTGTCAAGTCAGTTCACGTAGAACTCGATTTATTTCTCCCGTGTAATCGAGTCGCGGCTGCTATGCGCATGTAAAAGACGAACGCGGGGCCCGCTGGTGGAGGAAGCGTACCGCGGAGGTAACGGGAGAGAGAGCGCAGGAGCGCCGAGGAGGTAGACCGAGATTGGACGTATGTCTATGCGTACGTGTTCGTTCCTCTTTATGAAAGGCAAGTAGCTAAACCGCTTTCGATTTGTAATCCGGACAGAGACGCATTCGCGTCTAGATTTACAGACGGCGTACGTTCCACAGGCAGCGTATGAGGAAAAGAGAGGTGGGAGAGGATGGAAAGGTACTCCTCTCGCTTTCTGATAAAGAACGAAAGGAACAACTGGGTAGAGAGGGGAAAGGAGAACGCGGGAAAGGAAAAGAGGGATGAGAACGAATCACCGCGGTATTCCGATTCAAAGGAGCAATAACGGGCGAATCCGATCTGCTTTCCAGCTCTTTCCCTCCACCCCTTGGTCGGTGGTGCTCCGGCCACCCTCTTTGCCACCGTCAACCACCGTCGCTATCCTGCGCGCTTATCGAGTGAAATATCGGCCGGGCGTATGTGCAGACGTACGGATAACAAATTCCGCGCCTACACATCTCGTTACGCGCCGCGTTTCTCCGCAATACGTCGCGCGTAACGCATCGCTACTCCTTTCGCCGTCGTCGTTTTGCATGGCCGGTGCCGACGTTTGTTTAACGCACACGTTTGCCGGCGCCTGCTTCCAGCTGCGCAAATTAAAAATCTCGCAATCTCTCGCCGCGCTCTCGTTCGCGGACCACATCCAGAGATACGTGCATTTCGTGTAGACGCTCGCGATGCAAAAGAGGAAACAACCGATAGATGTGCCGCCGACGGTCTTTGCCTGGTAATTCGTTGTTTCCAATTTTCAAGTAGCAGCGCATACAATCGTGAAATAAAGATAATCATAATGGATGTGTTCTTTCAATTAACGAATTCATTTACCACATTTCAATAAAAAATTTTTAATAAATTGTTACCCTCTTTTTGTATAAAATATATGGAAAAAACAGTTTTCCTAAAGAATGTAAAAATTTAATTATATATAAATGCAAATCTGGAAATAATTTTATTGACTTATCTAAATAAATACGAAAGACGTACTATCGAATGAAACAATGTTACAAAAAATTTTGACATTTTCGCAACCAGTTTTAATATCCTGTATAATTATCTTGATATATACTACCTATATTTATTTTAATTTTGCACGATTCGTCTAAAATTATTTTTAGATCTGTACCTAGGTCAAAGGTTCCGCCAAATTTTAGCAAAAGTTCTCTTCCTGTATTATTTCAATGTTAAATTAACCTACATAATTGTTAAGAGTTTAGAAAAGGACATCGTGTCCCGTTAGATTAATATTTCGACATAATAAAATTATTAATGAGTATGGAATATTATCAATGTATAATCTTCCGAAATTGATTGAATATATAAAAATTAATATTTATGAATGTAAAAACACGGTAATAATAAATAATAATTATTTATTCAATTCAGATTTTATCATGTTGTCCGAAATGCCTGAAATTCGATTATTCTTAATTTCCGTGCATTGCAATCGTTATTGACCTGTACCTCTCTGTATTTCTATTCGTAAATTCAAATATACATCAAATCTTTTTCCAAAGCATTCTCGCTCTTCGCTCGATTAGCGCTGAAACATTTTTCAACTCTCGCCATTGTAAAACTGCATTTTTTACTCAGTGACAAAACAGCAAATGTAAAACTTTTTGGTTATTGTATTATGTTGCGTTTTGTAACAATATTGTAAGTAATTCATTGGTTTTAAATGCTAATAAATACAACTGTCGGCTTCCAATATATGCGCTATAATTTTTTTCAAATTGATTCAGCATTTTTTAATTAAACACAATGTTTGTCGAAGCGTTTTGTGACAATTTTATTCAAATTTTTTGATCTTAAAATGTCGAAATCTATATTTATTATCGTATATTATGTTTTAATTTTAAACTTTAGTTGAATTTATTTTAATTTGCCTTAATCGATCGAACAAATGAATATCGCAGCCATCGATTAAACTGATCCGAAGATATGTAAGTGCAATGATGCAAAGTTCGTAATAGGAGCCATGACGTAACCAACACTCTCCTGTACAGAAAAGCAAATGCACTCTCCACACCACGTCAAAACTTTTTATCATCTCCGCTTTTCATTTCTTGAAAAATATAGCAAAACTACGCTTCTCATTAAAACCGCGCGCGTGGGCACATTAAAAACACGCAAGCACGTAAATATCGTGCAAAAATACAGATTTGTTCAAATAAAAACAATACAAAAAGGACAGTAAAAAGATGGACGCGCACAATGCAAAATCTTAGGCGAAAAGTGAGGAAGAAGACGAAGCTCTTGTGTAATCATGGAATCAAATGCAAGAGGTAAATGTCGCACGAGAAAAGTCGCATATAAATGTATAAATGCGATGAAAGCAAAGTAAGCTTTTTGCTCAATGAATCAGCCTCTGATTTTTTTTTTAGTGTCGCACGACTTTCATTTTCTTTTTATAACCCGGCAACGAGTGGTAAAACAATGTCGCTGTCTAGCAAAATGGTAATCAATTTTTTGGCATAAGTTGGAATAAATCGAAAACGAGTGGAATAAGGTAAATTTGAACACGATTGTTATAAATTTTGAAATAAACTCATCGAAAAATCAATACTTTATCAGAAATAGTATTTCTTATCCGTAACATTATAGTGACATAAAAAATTAACATAGAGTATAATGAAGGGAATACTGCACATTTCAGAATATTTATATCAAGTTAACGAGTATACATTTTGCTTTTTTTTTAATTTTCATTGATTTATTATAATTTTTTCGAAAATCTAAAAGTTCTATCTTAAGAAACAAGAATATAATATGACAGTTGTACGGTTTATTAAACAGGCAAACGTTAATTATTGCATCCGGAAGGTATATTTGTAAGGCTGAAATTCCATGTTATATCTCCGATATATCCATATTCTCTACTCTCAATAGTTTAGCCTTAAATATCGACAAGTAACTAACACGAAAGATAAAATATTGAACGCCGAAAGCAGTCGATATCAGAAGTAAGCTATCCCCAGCCGCGACGGTGGCGGCGTCAGCTTTCATCCCGTCGAAAATTCCGTCCGCGCACACCCGATCGCTGGATTGTCAGTAGGTGTATGTACAAGCATGCCTTAATCACTAGCCTGATTTACGGTTCGCGATCATGCGAGGCGATCGAACAGGGCGCGCGTGTCTCGTGGAAGTATATCCCGCGGCGCTTCATTTTTCAATGAAGTGTACAACGAACGGTGCCGTTCTCTTAATCTTCCAAAGTAAGAGAAGCGATTCAGAATCGAGAGGATTACCTAATAACGAATCGGGTCCCGTGTCCCACAATATCTCGATCTTCTCCTGATCAATGCCGAGCAAATCCGGTGGTTCAGAAAAATATTTCAAGATATTGAACATAATGCTTTAATAAGTTTAATATATACCGCAACACTTGCAACTCATTTTCCACTTAATATCTGTCGTAACTCTTTGGTCTTTATATAATAGTACAAATTTATTGATTAATTAAATTATATATATAATGCTTTCCAAGAACAATCAATTTAGTGCGGCTGGCTCGTTCTTTCAGATATACAATTTTGTATTAGCGTGACTTGTGAGAAGAGGCATGTCGAAAGACACGATGGAAAGAGCAACAACAATGGTACCCTGAAATGACCGACCTCTTTAAATGACCGCTGGCCTGTGGCGGGGTTATCCGCTCACAAAGATCCATGAACAAGGGGAGGCAAGCCAGTTTGCATCCCCATTTGCAAAGTCCGGTATGGTCCGGACCAACCGTTTCAACGCATCGTTGACTGCTATGAGCCACCCTCACGCAGAGACTATAAACAAAACTAGGAACGATATACACGACCTCGGTCTCTTCCTCCTCCTGTCATGTATTCTCCTCCCAGTCGCCAGTTCGCGTACGAGTTGTTGTAAAGCGGAGACTGGAAGTGGAAAAAAAAGATGAGCACAGAAGTCCGTACCACTTCAAGTAACGTGGTTCTGTCCCCATCGTTTACTCTTTCCTGCTCCACGGTCCCATCGCTTGTATCCTGCTCTCTTTTCTTTCTGCTTTCTCTCTAAGTTTACCCAGCGTTTTTCTCTCTTTCTGCTTTTTTCTTCTCTCTCTCTCTCTCTCTTCTTCTGTATTCGTGATTCTCTATAGCTCACCCGAAAACAAGAAATGTATGCTAAACTTATGCGGCTTCCGCGATAAATTTACATACCAGATACTAGGTATTCGTAACCGTGGAATAGAGCAAGCTGCGCAACCACGATAACACCAGACCGTAGGTAAGATACGTTACGCCGAGTGCTACGCGGACGCACAAACGTGCACTTATACACGACTGATCCCGCGACGTTGAACGTATAGACTTCTGTTTCAGCACACGTCATTTCCTCTCTACTCCGTCAGATTCCATTTGCCGGCCGTTTAAGGCTCCCCCGCGTCAGTAGATCAGTATCGACGTCGTCGGAGATACATCCTCTCCGAAGTCTCTCTTTCTGTAACGCGTCTCAAAAGCGCACTCGCACGGATGGGAATACGTGTCGGAATGGTGCACAATGGTGCACATCGTCCGGCGAAGAGACTGCCACGATGCTACCTTGCAGCTACTGAATTCGGAAAGTTCCACTGAATAAAGATTTGGACGGAACAGATAACCGCACCAAGGAATGTTACCAATCCAAGTGCAGAGCATCTAAAGACATAACTCCGCAATCGATCAAAAAGAAGTTTTTGACGAGTTCAATACTCAAATAAATGTATATTTATGATTAAAGAGTTAAAATTACAAAAAGTTGTTCAAAAAATGCAAATAAAGACATAAAAAATTCTAAACGCTAACTAGAGCTCTTCATTTACAATTGCTTACCGTTCATGAAAATTTAATAGAAAAGATCGAGTATATAAGCTGAACGATATATTAACGGAAAAAAGGTGTTAATTCGAGAAGCACCAGAATCAAAGCACCCGAGTAAATGGGGTCGCGCGAGCGTGTACATACGTCAACGATTTCTATGGTTTGAGGTAGGTATTTTACCACTGTGTAACACTGGCGATGTTGCGAAGCAAAAGTTGGCAGGATTTATGAGGCCGGAAAGCGGTACGCGTACCGTGTTCCAGTAGAAATCGGAATGAAAAATTTCCTAGGTTTTCCGACCTCCTTCGATATTTCCGCTAACCACCTGAAGCCGGCCATAAAAATGGGTAGCGAGATTCCGTCAGTGATAAATTACACGTGAAAGAATTATTCCGACTTATCACAAGTCTTACAATAACATCAAAGAATTTATCTCGTGAGTTTGCCGTTACGCAAGTAGATAATATGTTCAACAACACAAGTATGCGCGCGTTAAAGCTATACATTTGATTCACCATCGAAAAACATAGATAATTTATTTAATTTTACGATTACGCTTTCTTTATATTTCTTAATAAGAAATGCACAAATAAATTTGGAAAATTGAAACACTGCTCGACAGCTTAAACACTTTCACGTATTATCGCGCCGTTGCGGCAATTCATTGTAAAAGTTGAAGAGAGAATAAATAGAATGTATAAATCATGTCTCATACACATACCGGACAAGTGCAAACGTCACGGACGCTTAACATTTATTACATCACTGCAAATTTTACGTTCCATTTATCACAAGCAGAAAGGTTCCCGCAGTTTCGACGTCGGAACATCACAGAGTGCGCGCATTGCGTGCGCGGGTATGCGCATAAATGAAATTCGATTCGTATTTATCTCATGTATATGTCATTTCACTCGCGACGAAAAATCAGAAGTAATAGGTAAAACTCCGCGCGCGCGCGCGCGCGCGCTATTTGGCAATCGTTTTCTGCTTTTTTCATATTTTTTTTGTTTCACCGGTATCGGACTGATACGACAACGCGCGTATTTCCGCCGTTAAAAGGAACCACCATAAAGGGAACATTTTATGAGTGCGATACTGCTTCGTTAGTATCATCCACCGTAGATATCGGTGACTGTCGTGTGCGGTCGGTTGCAGGGGAAGTTCGATACCGTGCGGAATATACGATAATGGCGCACGGAACAAGCGGCAGCGAGCGTAAGCGGGTAGATTGGGCGAGTTCTCTCTCGCGAGTATCCGATTGTCACCAAGTTTTGCTGTTATTTCGTCAATGGCCGCATTACGTTGGGTCGATAGCGCATTGACTATCGTGGTTGGTATAGCGCGACTACTTAGATTGCAATTTAATAGCTGGCTGATCGCACCTGAGCCATACCTCTACACTTGAAACAGAGACTTTATTACGTTCACTCCCAGTAGAACGCCAAGTAATACTATTAATAACACAAATCAATTTAATATAAGGATAGATTAATTTAATATAAGACACTACTGGCCGTACAGAGTTTATCGAAACTTGAATTTAATTGCTAGATGGAATAATTATAAAAATCTCAATAATAAAGAATAATAAAACATAAACAAAATAATGTAATTATCTCTTTGATAATTTTTTGTAAAATGTGACGAATAATAATTGAGACGACACAATCTTCTATACCTTGCCAAAAAATTACAATAGTATATATGTAAAATTTATAAAAGTTACGTTTACGTTTTACGTGCACATGTCTCTCAGCTAACAGAATCGATGCACGCGCCTCGTTATTCTTACGAATATATGCAGCATATAGAATTCTGTTGAATCCGGGAGCGTTCTATTATTCCGCCGTATCGAACGACGAGAAATAACAAAACGTGTCGTGCGATTTGCACGGCACGACGAAAAATCGTTGATACTAAAACGGGGCACGTGAGTAGCAGGTGGCGAAGGAGATCGAGGTCGATCCAGTTTGCCCTACTGTAACTGATATAACATCTCTAAACGTAAACCGGCATATTTCTAGAGCTCGAGGATAGAATTTTTCATTCGTATTTTCCCACTCAGTGCTTTGCCAAATCCCGTCCTCGCATAAGCTAGGGAATCACATTTATTGTTCATGTAAAATGAGATAAGCCGATGTCACATCTGGCTGGTGCGATTAGGGAAAGTGAAGCATCAAAGCTAAGTACAAGGTTGCGACCAAAGAAATATGATTCAATATCTTAAAAAATGTAATAAAACGTGAAAAGTAAAAGTATGCAACATATTATCTTTTCACACGTTAAACATTTTAATAAAATTATGTTTCAAATCAAAGGGACATTAAATTTTTTTCAAAATTTTGTATTACTTTTCAAAAGAAGAACAATAAAAGTATATTACATCGTATAACAATTGGCTAAAGCTAACATTGGAATAGATAAAATCGAATGGTTTCACAATTCAAAATTTCATCGAGGAAAACGTAAATCGAATGGTATAAAAACAGGAAAAAAACCATTTATATCCTAAAGGATTGATATTAAACGCAAACATCGTAGATAAGCTTGTGAGCATAATTGCAATCATGCAACGGAGTCACCACTCATTTCCCAAAGGCTGGGGCTCATTTGTCAGCGTGAACGCATAGAATCTCTATATCTCGTTCTCCCAACATCGCCCGCGGAACGACGAAGATTGGCAACCTGCGATTCTGGCGCGGCAAAAGCGATTTCCATCGGACGTTACAACGAATGGGCCAATCGAAGGGAATCGATCGGATTTTGCAATCAGAGACCCGAATCGCCCGTATGGCCAGCGAATGTTCTGGCTTTATAGAAGGCAGACGTAGCCGTCGCCATTCGTGCCGTTTGGGGACTGCAAGATACACCCTATAACTTACACCCCACGAACGATCGCATCAGCGCTTGTTCTTGATTCCAAGATTACGTCATGCGCGCAAATCCTCCCTATAGTCAGCGTAGTGACTTCTTTTGGGGTTTGCGTAAAAAGAACGCGAGCGAGAAAGCGAGGATCATGAGAGTGAAGGGAACGGAAAAAGGAGGAAGCCTGTAGGTAATTTTCCAGGCGATAGTCGAGCTGCGGCAGGCGAGGGAAACACTTGAGAATGAAACAGTTCTTCAGTGTCATTCTGCTGATACCCCTCGCAATTCAAACGGAAGCTTGAGATGAATCGAGGAGTAACGTGAGATCTCTCTTTGCTTACGAAGCAAAAATTATTCACGGATATTTTACGTTGCAATATTACAGCATGAAGTTAATATAAAAATCGTTTCAATTAAAATTAAACAACTTTTTTTTTAATATTCAGGACGAAAACATTAAATTCTTAATCAAATGCTTTTAAAATTGTTCATGTTATAAGAATTGTAAATTAAAAAAAGTATAAACACTTATTAAAGTTAACACTTGTTTTGACGATGTAAAGAAAAAATCTACGTGAAGCATTACAAGCAATTCCTACAATTTTTTTAGCAATTAAGAAAATTAATTTAAGGAAATTAATTCATAAATCTGTTATTCTTTTTGTTTACGCAACTTGTAAGAAAATAATATTTAGGAAATACTGGTGCCAAAATTCATGTCACTGATTTTTGATCACAATTTTTACTCGCTGACAGCAGACATTTGGTTACCAAGGATTTAACGACTTGAGGATTTAAAGGTTTCCGAATGCTAGATTTAGATTGCATTTAGATGGCTCAGCGCGCGTGCAATACCTACCGCCTACTTTTCTCTTCTCGGCCCTCTTAACCGCTATTCCCAATGTTCACAAGGTAGGATATCGGCAGCTCCCAATTCAGCATTTCAGGATTAGCAGTGAATAAAGGGAGTTTTAAATTCAGTCTATTAGCTTACCTGCACAGAAAAAAGAACATTCTTGTTTAGAAAATATCTTTATTTTCAAAATGTTAAACATTAAAATAAAATTATATAGCACATGTTAAACAGATATAATTTGCTTACATAAAAAAATTTTATAGTTTTATCATAAAAAAAAGTATATTTTCATATTTTGATAATAATTTTCATGAGTTGAGAGAAAAAATAAAATACTTAAAGTAATAAAAAACCAGTAATTACATGTATTTTACATACATGTTATTTTACCATGTATTGCATTCAACTTTTTTATCCATTTCAATGAAAGTTTATTCCATTCACGAAATGAATAATACAACCTTGTTTAAAAAGTAACATGATTCCAAATATAAATTTTTTATTTTCTGAATAAAGTACTTTCCATAAAGATTTTCGTCACAAATTAAAAAAAAACACACAATTTTAAAAACCGTGTATTCGCTGATACTAAAAGAAGAGAGAAAAATAGAGGAAACGTGCCGTGTTAAAGGCGCGCTTATTGATCGCGTCAATCGTCAGAGCTTTTTATTTGTTCCGGAAGCTAAAGTGCATCGCTCCGTATACAACTTCATACACGTTAATTGCTTCTCGATACGCTGCACTCGACATACGATCGAAAGATAGAAATTTGTTGCGACACAACCAACAAAATACATTGTCACCTTCTCTTGCCGGTTTTTTTTTTTCATGCGTTTAATCGATTAGCCAGCAATCTAACGTAATACACGGTCGTAACGCTGAGTATACATGAATAAAATACTAAGAAAGCAGACATACTACCGGCACATCACATTGTGTCTCTGGGGAAATAAAACTTGCAACTACAAGAAGTAATCGATAAACGAGTCGCCATTATGATTTAAAGCTTGGATTGTTCCAGATCTTCTTTATTATCGTTTGCAAATTTTACATCTTGTATCAAGCCCGCAAAAATTCTAGTCGATGAGTATCGGGAACTGTATCTTCATCCCGTGATACGCAGCGATCTGAAATAATCGGATGACTTTTTCAGTTTGGCGCGACAGTAGAGTACGGACAGTAGAGCTCGTCGGATACAATGAAATACGTTTTATTATGCCATTTCGTAAAATCGTTGCCATTAGAAGTCCCCTATCGATTTATCAGGAATCTTGATAAGAGAGGGAAAGGGTTGAGGGAGAGAACACGAGCTGGAACGAGTGCGGATCAACGGACGGACTTCGTCTTCGAATACGACGTAGGTAGAGGTGGGGATATAAATAATCGTCCAATTTGCTCGACTGATACTCTTTTCGTTTTTTTGCTCGTCGAATCCGATTCTGAGAAGTAAAGGTGAAGAACAAGAACAATCCTCACGAGAAGAAATCATGCCGTTGTTTTTTTGAATAAATCAAATACTATTTTTTTTCTTATCTTTTTCTTCCTTCTTTCTTCTCTCTTTTCCTTTTTTCCCTTGTTTTCTCTAATTAAAATTGACTCATTAAGTAAATTTTTCAAATGCACTTTCATCTCCAACATACCAAAAAGAGAGAAAATGTAATCATTAATAATAAATTAATTCAATTAATTTATCGCGCCAACAACTAGATTTCCATTGTAATTTAATCTTTATGATGTGTGAAATCGATTTGAACTGTTTATACTCAATTTACATGTACTCTATACTATTCGCTTAAAAAAATAACTTGTCAGACAAAAAGGATTATCTCTCTTTTTTTTTTCTTTGTCTCTTCTACGGTTTTCACTCTTCTTTCTCTCGTTATCAAGACACCGCGTCGTGATTTATCGCAGCACGCTCGTGTACGGGCGAGACTAGTAAATGGCTCCCTTTGGAATCCCTTGTCAAAGCAGCACGCATCACTGATGAATTAAGGATTTGCCAACACTGTAGTAAGGATGTATGTATTGCAATAAGTGGTTTTATTCGTCAGATCGTTGCGATAACATTCTCCTGTTTTCTTATGTTATTCTCTAATTATGTCACTCAACAAACGCCATATATAACTGCCATGTACATATTGTTATCATCGTGTTTACAGCTTGATTAATTATGAATAATGAGACTTAATGCAGAAGCGAGAAGTGAATCGGCCGTTAATAATACATTAATCATTAACAATCCACGTCCGTCGGGCTTTTCAAGCGATAACTATTTTATGGAAACGTATGATAACGTAGAATATTGGTCGGGTTGTTGCGTCGCATTGTGACGATTAGTGCGATGATTAATGCAATCACGGATTTTCGAGCGGACCCATACATGCGATTTGTTCGTGCAAAAGTAGAAAATCGAAAATCTGCTGTACAAACGAAGAGACGAATAGAGACCGGTTCAACAAAAACGGGAATAAAAGCTGACGAATAAAAGGATAAAGAAGAGTTAAAACCGTGCTCCACGGAGATTGTATTGACATAGAAGAACATAGTTAACATTTCAAGCCGTCGATACATGGCCGATGAGTCAAGTACGTCGCGGATTGCCTAGGATCAGGCCAGGGAAGAAAGGGACAAAATCAGGGACGGGGGACGAGGTGGGGATACGGGGAGAGGTGGTCTCGACTGTATGGTTATTACCATCAATAATGGCAATTTGGTTTGCAAATGGCTCGAAACGCCAGGCAGAGCCGTTCCTACCTACAATTTCCCTCCGTTTTGCGGCAGGAAAGCACTCGCCCTCTCTCGTGCAGTCAGCCACATTGAAATGCCTTGAGTCAACATTTGCCTACGCTCGCGCAAATTGATTTTATTTAAATCCCAAGTACGAGGGTAGAAAGGCGTCTTTGGCCAGGCACTTAATTGCGTTATCGCGAATCTTTAATCGTAACGATCGGACATTGGATATCGGCTGCATCGACCGCACTGGCAAATTGGCAGTCCGCGTCCGCGGATCAAACTTTCAGGTATAACCATCGCAATGTGTGTGGTCATGTTTCTTTCATAACGGCTTTCGCCTCTCCCTACTGGAGGTTGTGTACAAGAAAACTTGAAACATTTTTCTTATCCTGCTTCCAACTTTCTTCTTTGTACATACATACATTTTTTTTATTAGACTCGAATATGTACAATATTAGATATATAACACACAGCGTGCCATAACGACTTCTTATTTTCAAGTGCTATTTTTACTTGCAATCTAGGTCAGGTATCGGATTTCTTGTGTCGTAACGTGAATCGTTATTAAGCATCCGCGCATTGATTATACGGATAACTAAACGTCATACGTTCATATCAGGAAAATCTTTCTTTTCTTTTACCTACAAGCTTCTTCCTTAACTTTCCGGTTTTGGTGTACTTCAAAGAGCTTAACGTAAAAAGTAGCATAAAAGTCAACATAAAATATCTTGCGTTTTACAACGATCTTTCATATGCATTATACGGAAGTGCATAGAATTGTATACGCGTGCATGCACAACCCATCAGGTTCCCCGATAATCCTGGCCGTCTTGCAATACATCGTATTCTGTTATTACAGAAAGTATTCGTTTATATTCCAGATATCTATATGTGCGCTGCACAACGTAGAGAAGTTAAAGGCAAAAACGATAGCGATGGAGGAGAGACTGAAAGGTGGGATTATGCCTCGTGGAGACTCGTAGGTGGTTTCGGCTTAACGAACCCCCCCAGAAGCGGACTCATCGCCGCGCCGCCCCAATTTCTCCAACGGTCTCGAAAGGATACCCGCCCGATTCGGGAGCTTAATAAGGTTAAGAGGTGGATGGGGCATAGAGAAGCGTAAGTGCAAGGCATCGGCCCCCGAGTCGAGTTAATCTCACGTGTTGGGAATAAAGTTAGTGGCCAGGTTCCCGTTTACCTCTCACGAAAGCTCAACCGCGCCATTTTCACTGGCTATTCGATCTCACCATCCACAACGACGGTAGCGTAGATAGCTGTAAACGTTAAGCGACACTGCAAGAAACTTAGATAAGAAACTGACTTCTGAAAAGCCTGATTATGAACTTGCAAACATTTTCAAGAAGCTGCTAGCCTCTGCAAAATTTACAAATCAGCGAATAAAATATTAATTGTATAAAAAGTAATTACCCCTATTATATAAACAATTTTGTGAAAAGAATTTTTATAACTTATAGCACCTTTAGAATTTTTGAAATAATTAATTATTCTATGTATTAAAAGAAATACAATGTTATCTATTCATAAAATTTATCTGTAAAGAAAAAACATTTAAAAAATTATATTATATGTAATATTATACAACCTGACCGAATAAATATGAAGCATAACCAATATTTTTTATAAGATATTTCTTTAAGACATTTCTGATTTAAAATCCATATGTCATAGTTTTACACACACACACATATAGTACATTCAAATTTACAATTTATTCAAATTCTCTCGGTAATATCCGAAAATTGCCTTTTTCATTTTTTTAGCCGAAAAGTTATTCGTGACAAAGATACGGACGAATCACATCTAAGCTTCTACAGAGGAATCGCCGGGAGAGAAATAAATAGAGTCGAGACGTTTGCAAAACGAGCGTGAAACGAGCTTTCTATCCCTCGGCTTTCAGGAGCGTCGAAGCCCGCTAAATTAAAAGGGGTGGCTGCTTGATCCGGCTTAAATCCTTTTGAGCAAAACACTCGAAACTTTGCTTGCCACGCTCAAAGTTGGCGCATACTTTCGTGCTAACATTCGCAAAAAGGTTTTATCTATTGAATCATCAAATGGATCAATAAAAAGAGAAATACAGTCTTTCGGAACAAGTATCGGAAGAAATTATTACATGAAATACTACATTATGCTCTCTATGATCGGATGCAAACGCATGCAAAATTCGAAATATTTTCTCGCAATTAAAATATTCATTATTTACGTTTCATGTGATATAAATTATAAGATGAAAATGTGATTGGCATAATCAAAACAATGTTCATTATAAAATATGTAAAATAATCAGAGATATCTCGTTGTCGATTTTGTAACATTGCATCAAATTTTTGCATTAAATTTGATCAGACGTCATCTTTATTTAAGTACAATAAACGCATTTTTTTTTGCTGATTGTTATGCCTGATCCTTTAAAGCCCGCGGCTAGATGTTCTTCTCGCCCCCTTTTTTTCGATGCACGTCTGAACTGTAATGGCTAAAAGCTTTTCGCGAAGCAGCGTGCAGAGTGTTCCCTGATAAACGATTGGTATATTCGCGGTATCCATTTAGCTGCTTCAAAAGAAAAGCGGATGTATCATATGCAAAAGAAAAAAAAAATTTCATAAAAATTGAATGATCGTTTTATCGTAAGCGTTTGCCTTGAATCGGAGAGCGGCATACGTGTAAGTTAGTTTTATTTCAGATATTTGTCATAACTGACGGTAACAAAAGTAGAAGAGTAAGTGGAAAAAATTACCACTTTAGCTCAATTTAGTTAAAAACCATTCGTGAAAAATAAATCACCCCTGTTCGTCGAACTAACATCTATAGAAAAACGATCGTAGTACAAATTTCAATTTTATTTGCAAAAACCGTATGAAGTTTCATCTGGTAGATCTGTTGTATCTGGCATGCGTAGATCAATATGAACCGGTCAGTTGGTTTTCCTGTTACCGAGATGCGATAGTTCGTTAAATTCATCACATGTCTCACGCACGGAGTAAGCGCGCCATTGCCGCTTGATAAACTTGCACCGTCACATTATCATGGGAAATGTATTCCTCGCATAAGAGGCGTAATAAAGTTCTACGAGAGAACAGCGGGACGCATACGTCCCCATATTACAATGATATGAAGATTTTTCCGCTCCATTGAGTCATTGCATCTTCATACGTATGTTTTAAACTATCCATACGTATGCTCTTTAAATTATTTTTACACTTCCTGCATTATCTTAAGTTTCAAATACCTATTGCGCTCTCGTTTTCGTCTCTTTTCCTTTTTCTCCTTCTGTCCCTCGTCGTTATAAATGTAGCAACTTTACTGGAAAATATGTTTCGAATACTCTTGTTATCATGGCGACCAGTGCCGCGGTATATTTTAATTTACTATAAGACGGTGTAAAACGCGCGCAATAAATTTATTAAGTTTTCCTCGAACAAGAGACTGTTACGTGCGAGTAATACCAGTCCATTCACAACTACGTGATCATATGTGCTAATCGCCATGAAACATCATGTATATTCACAGTTGGCATAAAAATAATTCTAATTTTTCAATTAATGCAAATCTTTTTCCCTCTTATTTTTAATCCAATAATTTTAATTCTGTCTACATTAATATCAAACGCAGACTTTAAATTTTTTAGCAAAAACAGTATTACATTAAAAACGTCAACATTGCATATTTGCACATATATGATATTTCCCGTCTTTTCGCTATTAAACGAAAGAGATGAGCTTGACAGATCATTGCGTGCCGGAAATGTGTTGCGCAAACCGTAGTGTAGCGTCGAAATACGCACCATCTTAGGCTTCTCGACGGTCTTGGCGGCAGTTCTGGACGAGTTTAGATTAGTTTAGTTTAGTTCGCAACGAGTTTCGCTCGGCGATGCCGCCGCCGACACCGCCGCGATTAATTCGCCGCACTTGGATTTATGGTTTGGTCTAGCTGGTCATTTCTCTTCGTCAGGTACGCACCAACGCCGAGCACGTATCCACTTCCGGCTGCGTGCAAACTGTGCGAATTCGCATTATCGGACCCCTTTCTTGGGCGAACAGCCCAAACTTCCTTGACCATTCTGACTTAGCGATGGAAACAAGCGATTGCAGTAGCCATTGTTTCTGTATAGATTATGGTGATAATTCAATAAACGGAAGTACATATATTCAAGTTAAAGGAGATGTTCTTTAAAGACATAATATCCATAATAAAAGTCCTCGCTGAATCAATCACATTCTATTAATAAAAATATAAATAATAATCTTGTTATTCCCCACAAATGTTGAGCTATATGAATACATATTTCTCAAATCTTGATTTAATAATATGCTGTGTATACCTCAGAATTATGCAACGATAAATGATTAATATTATTTCATAGCGTTAAATATTATTAATTTTATTTTGGAGTCTCAACATTTAGATATATAAATAATAATTAGAAAATAATAATTAGATAGATAAATAATAGTTTTTCCTACAATGGAGAGACGAGTTCCTTTCGACAAACATTTTCCCAAACTCCTCCTACCGTAAAACTCGGTCGAAGTCGGCGAACTTTGTTCGTCGTAAGCCGGAGAACGTTATCGAGAACTTCTGGTGTCTCTTATCGACGCGACTTTACTAGATAGCTTCAGGTGCGGAGTGCAAATTGAAAGACTTCGTCTTAATAAAGAACAAGAAGACCGATATATATGTATATAATACAATATAATACGATCTACCTTGTCGTGGTACAAATTAACTTCGTTACTTTGCCGAGAACGATGGTGCCGCGACGGTGCTAAATTAATGAAACATTTTCCACCTAGCCGGCACGATATAATAGGCACGAATCGTCAGAAATAGCCGATAAATTCTCCGCTCCACTTAAAGCGAGATGTCCGCAACAGAATGCGTCGAACGCGGATTATAGGCAGAAATCGATGAAATCTCCTCAGGGATTCGTTAAGACGGAATTTGTAAGAAAGAGGTCTGGCGGGGCTGAGGATGAGAAAACGAGGCGGAAAAACCGCGAGGGGTTGCAAAATAGTAAGAAGAGAGTTCTCGCCTAACGGCTCGAAAAGAGGACACTTGATAAACGGCGATCATCAGGGTAGGCTGTTAGATACTCGACGAAATGCCATGGATGTCGAAAAGGCCGGGGTTTCCCCGGGGAGTGGTACACGGGCGGGTTAAGTTTCCATAAATAGCCAGGCAGAATGCCCCAGCGAAATCCTGGGATTGACGTTTCCGTCCTTGCCCGTGCAACGCGCGACCCCGGGGGGGGGGGGGATCCACCCTGACATGCGTCAGGAACGCGCGTACATTTCTCTTCGTACATTCAGGGACCGATTGCACGTGTATTGCGCATTCGAGGTGTTAACACAATGCGCATTGTGCGCCTGCTAGAATCGCGCGGCACCAACGCGCAAATTCTGCAGTACGGTTTTAACGGTAATTGGAAACTGCGTTGTGCGACACGTATATCTGAATAATTGTTAGGTTATTTCGCGTATACATTTGGCGCGTTCTTTACCGTTTCTGCCGTGCGATTTCACTAACGTGTTTTCTACAAAATGTAATCAACATACAGTTTCATCTGAATACACGAAAAATATTTGTAATCTTGATATTGATCGTGTCTGCTTCATGAAGTTACATTTCAAAATATCCTATATTTTCATTATGTTATGTTTTCCCGTTTTTATACGTTTTAATAATTTTTAATACATTAAACATGTAGAGATAATAATAATATACTGATTATATAAACGTCTAAAAACAGAAAAAAATTATAATAAAATAAAGAAGATAAAGAATAATTATTTCGATATAAAATATTTTATATTATTTTTAATATTTTTTAATATTCTATTATTTATATATAAAACTATTAAATTTCTCTTTTTATTTGATATTTTTAAAATCGCCTATGCTATCAATTCGGTTTGCTATAGTACAAAAAATCGAATATATCCTAAAAGACCTTATAACATATCAACTATAATAAGGGTAGACAGTGTCGCTTTATTTCATCAGAGCAGGAAAAATGGCGAGAGTTTATAACTCATCGTTACTTATGGGATATTTCGACTTATTGTGTACTTTATTTCGAAATGACATGAGACGAAGTGTCGCAAGGCGATAGTCACCTTTGAATCACCTAGTCAACGAATTTCAGCACCACCTTGATAACAAGTCGAAATTTCACTGCGGCATTTTCTGCGGTCTTTCGGCGTTCTGAAGTTTGTCGGGCATCATATAACAGTAATAAAACCCTTCGAGATTCTTGAGAGCTTTTTCCTCCCGAGATATTGTTCCATCCCTCTTTTGCGGAATATTACTATACCTCTTTTCCCCTATGATGTTTCCGTGAATCGCATAATTTGAAATTCGTGCGAGCGAATGTGAAAATCGCTGGCGTAAAAAAAAAAGGGACCGCATTATCGTGAGTCGTAAAAAATTGCAACGTGCGAAAAAAATAAAATTTTCCACTCAAAAGACGAGTTTTAATACGATTATTTTTATTCGCAAATCGGTTACGATTCTTTATTTAAGCTTGATAAATCAAATATAGAAAAAATGTTTGATTTGTAAAATGTTTTCCCAGATATTAAAAAATACCATTTATGATAAGCTCGTTCTATTTTCTTTAGAAATGTTATCATAAAATCTTTCCATACAGAAAGATTGTAATATAAAATATAAAGTATATAAACCTATATTTTTACAACAGCTCTTTTTATAGTGATAAAAATTTCTATAATGTATATGAAACATAGTTGTATTTGTACATGAACTTTTTATCTCATTTCGTGACGATGAAATAGTTTCTAATTGAAATTTTAATTTATATTGATCAAACTTTTAACGATAAGCTTTACTTCATGAATGTACCTATTTGTAAAAAACAAATATAAGACTAAATCCAAAAAATTATTTCTTAAGAGTTACGCAAATACTAGCTTCAAAGCATATAGCGACACTATTATATTGATCTCATTGTGAGTTAAACTTAGTTTTCCGGTACAAGTGATAATGGTACTTGAAATTGAATTTAATCTCGTTACAAGTAGCATCCAGATAAGGCAATTAAATTTAAAAATTGAAAAAAATATTCAACCACAGTGCCCGTAAAACCCGATATATCTCGAAAGACGCCACCTCGAAGACGCGTCTCAATGTAAAACTCAGAATCCGTTTAAAAGTGAGAGTTCGAAAGATGTACGTATATAGTACGCTCTAAGGAAATACTCGCGAAGATCACCGCGTTCTACAATCTTCCACTCGGCGTCGAAAAGTCCTATCCTTCGGTAGACGACGGTCTCCCTCGTGAACTTCGACATCGCGATGCGACGATGGATCCCTTCGGGGCTTTCGCAGGCTCCCTCCTTCTTACCCCTGCTTTCCCAGTGCACGTCGTATTCACTTCCTCTCGCTTCCCTCTGTTTTTCTCTCTCAATAACGTTCTCACTCTTCGCTCGTTAAGACCGCTCGTTTCGCCTCGCCTGCTGATGTTGCCGCCGACTGCCCGCATCCCTTGTATCGTCAATTCAACCGAGATCAAATACGACGTAAGAGAACGAAGGCGACGGCTACGAGAAGGAAGAAACCATCGTCCTCTCGCGACCCGAGAACGATTTGTTTCCATTATGTCCACGCGCGCGCGCACGAATTCTCGTCGTGGAGACGCGAGACAAAGAGAAGTTCGCTGTCGCCTTGTCTGCGCTCTATCGGATACGCACTCGCGCGGTTCTTTCTCCGCTCTCCGAGCGGCGCGAGCTACTGAGACTCTCGAATTGAACGGGGAATACGTAAGGCGACCTTGATCTCATCCGACAGATCGAGACGGGAACGAGAGGAACGGGGAGATCGGGACACTGTATGTATGTATGTATGAGGTATCGAGTGCACGGAGAGAGCCTCGTGAGAAATACACCGCGGGACGTGCGAAGGGAGCTTAGCCGGATTTCGACTTCGCCTACCGTATGATTTTTATTGCAGGCACTCGGATTAGCATTGCGGTGTATTTGCCGTATGCACAATCACACGGAAGAATAGAAGCGAGCTTCAATGGTACGGTACACCTGTTCGAATGTTCGATAGCGTATCAAAATGGATGGAAATGGCAAGGGAACGCACGTTCTCTATGATACATCAATGTGTACGGGATTGCTCTTCTTACACGCAGCTTCTCTATTCGTCGCGCTTGTAAGTGTAATTTATCTTTATTCACGTTTACACGGATAAATGAGACATTGATTAATTCCCTTCGTTTCGCTCAAATTCTGCGCTTGCAAATTTTGTGTGGTTAGTTCATTGGGGGCTATTGTAATATTAACAGCATTATAAAACATTCAATACTGTAAATGTTATTTCTTTACAGTATTGTGAAATTTTTAATACGTTTCGTTGCTCGTTTTTTGGAAAGCAATTAAAGATCGATTAAACGTAGTTAAAGAATGACGAGTTATTTCATATGTTACATCATATCTTAAATGTTAAAGCATTTTTTGCGAAAATAGCGAATAAATCAATACAAGAAACAAGCATTCTGCATATTCGTTGCTTTATTAGCCGGTGGTTACTTGAGAAGCAAAAACGCACATAAAATACGGATGTACCATTAAACTCTAACGTCATCTCGAATAATCACAGCTGACTGTAATCCCTCGCGGAACCACCGTGAACCACGTGCAACGGCGAGACCGAAATGTCACGAGTTAATGGGAACTTGCGGACCACACCGCTAGCGCGCATATAAATACACACGCGCGCGTACAAAATGCTCACGTACACGAAGCGGCAAAATGCACTCGCATCCGGATCGCGCGATTGATTTAAGTGGACACTTAAGCGAATAACGGTACATAACCGTTCAGCATTTCACTCGCGCAAACGTGGGCAAGAAAGGGTTGTCTCGGGCAGTCGTGGAAGCAGCGTTTGCCTTATAACGCGGCCTCATATTCCGCAATTTCGGAGTTTTAAAGAGGCCAACAGAAGGTAGCAGAAACAGACGCTCGGGAAAGAGCGGAAGGGGAGGCGTACGCTCGAGGTTCCGCATAATTACTAATTATTATGGTGATCCCCGGAGAGAGGGGGTGTTCAATGTGTGGGGATTTTTAGGGGAAGAACGTACGGCGACCCCTTCTCGTGTCCGGCACGCGTTGATGAGTCAACGAATCTTATGTTTTATACACTCTCGGCTTTAACACTAACATCGATATCGAGCTTGTCTCACGCCGTTTGCGTTAAGCAGCTTAATTTATTAGAAACGATATTTGTGTATCAAAAACAATACAATCTCACTGTTGCCTTTCAGTCTCAATATTATGGCCTACACGCTTATGCAGTGCAACACCAGTTCATCGACAGTGAAATTATTGACAACGAACGTCGAATGCCGATGTAACTACTTATCGCAGGCTAAACAAAATCAATCAGGCTTACGTGCGTGTCATGTGAGCGTTGTATATACTTTCGCGTGAGCGGATAATTAATCGATGCATTATTAATGCGACTTTCACAGATATCCCCCTCCCCTCGCCCTCGGTGAAACAATCGTTCGTGAGTCTTCACTCGCATTCACGTATGCGTATTCCATGAATATTACAGCGACGATACGTCGTTGCAGTCTGTTACGAGCTACAAGTTAAGCTTACACTATTAAATTTGAAATGAAATTGCTGTCGTAGAGGCGATCAATGTTTCCACGCAAACCCGGGTGAGAAATGCATGAGCGTAAAATACGTAATCAGCGCAGGAAAATGTGCAATCGACATATAATTCAATTTGATCCAGACATCGAGACGCGGTTGGATTAAACGTAATAATCAGCGCAATCGTTCCACGAGATAGAAACGTGTGATAATTGAAACGGCTCGTGTCGAATATCTCATCTATTAGTGTCATAATGCAGAATATTATACATTTTGTACATTATTGTATATATAAAAAGCATCTGCACTTTCTTAAGCTTCGCATTATAAACTTCAGAATCGTCAATTCCCATTTTTTTGCGGAATAAGCTTCTAAAATTTAATGCAAATAATATATTAATTAAAGTCATCTTATTTTTCTTTTGGAAAACTTGTTTTGAACAGTGTAAGCTTCTGCTTTATTTGGACTTGCATAATATTGATATTGTTAAATGTATGAAAAACTGTGCATGTAAAAAACTATTCTTTTTTTAGATATATACAAGCATAGTATACATACTAGACAGATACTATCTAAAAATAAATATTTATTACGTACTTCGAATGTGCATTAAAAAAAAATTATCATGTAGAAAGTAACCAACATAAATGAGTAAAATGAATAAATAATTTTTTCCCAGATACATCGGATTCTTAATAAATAATTTATAGCGTACAAAAGTTGCTTAAATAAAATCAATTAATTTCAGTTAACAAATAAAAGAAAAAATCTTAACTTAGAAAGCAAAAATATCTATTTTTTTGTAATTACAATTTAATTATACTTTACGTGAATAAAACAATATTAAAAATATTTTATCCAGTACTTAATAAATAAGACAGCAAGGTACCGTTTTCATAGAAACGGCAAAATTGTTCGCAAGCAAAATTGAGAACCGCTGAACGTCGACAGTCGTCTCAGATATATACATTGTATCGCGCCTCTAAAAAAAGTGAAATGCGGACCGAATGCATCTCTCGGCTCTTAAAGCGATTCTTAATGCGACCGTGTGCGCGCATTTTGTGAAGTGCGTCGAATGCTGCGGAAACAGACAGCTTTACCGCGGCTGCTGTGACAGCGAGACCAAAGACACGATGGAAGAAACGAAAAATCGCAAAAGGGAGAAATCTGCGTTTGGCTCGATAAAAGGCCTAAAACTTGATTTGTAGAATCCGGCTACCACGTGAATTACGTGGCAAGCGAGTCACCCCCGTTCCCGCTGTGCGACTTGACATTTGTTAATGCGTTTCCGATGCCGGATTACCACTGCACGTCTCCGCCCGATAACCCACCCGTTCGCGCCGTCCTATCGTAAGAGCGGTCACTAATTTATGCGCATAATCGACCGTATTGCGAGGCAAGCCTCGCTCTTCCACGCCGACCAGTAATCCGCCCGGCATGCGCGTTTGTATTCCATTCTCTTTCACGCAACAAAAGCCTGCGAACAAACGCATCTTGCATTTAAGATTCCCAATTATTCTTTTTCAGTAAACCATTATAATATGCACACGCATACACATTTACGTTGCCATACAGATATTAAATACTTCAAATTATATTTAAACTGTTAAAATCTATTTATACAAATATTGTACATAACTTTATTTTATCATTACTTTACCATCATATATTGATTTATTCTAAAATTTAATATTCTTTTTACTTTCGATAAAAAGATCTAAAATTATATCGGGTTATTTCCATAGCAAGACTATATATTGACAAGCTTTATTATCTAAAATATAAAAACAATAATGCTATGCTTTTCATCTTTTGAAATGGATAATTCATTCATGTCGACAAAATTTTATTGAAAAGAAAATGAAATAAACCTCTTGCTCCATTTATAGAAAGTTAAATCTATCTCGCACATTCAATTGATGCTTTAAATGATAATTTGTTTAATCAATGTAAATATTGCAATTGGGAACAAATGCATGAGTTTTAACAATATTGAACATAATTATATAATTTACAATCACAGAGACAAATTTATCATTTTTTATTGAACCATAAAAAAATACTAATTAATTTTTTCTCGCATTTTAATAAAAATATCAAATATGTGTAATTAATAATTATTAAATAAAATATTTTTTAAACAAAATATATGTGCATGCGTATGTATTAGAGGTGTGGAAATAAAACATTTGTGAGGTTGAATCAAATAGAATCAAATTTTTGATAACATGTTTGAAATAAAATTGAATCGAATCTGAAATTTTCACATCAAATCGAATTAAATCAAATTTCAATCAAAATTTTCCGGATATATATTACATGCTAATTTAACTTAATAAAGTATTTTTAATGACGTTGCAAATCCTTTTACACAATTTAGTCATGACAACTATACCATGCAGCATGTGAACTGATTAGCGTCGTGCTTTATATCGTAAATTATAAAAAAAATAATAGTAATTCTAAATATAAATGTATTTTCAAAAGATAAATAGATATAAGAAAATTTTGTCTGAAATTATAAAAAGTTTAGAACAATTTACAATACAGCATGGTAATTTTTATTAAGCAATTTATTTAAACGTTTTTATACATTTCAAAAATTCCTATCATCATTTATAATATTTGATAGGTTGCAAAGTTATTCTAAGCTTATCATATTTATGATATAATAAAAATTGTAAGAAATTTTATTCTAAAACACAACAAAAATTTCTTTCCGTATAGAATATTATTTTTGCGGATAAAAAAATATTCAAAAATATTAAATAATAAAAATATCAAAGACTGTTATTTTCTACTATGTATGTATCATACTTATAAGGGTATATATGTCCCCAAGAGGAAAAACACCTCATGCAAAACTTACTTTAAACTTATAGGTAGGATCTTATCGGCACGAAGAGAAGTTTAATGCTTCAATATATCCACTACTGTTTTACGATCCTGCATTTATTTTGCGCGAGAGCCTAAGGTTTATGGAAAATAACAGCTTACTTTTGGCGTAAATGTGTAAAGGTGAATTTGCTGTAAAGGAAAAAGCTATCATAAAATTAGAATATGATAATTCTCATAAAAGACACCATTTCTACCAACACGGTCATCGGCATCAGAAAACTCTTTTCTCAAAGCGTTGTCGAAGGTGGCCTCGTAAATTTTCAATTGAATACCAGCTCAAATGCATCACACCGTGATATAAATCGCTCGTTTTACGAGAAACATCTCGGATTTGTTTCGATCGCTTTTTTTCGCTCGTTTTCGCACGCATATATTCAAACACAATAAATATCGAAAAAATGTGACATCACGTGACACAAACTGAGCAAAAACCGCTTTAAAAGAGAAAATACGAATGGTAAACATACCATACATTGTGCTAATATATAATATCGCAAGAAACATATGACAGATATCAAGTTTTACATGTATGCATAAATATAAATAAATAAAAACTTACATAGCTTCTTTTCTATTTAGATATATAAATTTCTATGTATCTCTCTACACATATAATATACATATATTAAAAATCGGTTTAAGTTTTTTTCAACAAATAGATATTTTAATTCAGCTTAAGGTACTTTTTATGTTATTAATAAATCTTATTGAAATATTCTTTCAAAAATAACTTTTAATTGTGTATGTTTAGAGACAGATGGTTTATTTCTCTCCAGTCTAATCTCAAGTGATTGATTCTCCTTGAGCGGATTTAATATTTATATTTAAGTATCATGTATCTTTAAGTATCTTCAAAGTTCTCAAGAAATTATAAGTTTACGTTGTTTGCGTAATGAAAAGTTGACCTACGTGAAATGTCCTAATTATTTTATAATAAGACTTCGTAAAATTAACTCAAATTTCAGTTGAGAAAAGGGAAATACTAAAAAAAATATATATAAAATTAAATCCAATCTAAATTATATATAAAAAAAACTTTTTCATTAATTTTGCAATTAAATTGAAATACCTTTTAAATAAATGTCACAACGTCTTCAACAGATTTATTTAAATTTATTTAAATTAATTTAATAGCTATAAAATAATTTACTAATTTATAAAATATTATACTTCTATTTGCATAAAAACGTTGTTACGTTATGTTTGTTACAAAATGTGCATGTTTTCAAAAAAATTGCAACAAATTACATATTATGTGTACGTACTCAAAAACAACATTAGCGATTGGTCAAGTATAATTAAATATGATCTTCTGTTATATGTACAGAAATTATTTCGAGTGCACACACCGTGCGCGCGCGCGCATATATATATATATATATATATATATATATATATTATATTTAAGTATCATGTATCTTTAAGTATCTTCGAAGTTCTCAAGAAATTATAAGTTTACGTTGTTTGCGTAATGAAAAGTTGACCTACGTGAAATGTCCTAATTATTTTATAATAAGACTTCGTAAAATTAACTCAAATTTCAGTTGAGAAAAGGGAAATACGTATACACACACGTACATACATACACATATACATATATATATATGTGTGTATATATATACGTACATGTGTCGCTATTATATATCGCAAGAAAGGTAAAGCGAGAAGCATTTATACATAGGCGAATACCGCTGAGAAGACGATTAATGGCGTAAGGGTTAGGTGTTAACGTACGGCAAAGTGTTTTATAACTTCAAAGCGGCATGCGCCTTGTCTTGTCGCAAGCGCCGCCTCATTTATCCTTCCTTCGAGGACCAATGGCGAAAAAAAAAGACGAGGACACGGTGCGCATTGCTCTCGCCGGGAAAAGCGAGAAATGCAAATGGACACCGAGGCAGAAGCGACATTGCGTTTAGGTCCTTCGTGTCCCTCCGCGCCAACACCGCCGCCACTTAGGAAGTCGACGCCCCCCTCGTAAACGGGACCTGCCGGGTAATTTATCACTAATAATGGCAAACCGTGTATCGAGTTAAATTTAACGTTGCGTCGACGTTAATCAATTTTATCAGCGAAGATAAACCAAACTGATGCTTCCTTCCGTCCGCGCACTCCACACCATCGCTTTTCGTGATAAATCATGTCAAAAACCAGCTCGCGTCACGATCGTCGCCAAGAATAGACATGAATTCGATACTTTTGGCGGACACACGCAGACTCCGAAAAATCATAATTAGAAATGAAGCACAATATGTACCCAAAATAAATTAACTAAAAATATTTCAAAAAAGTGCTAGTTGTGATACAAGAATTAATTTAAAAGACAAATCATAAAAAAAGTAAGTAAAGCTGAAAAAAATAGAAAATACAACAATGTCAAAGATTAGGAAGTCGATTCTGTATTTTTGAAGAAGTGAAAATGTGAAAAGTGAACAACAGTGATTGGTGTATATCGTTAATCCTAAAAGTATACACCAATCAATGGAGACAGTGCTACTCACTTTTCACATTTTCACTTTCTTCAAAAATATAGAATTGACCCCCTGAATCTATATTGAAAATAACGATTATAAAATAATCATTTGTCAGTTTTAAACAGTGACTTTTAAAATGTACGGAATTTGGGGCAATATTCAATTCGGTTTTCGATGTTCTAATTTTAGGTAAGTCCATATTTTTTGTTATTTCAAGACATAATATCTGACACAATAAAATTTCATAATAATCTATTTTCTCTAAATGCTTTGTACCACTTTTTGGATTTAAAAAATGCATTACTGTTATATATCTGTGAGATAAATTGTTTTACCAAATAACAAGATAAAAATATCCAAATTTGCATTGCAGGCGGAGGATTAATAATTAGTTTTCATACTTCGACAAATCATGGAAAATTAATAAGTACAGAAAGTGGAGTATTAATGTAGAATTTAAATATTTTCAAATATTCTGTATTTCCTACGTTTGTGGAACGTAGCAAAATATATATGATCTTTTGCTACACGAGATTCCGCATATGTAATCGGAAAATTGCCACCTCTACGTATTCATATAAATATTTACACGCGGTATAAATGCAGTTTACTCATTGCGGGCGAATTTGTCGATAAATAAAATCATGATTCAGTCCAATGATCTCGTCGTTGATGCGAGAAATGTCTCTATATAACTAACCCACTTTTTAACGGTCCTTGAACAAGAATGATTCGGCCAGTCGCGCGGACGACGATAAAAGACAACGCATTCGTCGACGAGATAAATCCCGGCTAATAATTCGGCAATTAGACGCCGGTCGAGCGGATAACAAGTTGGTCCGGTAGAGCTCGTCGAGATCGGATGGATCGTGCAATCGAAAGGACGTAATAGTAACGGTGAAGCGTCCCGTAAAGCGGCGAAGATATCAAGCGCCGAAGTCGATATCCCCGATTGGAGCAAGACGATAAAACGGTTGTGATGTTCCCAGGGGTCTCCCTCATCATCTGTCCCTTCTCTATATCTACCTGCTCTCATGATACTCGTTCTTGCTCATTTTCGTTTAGTTTGTCGTTTTATATTTACGGCCTCGCGCAGTTTTCCATCGTTTAGGATCACTATTCTCAGGCCTTCCCGATACGAAAGATCCCATCTCCTTTTAATTTATCTACTTCGTCAACCCGCGCCCTCGATATTCGTGGAACATTAATGCGATTTTGTTTGTCTCTATTACTTAGACCGCCGGTAGGCGTACTTGGCAGAAGATACGTGAAGCTCGTAACTTCGGCGATGATCGTCAAAAGGATTGCGGGGAGGAAGTCAAGGGGGAAACACGCGAATGCGATTCAGCGCGGTGCGTCTATTACACCGTGACGTAATATTTACACTGCAAATACACTAGTCGGAACTCGCGAATCTGAATTCAATTTCGATCTTGTCGTAAAACGAGCGCCTCCAGGTGCCGTCTGATGGAGAGAGATGAACATGAATGTCTATATATCTTGGAAACATCATGCAAATTTTAAGAAATCTTTCTAAGGAGATCGAGGAATAAAAACAATTTTTACAATTAATTATTAAAATTATAAAAATTAAAACGTTATCACGAATCTGTAGTACCGATTCTATCCAATCTCTTAAAAGACGCTTTATTTGAAAAAGCAAAATTAAATTTTACACATATTCACAGCAAAAAACCAAATGTTTTTATTCCATTTTCGACAAAACAAAAAACAAATAGAAAACAAAAAATTGTTTGTTTTTCGACAGCGACGCAACTTTCGCATTTTGTATCTTTTAATGCGTGAAACATAAATAAATCACAAGGTATTTAAATCATTGACATTCAAACAGTGAGAAAAATTGCGCGATCTTTGTAAAAATGCGGTCATGCCGGAATCACATATTTCGATTGTTCGGACATACTAAAAGTATAAAACTGGACCTCCGATACAATAAATTTATCAGCAGACAGGCCAACGTTTTTCCCCGACAAAATTTCTCGCCAAATGTCAAAAGCAATTAAATAATAACCAACCTTTCAATTTTAGCTTGAACGTAAAGAGCGCACGGTTGAACAAGAGACGCGTGCAAAATGTACGTTCCAGCGTACTACCGGTTGCGTCGTTCAAAGGGATCGCAATACGCACGTGACTTCCGCGAATTAAGCTGCAACGGCTACAAGCGAAATCTGTCCATGACGGTTGCGTCGGCGATTGCCATTTATCCACGCGAAAGGGCATAACTGCTTTTCGCTGATCAAAACACCAAATGCGCGTGCGTATCTCCTCTCGAGATATACATGCAAAACGTTACGATCATACGAATCTCAGTCATCCGCTCGAATGGTGCATAAAATATCAAATTCAAACAATATCGATAGCAGAAGCCGCGAATGGTAAGTTCAGGAACGCGCGCAATAATTAACAGAGGAAAAAATGGTATTATGGATCGTAGGTATTTTCACCACTCATTATCTCTATTATTGGGTGACAAACTCTAGGGATTACTCATGGGATCGTTTAGTTATTTCAAATAAATACATAATTTTATAACAAAACGCAATATATCGTTAATTAAAATCAATTTTCAAATTTGTTGTTGTGTATGAGCTATATTACTATTCCTGTTTCTCTTCGACTCTCTATGCAGTGTCGCTACATTTTTATAAATAATAATCAATGTAATAAATATGTAATATTGAGTATAGGATCAATTAAAATTAAAGAACACTATAATAAATACAATCGCGTGTTAAATTTTTAAATTAAAATATTATAATTATTAACAAAATTATAGTATAAAATGTAAATGAGGATGGCCACTACCTTCTCTTCTATAGTTTCCACAGCGCAAACACAGTTTGCTGTGGAAAGAATAGTATAATAAACTTCAAAATATAATAAAATTCAAAGTAAAACATATCAATCGAATACTGCACAAGAACATCGGTTCTAGCTTCGCTTTTTCCGAAAGTACTTTCTGTCAAGGTACACCCAATTATGTCGCCAATCAGCGAAACGGCACTGAAGAAAAGACGAAACAATCGACGGCTCAATAAACGGGAACAACGTATATTATTCTCAGTATAAGTAAATTTCTGTTTTAACTGTTTCATATAAATCTGCAGAGGTACATCACATAAGACATCTATTCACAAAAATATTATTGAAAACAAAATTTTATATAGATATCAGAATATTACATTTTACTCAACTACTTCTGCCTCACTTGAAAAAGATAATGTTAAAGTGATATTCTCAGAATTTCTTTTAAATTAAAATTAATGTTATACTTTTCTAATATAAATATAAAAGTTTAATTAAACACGGAACGCTCTATTTGAAAGAACAAATGAACTTGATATATAAACGTAAATGTAATTACGTTTCTAGAGAGCAATTGTCATATCGATTCAACCATTAAAAGATTCATTCGAATAGATTTCGTAACGTAGAATATTGATAAAAATCTATGATCATGGATCTTCGCATACTGAATGAATCCTCATTTTAAAGATTGAATCTAAATTAAAAGAAAAACGTTTAAGTGCAATGACTGAAAAAGACCGAAAAAGATTTAAAAAGAGTTAGGAATAATAGTAAGATCAGTATTCCTCTTTCTTTTATTGTCAAAACTATTTTTATCGAGTCACACACATACACACACACCCTTACTTTTTTTTTATTATTCTCTTATCACAACTTATTTACTTTCATAAGATTTTTAAATTTTATTTGTGTATTCAGGTGCTAAAATGTAACATATAAGAAAATTCATACGTTACGCATGAAAAAGATGAAACACATAATTCGATCATAAAAAATGTATCTTGAATTTCACAAACCTACTATTTTAATTGGAGTAAAACGTAGAAAAGTCAAGTCGCATGGAAGCTTCGTATTACAAAGCAAACGACTTGTTCCGGTAAACGATGTAATTAATAACGCGCTATCGAATTAAATCAAGAAAAAGAAAGATAACAGCAGATAAAGCATCACGTCACGTGTCGCACCGTCCAAGCGACAATAGAACGAGATAAAGCAAAAGAGACCGGATAGCAAGGGGGGCGGGGGATGCGAACAGGAAAAGATAGAGACGGAAACGGTGTACGAGAATCGTTTTTATTAAGGACCCGCCGTGGAAGACTGACGACGCGTAACCTGTTGATAGCGAGAAACGACGGTCCCGTAGCCGCTGCTAATTGCGAAAGTGGGACAATAAGACTGAAATTACGAGAGCGGCTCTGAGACGGTATCACCTGGATTGCCGGATGCAGGCTGCAGCTGCAGCTATGAGAAGTTCAAGCGCGCACGTTACAGCTGTGGAACGGCAATCTCGGAATGGCGTTTACGATTATTACGACGCTCCTCGGAGCACCGGCGAACGACATCTCTGTAGGATTCTCCGCGACATAAAAAGCGTCCTTATCCCTTCCTCTGCTCTTACTCGATCCGTTTCTCTTCGTTTCCCACCCTCTCTTCCCCTCCCTTCCGGTTCCACGTAAACTCTTAGCGGCTCTCCCCCACTCAGCGAAAGCGCCAGAGTATCCCCTCCTTTTATCGGTCTTTTCGTAGGTTCGAATCTCGAGGGGTTGTTCCTCGCAGAAACTCGATGATGTTCGACGAAACTTCGCGTTCGATGGAATTCGTACAATTGCGAGATAATGTCGGGATGCCATCCCTTTCGATCGAGTAATTTCTCTCCGAGCGCGCAAAACGAAGCGACACCCTCCACGTCATTTCGTTCCTTTCCTTCCCTTTCATGTATACAATTGCTTATATAGCTGCTATATAATATATAACGAGAATAATAAAACCATTTTTATTGGCGTGCTTCTTAAGTCTACAATTTTACATTACTTTTATTTTTATATTTATTTTTATAATATTCTATATTTATATAATATTCTATATTTTTTTTACACATCTTTGTGAGAAAAGTACTTGTTTCAATATTGTGTGATATAAAAAATGCATATTATCAAAAAATTTATGTAACTTATTATGTAACTTCGTAAGTTTATTCTTCATTGATCAAAAGACTTTGTTTTAAAGTTTTAATTTAAGTTTTAAATGTAGAAGTACAAGGATTATACTGATGTTAGATAATACTAAATTGTGTAAAAAAAGACGTTTCTTGTAAAATATTCTCTTTGAAAAAATAAACTTTTGATTGTTCAAAGAATTCTTACATGAATGAAAATGGAATGGTGCGGTAAATCCGCTACATTATGTATATTATTCCCGTCTCGCGTGTAATGAGTTTCTTTTGTGAGCACTATAATAAGTAGAAACCAACTTATGTTTCATTTTTAGACTTTCATACTTATTTTCTGTTTTCGTTGAAATATGTATTACTAAAAGAAATCTAGCTGTTATATTTTCAAATTTTTTAATGTTAAAACTCAATTTTAACACGTAGACTAAATGACGCTTTCTCTCTGTCTTCCTCTTCCCTCCTGGCTGTCAATCTTGTTTCTCACTTAATATTTTGTGTGCCAAACGCGACCGCGCCGGCCGTCATCGGAGCTAGTCTTTCGTGAAATCCAAGATATATTAAACTCCATTCCGTGCGGATTGTAAAGCATCGGGAAGTTCGTCGCAATGGAGAAAGCAAGCGAATGGAAGTGGCAAGACGGGGAAACGAGAGGCGGAAGATCCTTTGATAATTTAGGCCACGCTACGAGCAGGAGCGGGACCGACGGTATTATTACGGTAATGTTATTAAAACTTCGCTTCTTCGACCCCAGTGCCGCGCTACGCCGCGCCGTGTCGCCCCGCCGCCGTCACGCTTTCGTCCTTAATTAACGAGTTAAGGACGAAAAGTTAGGGCCTGTAAACCTTGAGGAACAACGACGGAGAGCCCGCGGGACGCAACGAATGACGAAATTAACGACTCGTCCTTCTCACTCCGGAGAGTCTCGTTCCACGCGAGGCGAAAACTTTCGGTTAACTTTCCGATTGATGCGTCCGCGCGCGATCGATGCGACCGTCTGAAAAAAAGGCAGTTCATCCTTTTTGCCTTTCCGGTCTCTTTCGTTTCCTTTTACGTGCGCTTAACACAGGAGAAATCCACGACTCGTTTCGAACTGTGAATCGCTTCGTGTCGGAAAGCTCGCGAGGGCTTTCGCGATTAATGTTTCATCAAACCTGTCCCCGCAACAATTCCGATTAAGATGGAAGAGCAGTTTCGTTCAAAGCAACGCGCGGGAAACGCGTCTGTCTAGAATGTTCGATCTATTTTCAATCTGTTGCCACGCTTCCACAATACAATACAAATCCGCGCGCAAACTTGCAACAAAATGAAAAAAGTTCTCGTCTGACGCTTTCTTTCCCGTCTCTTCACCGTGGTACTCCGCGGTACTCCGCGGTACTCCGGACTCGTAAAGCGCCACAGTTTATTAAGTAATTAAATCATTCGTGCCAGTGGCACAGCGCAAATTAACTTTCTTACGGGTAAATGAAACTTGTTTAAAAACTTTCGAGAGAATAATGAAGATTCTTGTTTGGCCGAACGTATCTATCCGGGGAGCGCTCTTGCGAGACAAGAACAAATAACCGGCCGTAGAGGAAAGGTCGTATTACAGTCGGGGGTGAAGTATCTCTTTTATAACGCGGCTCCCTTGATTAATTTCAAGGATCGTAATTAACTCGCGGGAGCGCGTCGAGTGAGAGGGATGATGCAGGGACTATCGAGCTCCGTGCGAGACCTCCTCAAATCTGAATGTACAATTTGTCGAATTAAATCTAAATATATAATACGTGTCGGAACACCTGTTACGCATATATCGCGAGCGGGCGTTCGCAAATTTTCACGTAACGCTTGACGGATCCCGACGTAATGAAAATCGGCACGGGTAGTAGCAGAAGCCTTATGGAAATTCGATAATAGTAACTTCTAATTTCCGAACGAAACTTTGGAACCGTTTCTAACTGTATAGCCAACCAAAGAACGCGTCGATAATAATTTTAAAAGTTCTTTAAACGTCCAATTAAACTTTAAATTACTTCATGATAATTAATAGGCATTTACTTTCGAAGTGACTGTAAGATTATTAGAGCCTGCGCGCCGTTAATTGTTAATTAATGATGACTTCAATCGCTCTCTTTCGTCGCCTAATTTTCATCGCGGCGCAGTTTTGGAAAGGTTGTAATTTCATCGGTCATCCATTTAATACGGAAATACAATTTTCGCGTTATTTATTTACAGCTGCAGAAATATCGCGTGTGTACCTTGCTAAATACCGCGCGATTAATTCGCGCATATACTAATTGCCGCCTCGTATGATCATCGTTTCGGATAATCGGTGTTCAAATGAACGAGAATTTAGTACGCTTGCAGATGCGCTCTGCACAGAATTTTTATTTGTTACGTAAATAACGTTGCGAACGGCGATCGTGGTCGGAACGATTATCAACGGAAATCACTGCAGGAAATTAAAGTTCTTTTTGCAAAAATTCGATTGTGTATTATCACAATATTTGATTACGTAAATTATTATACTTACGAAATGTATTTAATGAATTAAACAATAGAATTATGTATGTATAAATGGATTATAAAATTTTGAAACGTTCATAACGTTAACTGCTCGGTAAATTTACTTTCAACCCCTCACACACACACACACACAAATATTAACATCGGCGTACATGGGCAGATGGAAGGAAAAGTTAAAGGATGAGATCCGCTGGCGAAGAGTAACGGCATACCTCTAATTAGCACGCGCTTGCGATAGCTGGTGATTTAAATCGGCAAAGAGGAACCGCTCCTTGGGTGATCCTTTCACGAGGTGCTCGCTCGTTACGAACTAATGTTGATACATCGACACCAGCGCAAGGGGAAAGAGGAGGATCATTGCGTGGCTCGGCCGATCAGTCATGGGGAGCTACACCGTCTAATTAAGCTCGCGTTAAAATCCCAACAGTAATCAAGCCGAGGAGTCATTTGTCAGCGCTGCGCCGGATGGGAATCGGCCAACGAGATTATATTCCCGTGCTCGACTCTTATTCCACTGCGCCGAAAACACGGTTTGATATTGACTTTATGCAAGCGAGCGTGGAACTCCGAGCCCTGCCGAGATTAATGCGCGCCGGTATTTACACGCAAATACGGTGGATAAAGTGCTTCAAAATTCGGACACACTACATTTGTTTCAATTAAACTATTTTTATCCTTTGCAGAGTGCGACACGATTAAGTCGGACATATTTATATTGACGTGACGTAAGATATAATTATCGTACTGCTTTTTCTTAATTCAATAGCTGCTAACATTTTATCTATCATACATAATTTGTATGTACATGATTGTACATAATTTACGAATAATTACACCTCATGTGTTTTACGTCTAACAAGGCTGATACGTCTAACAACAGCAGTGATAGTGATCATCCCGTAATTGTAATACATTCAATCCTTCTATCAAAGAATCATGTTTCAGATCCATATTATTAAAAAAACATATTTTGCTTTCGCCGCATCGTTATTATACATTAATATTTCATTAACTAAAAAGCTAAATCGATATTATTCTACTTCACATCCTAAAATACCGTTACGAAGCTATAAGGAACTAAAGGCTTGTGGTTGCAACATCGATAATGAGGAAAATGATTTAGGCGGATATAACTAAAAGGCAGAATATAAATGAGAATTTTGGAAGAAAAATTATTTTTATCGGCAAAAACTTCAAAATTTGATTGCACAAATATTGCTAAAAAATTGAATACTAAAACTATCCAGTCCCTGTTCTTTATTAAACTTTGAATGAATTTTTAAATCGCGTTTCATTTATTTTTCGATATCACGTTAAATGATATTTTAACCAATTTTAGTTATACATTAATTATTTGTATACAAAATAAACATTTAATTAAAAATGTTTATAGGCAGTTCACAATTTTTATATAATTTTTCTTATCATATTACAATAATAAAAATAAAACAACAAAATATTGTCATCTATTAAAGAATAAGCTTCACATATCTATTATGTATATGATGATGCAAATATCATTAAAAAGTTATTAAGCGTCATTTTTAATCAGATAATTTTTTCTTATTATATCGTTTTGATTCTTCGACATTTTTTAGCTCCAATTTAATTACAGTATGTTTAATGTATTGCGTTGATCTAAGCACGACAAACAATTCAAGAGCAAGAGAAAGAGAAAGAGAGAGAGAGAGAGAGAGAGACAGGAAAAAAAGAAACTATGAGAGAAATTAGCCAGCATGCACGTGCAGAACCAGCAGAAGAGGTATGAGGGGACGGGCAGAAATCGTGAAAACGAAACGGCAGCGCGTTTCCGATGTTCCAATTACTTTTACTCGTGCAACCCTCGATGACGAGATTGGGCGCGCCGTGCGCGCAAAGTTAACCCACTTTATTCCAGGGAGAGAGGGAGCAAAACGGGAACGCGCTGTGGAAATTCGCTTTTCCGACCGACCCCCTTCCCCTCGAATCGTTACACGCCGACAGGTATGTATACCAGGCCTCGAAATAACGGTCGGAACTAGAGAGCGAGAAGAGAGAGAGAGAGAGAGAGGAAGAGAGAGAGAGAGAGAGGAAGAGAGAGAGAGAGAGAGAGAGAGAGAGAGAGAGAGAGAGAGAGAGAGAGAGAGAGAGAGAGAGAGAGAGAGAGAGAAAGCATTGTGTGCAGATAGGCGTTGCACGAGGTGACGCGAGGCGACGGTGCCTGGCATAATTATTATCGATCACGAATTACGCCGCCTGCGGGAGCACGGTCTCTCCGGTCTCGCGGTGCCAATCTGCTGGAATATTCATTACCGCGAGAGCTAATCTCCGTCGTAATTATCATCAGCCCGCGCCCGAGACTTGGGCGCTATGGCACCTCGAAATTTTCTAGGTTACTGCGGAACGGAAGTTTCAGGCGCAAATGTTTGCGCGATCGTCAGCCACCGGGGATGATGGCTCGCTGGCAAGTTTAGAATTCTATACGGATCATATTGAGCTCTGGCGTCTAGAGTGTTGCGTTTTAAAAACGATGCAGTATTTTTTATCGTTTGTATTTTCTGAACAAAGTATTCAACACTGCAGCCAAAAGTGTGATCGTCAACAGTCCAATCGCAATGTAAAACGTATCTTTAAGACATTATACAAATTTATTTTAAGAACATTCAAGCAGTATTTCTATTTTAATGTACGAATTACATTTTATCATATTAAATCCAAAAAATTATTTAAAAAATTGAAATCACTAACAGATTTCTCTCTTTTCCTGTACTATTTTAATTACAAAAAAAAAAGGGTACATTACATCTGTATTATATACCTCTATTATGCAAAACTCCACATTAAGCTAACGCATGCAGTAGTGATCCACGTCTTCCGATTTTGCGATTCGAAGCTTGCCTTAAAATTTCGCGCACGAAAAACGCCGCGACATGTCGACGGCAAACATAACTAAGGGAATGTGCTCGAGCCACATGGGAAATATGTGTCTGACGCATACGCGTGCGAATGCATCGAGGGTCACACGAACGTGCGCTGTCCAGTACAGTTTGTCTATCTCTCGATCATCATCCACCGAACCCCTCGGCACTGACCCCAGCCTCGAGGAGGTACGCGAGGGTGGCGCACATTCATCCCCGACGTCGGACCTAGCCAATTAACGCGCAACGCTCCGCTCTCGGGAGAGCTGAAAGATATTTGTACTTGGCACAATTTCGTTACTAATAACGTGTCGTCGGAGTGTACGCCGGTTTTAGGGGAATCCATTATGAATATTAAAAAAAAGAAAGAGAATTGTTCCGCATATTAAACAGTTACGCGTGAATTTAACTGCGACGAATTAAACGAAATTGCACGCTTCACCGTGGTGCGTCCCGTTACGCTTAAACTTTTGATGTAACGACCGTTACCTCGTTATTGCTTTAAGCAGTCGTCAAGTTTCCAGTTTGAGAGTGCGTAGTTTTGCCCCCGAGACTTCACGAGGATTCGCTTTCTGCCCGTATGGGTGATGATTAAAGTCCGACAAGCTCTCGGTTTATTCAGCACGAGATATTTCCACGGAAATTGAAGACATCTTTACTTACCTGAAACACAAAATTGTACAAATCGTTAATCAATGTAAAATAAATTGCTTATTAAAGTAGTAAAATTTTTAAAAAATTACGCACACAGCATTTTTCATATTATTATATTATAATATATTGTTACTGAAAATATGGACGAAGTGTTATAGTTATCAATATAATTTCATCTCGACGCACACATACGCACACTCACATGCATATACAAAATAAATATATGTATAATCGTTCCATTCGTTAGCTATGATAAGATTTAATCTCGTTTTCTCAAATTGCAAATCGCGTGAATTCTATTATTTAATTTTGCAGACCATTAAAATCTCAGAAATATTAAAATGTCCATTGTGAAATAATATGCTGCTGAATTAATAACTACTTATTACAATACATTAAAAAGTAATCATACATAATGTAGGTGCATAAAAATTAAATTTGATTACAACATATTTGATATACCGCTTTAATTCATACGAGTTTCAAAGTAGGAGTTGCAAAGTTTTGAAGAGAACAATTTGAATATTGCTTGAATATCGGAGCACTCGGAATAAGTATTTTGCGAAATAATAGCTAATCTGTAAGTTTAGTTATCAAAAAAATAAATTCAGTAAAATCAAGTTTATATATTATGTCTGTTAATGTATGAGTTTTGACGATGCAAAAGTTTCCGACGCATGCGCATTGTTTTCCTTTTCATCCGAATTCGTCTATTGTGATGCGACAGTCCGTCTCATGGTTGCGCTCGACTGATTTTCGCGAGTCACCCTCGTTCCAATAAAGAATCCATGAATTACGTGTGTAAGTGTTTCCGGCGGTCATGAATAAGAGTAGTTTCGGAGACGTCGTCGCGACGGCAATGAGTCTTGAATAGTTTTACGACTTCTGTTACTCGTAATATTATATGTGGTTTTCCCTTTCTCTCTCTCTCTCTCCTTTTATCCTCTTCATTTCGTTATTCGTCATTCTTCTTCGCATTCTTTGCATCGCTGTAATCGTTTTCTTTCTGCGTCACCGTTCAGAGAGACATTAAACAAAAGTACCATTGACCCAACGTCGCGATGTACATTTTACTTAGGTCTCGGTTTGTTATAGCTTATTAACAATACAAAGACAGATATATTACATTGATAGCGATCTATTGTACATTTATCTCACGTTTAATGTTGTTACGAAAGATCGCATCTTTTAAAATTGGCAATGTTCTATAACGGAAACGGGACGAAAGTGATGAAGAAATGGATGAAGCTGGGCGAGACGCGTGTCACCTCGTTGCACAAATCCGTGCGATAACGAAACCCGGTCTCACTATCTCGCGGCAAGTTCCTAGTAATAAACTCGCCTAATTCTCTCGACCGCAATGTCGAGTCGAGCGACTTGGCACGGTCATTTCTTACTTCGTTGATTCTCGCTCGGTTATCTCCCGGAGAGTTCCTGGGCTGCAGCGGACCTGTCAACGCGCGTCCGCGGGATAATTTGTTCTCCTTTGCGCTACATCGGAGACAGCGTGATCGTCGCGAGAAAACTTTTCGCGCCAAGTTATGTTCCGTACTTTCTTCAACTGTGTCATCAAGTTCGTGGAAACTAAAAAGAATGTTAATCTGTGTGTTGTTATCGTTGAACGCGCGCGGCCAGAAGCGCGGTTTTTCTTAATAAAAATAGAAACGTCTCAAGAAAGATTGGAAACGGAAGGCAAGCAAAGCGCAGATCTTTCGCAAAGTTTTACGCTGAAAGAAGATTACGCCATGCGCAAACTTAATTTACGTTAGGACCTAACAAAAACCGAATGTCTCCGTGCACTTACAGCAAAGTAAGGAAAAAGAAACTTCGAAAACGGCAAAAAAAATGTTAATGCTGCATTTCAGTTAAAGCGCACTAGGTGGCAAACTTTTCGCAGTACAAAACATTAAAAAGTATTATGATCAAGTGTAGCAAAACTACATCTGGAAAAGAAAAACAGATTTATCAACTTGCGACTGCAAATTAATCAATCAAGACATAATCATTATTCACACAGTCAAGTGGTAATTCATCATAATTAAATTTCAGGTTGATCTAATAGGGTGTCTTCGAGTTGGAATATCACTTCCGCATTCAACGCTCATTGACCTATAAATCCGCGTTAATGCCGGGCATTTCCGAGGATCGTTTTCAGGAAAATCCTGTTTAAACGGGCCGCGACGCGGATTGGAACGCATAATAGAGGGCATATCTCGCGGAGAGCTTGATTGCCCTTAGAGTTCACCTCTGGGAGCCTCCCCTAATCGTCTACGGCCGACTCGCTTGATCGAGCAACCGTGTCGAATTTTCCGCTCGACGTAGCCGAGGAGCTCCGTAAACCCCGCCTTCGAAATCTCCTAGGATTCGGGCGCCGCGCCGAAAATTCTCGCGGAAAATAGGAGAGACACGAACTTTCGATCTGATATCCAACCGAGCGTGCACACGTTGGCTTGAGAGAACACGCGTAACTCTCTCCGCCGAAAAGGGTGCCGCGTACCACCCGTTCACGTTCGAGACTCATTTAAACGCGTTTGGAAACTTTCTTCCGGCATTCTATCTGCGAAACAGTTCCTACATCACGCCGGCAGACTTGTGCCTCGCGGTTTCTATACGTCTTTATAAAAGCTCCCATTTTTTGTCGCTGGCGAATAAACCGTGTAACATCTGTTTTATTGGACAGACATGCCTCATATTTCAATATTTCAATATTTTTACGATGCTATTTCTTTAACGCTCATAAAAACAAGATAACATGATCAATAAAAAAAACAAAATGAATATATTGCATAAAACTAAATTTTGGACAAAGCTTAGTAGTTTCCGTAAAAATTCGATAACTAGCGCAGCATTAGACATTAGAACGCTAAAGAATTTCTCGTAAAATTGTTAAAGTAAAGGCTAAACGTTTTTTAGTTTTAAAAACCTAAATATATTTATAATAGAACAGCTATCTAAAATAAAGGACGTGTGGTCATCGTACATATAACAATCTGTCCACAATATACGGATATAGTTCACAGGAAACACAGAATTTGAATGATGATTAACCGCAAAACGCCAATTTAGAACAACGTATTGCCACTAATTTTTTATATAAAAATCACACTTGACAAAAAGACAAAACAAATTATGTTGCAGAAAACTAAATTTGTCAATTGTTTTCCTAAAAATTCGCTTATTGATGTTAGAAAACGCTAATTAGAAAAGAATTTCCTATACTATTGTTTAAATAAAAGATAAAATTGAGTTTTGAATAAAATAAATAAATTTAAAAGACACCCTGAAATAAAGGACGTATAGTTATCGTATTTACAAGTGTAATAACATTTCAGTTCTTCTTGTAAGGCATATGTCATTTATTATGTACGTATAAATTACGAAGCTAAACTATAGAGAAATTGAGAGAATTTTGTTAGATCTTCCTGTCATAACGCGTTACAACAATTTGCAGGATATTCACAGCATTTAGAAAGTCGAGACAATTTGCCGAGCGACTCGTTTGGGGAATAGAAAGTGTCTTGTACTACGCTGGTTAATTCACTCCTTGCAGAATAATGTATATCATAAAGCAACAGCCATCGCACGTGACTCGCACGCATCTACATTTTGTAAAGCTTGCGGCCGCTTTCGAGCGCAACCATGCAAGTGCACTAGGGAGAGAGAGAGAGAGAGAGAGAGAGAGAGAGTCCACTGTGTAAAGCCGCTCCATCGTCTAAAATTAAGCATCAGTACGAATTCCATAGCCGCGTCGAGTAGCTACCGACATGGTCTGTCCATTTCTCGTGACAAGCAGACAAACAAGCATTGCTGTCGGGTGCGAAGGAGAAATTCCGGAAGACAGGTCGATCCTTCAAGTTACCAAGGAGTAGAAGCAGGAAGAAGAGAGGGAAGGACGGAGAGAGAAAGAGAATAGTAAAGGACAAGGAAGTCGAATAGACACTCATCGTATAAATTCATCTCACATACCAACGGTGAGTTTGTCCTGACAAGAATAAGGTTCATTGACGTTAAGAGGATGGCAGGTTCCTAAGAACGAATGTAATACAAAATCTTAGAAATCGATTATCGTTAACTATCTCTGGAGAAATCCGAAACTGTAGACAGGCTGGAAATATTTAATGATAACATATACCAAAATCTTATACCCGTTATTATTTAGAGTAAATTTCAAATACGATATATTCAAACCCGTTATATTATTTATAATAAAATAGATTACAACGAATGTATGTGGTACATGTCAAATAACGGCCGTATATTCGAATATTGCAGCGGTTTGCTTTAAAGGATAATTAAACACCGCGAAGTGTGGCTATTGTCACCGTAAAAATCGTGATGGGACTGCGGTCTCCGTGGTAAACCGCAAATCTGGCTACGGTTCATATCTGGACGGCTTTTGCCAAATCGATAGAGAACGGATTTAAACGATGATGCAATTACGAGTGTGAATCAGTTCAAATAACGGTCGATATTAATGTGTATTACTGACAAAAGCAAATTGCTATTAAATGACCTATTTATCCTAAATACGAATTTCGAAGATACGAAATGTTCATCCTGGCAAGAGAAATAACATGAATTGATAACATGATTTAGAGAAAATTAAGTAAGTTCGCGTAAAATATCTTTTTTGGATGTTTAAAAAATTATATACTGCTTGATGTAATTATCTTATTTAAATACAATTTGGGCATCATAAAAACTCTAGAATTAGAATTTGCTTATTGCATTTTAAATATTATTTTCTTAAATCTTGAATTCCAAAGTAAGTGAATTAGCACCTAAGTAAATTCTCGTAAAATATCTTTTTCAAACCTTTAAATAATGATGAACTGTTAAATATTAATCAAATAATTTAATTATCTTGTCCGTAATTATCGCATTATAAAAACTCTCGAGTCTGCTTATCGTATTTTAAATTAGGTTCTTTCTTGAAATCTTGAATTGCACGTAAGTAGGTTAGCACCTAAATTCTTAAGTCTAAATTCTTAATTCCTCATAATTCCCAAGCGTACGAAAGTTTCGACTTTTTCCAGCACCGTTTTCGCGACAGTACATCCTTACTAAAGTTCCCAGAATTTATCGAGGCGTAGATTTAAAAGTTTAGGAATTACGACAAGAGAGTCGAAAAACTTAATTCACACACCAATCTCATTTCCTTACGACTTATCTCAACCGACTTTTTGTCCTTTCTTATTTTATAGACAAACTGTAAATGAGATTTTACTATTAAGACATAATAGTGTGTAATTTTACGTCAAATATTTTTATTGTGTCAAATACTTATATTTCTTTATACTGTCCAAGATCATAGATAATTCTGAGAATATTCTAATCATAATGTGGTATCGATATAGTACGGTTATTAATTTGTATACTTTATTGGATAATCAAGATTTAAATTGCCTATCAGAATATTCAACTTGCCTATCCCAAGGAATAAGTCCTTTGACAGGGAACGAACAGGATGACACGATTAGTAGTAGAGACAACCTTTCAGAGAGATCGTGTTCTCACTGTAAACGAAGGACTAACGAATACATTTGGTGTTCCAAAATTATCAAAGTTGATAACAATTTACACATTTTATTAATTTTATAAACAAATTAAAAATTGTGTTTTAATAAAAAAAATTGCATATTTTTCTATAACTTAAAAATACACACATTATTAATTTTACTCTTTTTAATTTTATTATAAAATGTTTTAATAACATTAAACTTGAAAGTAAAATTTGAAATTAATTTAATAAAAAATTTTAACTATTCCAAGAATTTAATTAAAACACTATTTTAGATAATTTATTTTTTTTAACTATAAAATTATTGTTAAACACTGAAATTTTATTTAAAAATCGATTTTACGTCGATAAAATAATTTGAAAATAATTGAAGACTGTGATTTTGATATGACGGTAGTGCTGGGACACCCCATATATACGGAACGACATGAAGTAGAATGAAGTGGAGTTGCGCCGAGTTGAAGTGGAGAAGTCTGAGGCGGGACGGAGCGGGTAATGCATCATATTAATGACGACACCAACGAGGATCTCTATAAATTCGAGAGTGTTGAGTGCTGCACCAATTAAGTTCTATGTCATTAAGAGGAGAGATAAGGGATGACGCACGTCTGTGCGTTACCATTTCTGCTGCGCAAGGAGAAAACGTCTTCGTCTCTCAAGGAGTCTGTATCCAAGTTCATCAGCTATCCTTTGTAATTTCTGATGCTGCGTAAGAACATAGTGAGCTACCACTCGAGAAAGGAAAAGAGTTGAAGGATCCTTTGTGCATAAAGCGCTGTAGCGGCGCTTAAGAAGAGCATCCATTGTGTGGCACATCACGTTAACACATACGGAAATGGTGTAATGGGAATTGTAATAAACTGAGTTACTGAGGGCAGGAGAATAATAGAGGATTTGCTAAGCGTAGCACTAAATACGTTTAATAATAGAATCTAAGTGTAAGACTAATGTAAGACGTAATTTGTAACGATTTGTACAATGTCAAGAAAATCGCCAAAATATCCCGTCATTCACAAATAAATATTGATAACTTCTAATTTAAATAAATACATATATATAATATATTGTTGCTATTTTTCTCACATATTCATAAAAAAAAAAATTTAGATATCACCGACTAAAAGCATATTATAAAAACATATACATAACAAATATGGAATCTAAATTTATCACATTCCATAAAAAATGTCTGCGATTATATTACAATAAAAGGAGGTTATCCGTCTGTTACATCATAACAGAAAAAGGTATTCCACCGTGCTATTGAGCACAACAAATCACTGTAGCTTTTCAATTGTATAGCACGCAGTTTTGCTGCAGATGCGTTTTTCCGGGGCATCACGGTGATTGGTTTTTTCCCACGATACAATCCTGACTGTCGCCTGACTTGGCCAATAAACGTGTCGACAATCCCATCGAAACAAGCTGAGAAGGCGACGCACGGTGTTCGCGTTAAAACAAGAGAGAAACAGAGCGAGGCGCGGGCGCGGTCGAGTTTGAGGCTTCGACAGCAGCCACATCCACCTGTTCATGAAAGCGATTAATCCTGCCGTACGTTCGTGCGTCGGGAACGATTCAAATTAGACGGCGCTCTTGCGGAGATATGCTCGGCCAATGAAAATCCAATAAATCGTCTACGCGTGAGAAAATTGAATAAAACGTACAAGGGAATGCTGGCGCACGGTCATAAAAGAGAAAGAGAATATGTGCGCATGTGCGTGTGTTTTAGAATTCGCAAAGAAGCGCAAGAAAAAAGCGAGAAAGTAATGAGTCATTGGAAGCGAATATCATACGGCATAAATTTTTTATTTTTCATCATTGATTGAAGCAAAAAGTGATAAAATAATAATGAATTCGACGATGGCTCTGGACCGCCGATTCGTCGGCGTGCACGCGAGTGGCTTGGGATCGGACCAGTTAGCTGGGGTTAACCACTTAAATATCTTCTGCAGTGGGCGAACCGTGGTACGAAAGTGCAGCGTCGATGCAGCGCACGGGCAGTACCGCATACGGCATTAATGCGATTGGTTCGTGGCTCAGGAATTGGAGCGACCGCGGTACTCGGCTGCTGCCACGCCGAGCATTACCAGATTTACCGCTAATTACATAATACCCGACGACTTACGCCACTGCATAAATCACGCGACGCGTGACATCGTTTAACCATCCTATAAATCCGCAGTACCTTTACCGCGCGCCTATTCGCCACCGTCAGCTTATGCGCGTATCCCGCGCTCCCACAGTCGAAACTCCGTTTGGGGAATGCATTTTCCTACTTCTCTCTCACATATCTCCGCAATAGATTATACTTTAACGAGCCAATGCATGCGGGGATAGATTAAGTTACGACCCTACGTACGAAGTTACGGCTGATGTTAATGTCTTTGCATTAAAAAACAATACTGTAAAGATATCATTTTTATTGGCTTCTATTATCAGTTACCGGTATAAAAAAATAATAAAAAATAAAGCAGAAGAAATTATTAAAAACCAAAGAATAACGAACACTTAATTCATCATAAATAAAATTTTCATCTTGATCAAATCAATAACTTTTATCTGAAAATTTCCATTAAATATTCGGAACGCATTAAAAACAAAATATATTTGCTCTTTATGTACGTAAATTTACAAAGTTACAACAAATTCATAAAGCTACATTGTTAAGTATAAGATTATGTAATCAGTGTGTATCACACGATATAAACTTATAATATAAAAAAACGGATTTGTATCTGTCGAGATACTATTGCTTTTAATTATCTCTTCTTTTTGCTATATGTCCCAACGTTACTTTGAACACTATATAAAGAGAACCCTTCATTAATTATTCAGAAAGTAGCAGTTTCATCGTCAGTTCTGTCAGGAGATCAGTTTTCAATCTATGCTACTATGGTATAATAAGATCGAGGGGACTGGTAGTCAAGTATGGAGGATATATAGGAGTACTTGTAAATCCTTCAGAAGAGGGAGAGATAGAGAGAGAGAGGACAACCGTGCACCACGTGCATCAGACCGAAGAGTGTTAGGTGCAATAATGTTGGTGTGCCGCGTTGGCAGCCCGCACGTCGGAAGAACATTAAAATCTCTTCATACATATGTATAAACGAAGGGTGGAGCAATATTAAAAACGGGTTCGAGGAAAATAGCAAAAAAAAAAAGAGAAACAAGATGCAGAGAAGGGAACGCGTCAGAGCACCGATAGTACGTACGTAAGTCAATTGAATATTCTTGATTTCTTATAGTTGATTTAATCAATTAATTTATATATTCACATACAAAACGAGATGTATAGTAGCGATGAAGATTTTATAATAAAATCAAGAAAATTTCATGTATTCGTATGATTGGCAGAAAAATCAAGTTAACACGTGGAACATAAATATATTTTCTAAATATTACAAAAATAACAAATAATAAAAAATTTACTCTTTCAAAATAGTTATTAAAATGTAAATTTTTCTTTGTATTTTATCTTTGCAGAAGAAAATTTTCTGAGCATATTTTAATAAAATTAATGAAATGTGCATTTAAATATTTATGTTAACTGTTTTATTTCTTATTTGCATATTTACTTTATTTTCTAATGTTTTTTAAATTTTTATTTTTATTTTCTATCATTCTTTTATACTCTATATCTATATAATTATATTTGTCTATTTTCTTATTGTTTTTTGTTTAATAGGCTAATTTCTCATTCCATTAATCATTCCATCATTGTATACTTACTTTACACGTCTAACTTGTATAACAGGTATATTAGCGCTTGAAAGAAGTTCTAGAACTAACATACATGTAATAAATAAAGTTCAATCAATTTCTCTCTCCCCCTCCTCTCCGCTCTCTTCTTTCTTTCTGTTTCTTTCAGCAGTTTTATAGTAGCTGTTTTTCAAGGAAATAATCGTGAACATGAGATAAAAGTCAGTTGCGACAGACATTTTCATATTTTACGATCAGTATATGTGCGCGTGAATTTGTCATCATTCTACCTCTCTAACGATCGAAGCCTTATCGACCACAGATCAATCTCGTAAGGGATAATTAATATTCATGACACACTCGCGAAAGACATTGCACTTAATGTATATTTGATTGGAGGCAGTTTGTAGCCAGACGAAGGTTTACTACAAGGACGTCAAACATCCGTACAGATAACTCCGGGTTATCATCTTACGTGAATTATGCATCTCGCGTGAGTAGTAGAGATCGTGACGAAACTCGTTACCGTACTGCCAAATGATTAGCTCCTAATAAACGAAAATGAATACCTTCATGATAAAAAAGGGATAATAATAGCCTCAATACCAAAGAGTAAAGTTAATAGTAATAAACGTGGTTACTATTTCAAGTGTAATAATATGTAATTATGTATAAATGAGTTTATAAAATTACATTTGAATGCTACTGTTGACACCGATAATTTGTCAAGATTTGCAACTGAGCATTTAACATTTCTCTCGCAAAAATGCACCTGCATGGAAAATTCCATACCGTTGGTTTGTATCGATTTATGTAATGCGAAATGCGAGCGCACATCGCGGATCAAAGACTTTTGTCGCATGTCCAAGAAAAAAAAAAAAAGTAAATAGCAGTAAAAGAGAACATTTACTTGATAACATAATTCGAAACGACAGTCTCTTCTAAATATTCCGGTGCTGGAATCTATAAAAGTTCGTACAATTTCTTTGGAGCGTAAATATACACCTCAAAGTATAATATGTTTCGACATTTTGCAACGATATTAAATTTATAATACGTAAGGAATTTTTTCAATCTCTATAAAGTAAAATATAATATTTAGTATATGTATATCACATTTAGAAACATTATTATATATAACATAAATATAAATGTATCTATAGAAGAATTATTTATATGCGCGTGAGGAAGAAATGTTTCAATGTTGCAGTTGTTTGAATCACTAGAGCTATTCATTGACTAAATAAAATGTTATTCAGATTTTTTTCGATTTATATTTTAATAAAAATAGTTATTAATACTTAATAACTATTATTAATTAATAATTTTGTAATTAATAATAGTTATCACTAATAATTATCATTAATTACTATTATTTTTAACAACTATTATCTAATATTTATTAACATAATAAATAATCCAACTAAACGTTAAGTACCTTTATATAAATTTTTATCAATATAAAACGTAAACTTTTATTAATTAAATTACTAATCAAAAACATTAATAAAAATGCAAGATAAAATATAGGCACTTTATTTAATTAACAAGTTGTTTTATCACTATTAATTAAATCATATTTGTATCAAAATAAAAATACAAATCGATTTTCTATGATACACAGAGAAAAATAATCCGACACTCTTGGTGAAGATATCTGCACTTTGTCAAATAAAAATTTATCAAAGACAAAAGGATTAAACGTCACCATTTTTTATTTGATTTTTAGAGCAGAAACATCTGCGGTTGATCCATAAAACAAAAGCCTGTGACTATGAACGGTGTGAAACAAAAGAGGAACGCCTGACAGAAATTTACTGAAAAATTCCAACAAATTGTGATTTTCCTTCTTATATGCATATTAAACTATCATTATAGAATATTTATGGAAAATAGAACGTCTATGTTCTATTATTTTTCATACATTTATGTACTTTCCTATATTTTTTTACATGTTTTCGATGAAATAATGAGCACTACATGCAATTTCATTATCGTAGTCGATAGCCTTACATGTTCTGCAAATTTTATTTCGTTTTCTACATTTTATTATATTATACAGTTAAATAAACCCGGTAAATGCAAAGTGTTTTAATAATTTATTAACTCAACAATAAATTAATAATTTAATAGCTTCAAAATTGTGTACGTAATATGAAAATCAAAATACAGTTATATTGACTTCTGAAATATCGGATAGTTAATATACGTTCCGTATATTCATGACACTCACACTTGACGCAATTAAATACTAAACTTGACGGCAGTTTTGCCTTATTTCTTAACCGCGACAATGATACAGCAATGAAACTGACGATAGCGCACAATTCTACGGTCTAAGGTGCCCCAAGGTGTCTTCAAACCTGCTCACTACCGCTGGGGATATAATGTACACGGCCGTAACTCATCCCCTTCCCAACCTTATTCAACCTAAGCCGCATGCCTCTCGACAAGCGTCCGTATTACATTACTTTACGAAGGAGGAGGCTTTGCGAAATAGGACAATGCACTAAATATGCTCGCCAGCCGCGGCATACAAATGTCGGACGTGTTTCTTCTGCGCTTTAGTTCCTTCAGGCAACCTCTATTTATGCGAATGCTCGCGAATACAGTTCGGCCCGAACGATTCAAAACGAACGGCGCTAACCTAGATTTCGCAGCAAAAGAAATATACTTGAAGAAGCATCCCCTTGCCCTTTTAACATTATTGTTACTTACGTGAAGTAAAAAACCTGCGATATAACAATAATGTCTTAGATTTATTGCATGTTTTTTTGTATATTCCTAAAAAAATACGAAAATTTTTACAAAAGAATATCGAAGCTCCAACAATTATTAAATTATAAGCAATTATTAAGTAATTCCACTTTTTCGCTAATTATTCTTAAGATATAAATAATTAAAAATATATTTTGGGCGTTATACTTTAATTAGTACTAACAAAATTTTAATAAAATTTTCATCTTTAGAATTAACAACAATATTAAAAATTGGATATTAAAAATGATAAAAAGCAACATTTTTAATCAATTTAAAGAAATAAAAAATTTTACTTTCACTTAAAAACCTAAAATAAAATCGAAACAATAACGTACAATATGAGATAGAGACTGCAAGCAAAACGGATTAATAAAATATCGATATCATCATAATATTTTAGTATTCGTACCAGAAATACTGAATAATGGAATAATCAGGTGCCGCCCGACTGAATACATTTAGAAATATAAGAAAAACTATTATTACAAATGGTAAAAAAAAACAACTAAAAATTATAAATGTAAAATATTAATATAACTTCATAATGTTAAAAAAATTCGGCTTTATATTCCAACTAATTTAAAAGTGTTCTTTATAGTAAGAAATTTATAATAAGAAATTTTGCGTTCTAGTCAGTAAACTTAATTGGAACATTAAATCAGTCAACTGTTGGAGATCAAACTCTATGATATCTAGAGGATCTTTTGTAGTTAAAGACTTTAGTATTCAAGGTCAATCTTGCATAATCACAATTCAATAAAACAAAGAATAAACAGAGCATAATAATCAATTACCATATGAAATAACTGGAGGAAGAAAGATAGCATTTCGCAACTTTATATTACTTTCGCACCGATTATTCCACAAATCTCACTTATAATTTGAAAATTTCGATTGAGGAAAGCTATTAAGTCTAATGTACCAGGAAATACATAAAACTATTAAAAAATTGGGAGAAAACCTGCGGAGGGCATCCATGGACCAATCGCCCATATCTCATGCTCTGCTCTGCACACTTTCCAATAAAATTTTATTCGGTGCTCCAGTATTAATTCGACCTATCTCTTTCTAATGTCAGTTCCAAAAGATTATATTACTATTAGATCAATATCGGATATCAATGTTAGTATTAAGAACATGCGCCTTTATGTAAGTCCCTCAGAAACTATGTCGATCGATTCTTGGGAAAAGTCCTAATTTTACTAGTAAAATACATAATAATTCATAAATTTGTCATTTTTCTCATCCTATTTTTTATTACATCAGGTTGCTCAGTTTGGCTTCTGAGAATCTAATGCCATTATCTTAAAACATCACATTATTAAAAATGTAATACTTTTATAATAAAATTTGTCACACATTCCAATAAAAAATAATTAAAAAGTATTAAGTATGTAATATTAATCAATATCCATATTGCGCGGTTGACATCGTTTCAATTATTAGTGCACTTTTAAAAAATCGTGAAAACATTGCGATAAAATATTCCTAACTATTCGCAATTCGCTTTGACACGGGGCACCGAAATCGCGAACGCATCTTGATGAAGCCGTGCGGCATGCGAATTCGCCGTATAAATGCGCACTGTGTATGTATAGACCTAGTTGGCTGAGTAATAACCATTCGTTCCGCTTATAAAGGCATGCATCAAGGAGGCAATAAAAGCGGCGCGCACAGGGAAAGTATTTGTTTTCATTTACATGGGCGCCCTGCCAGAATGGGACGTCGAGGGAGGGATGAACACCCGGCGAGAAGGGACACGAGGAAGACGAAGGCGGAACGTGGTGAACGTACAGTTTTCGAGCGGAGGGACCGCGAAATCCCGCGAGCTATTTATGGAACGGTTATTGAAATCCTACGGACGACGAGCCCTGCATTCGCAAAACATGTTCGTACGCGCGACTTGCCATCGCGGAAAACGGCCACCCCTCGCGATCAGCCAAGATCCGCGCTCTCGTTGTTTTTCTTGGAAAGAATAACACAAAATACCCGATGAGCAGCTAAAAGATTTTACCGGAGATTCAACGAGGCTCCAGTAACCGGAAACCATTCGCATGGAATGGCTATTTGCCTGACTTCCGAGTAAACGAACGAGCAAGCGCGCCAGGGATTTGTCCATTCGTGTACTCTCATATTTTGTGCTATTGACACACGATTAATTCGAAATTTTTGCGACAGGCCATTTCGCACAATGTAAACTGAGTTATTTATTCTATCATTTGTAATAACGGTTTGATTTGCCAATATAAAAATTAAAATTAAAGAATAATTGTAAAATAATAAGAATCTCGACGAGATAATCGAAGAGTGAGCTTTCTAAATCTTACAAACTAAGATTTGAAGAAATACTTTATTAATATGCGTACATGCTTTTACATGCAAAATTTGCATGTAACTAACAACCGTTCATTAAGCTAATACACCAAAAGCAGTCGCTTCTTCGCATCTTATGTTCCTAATTAAAAAAAAAAAAAACTTTAAAATTACTATTATGTAAATGTAAATGAAGAAAACACAAGAATAGAAAAACCTGACAATGCTCTCAGGTATAACTTTTATCCTCGTTACATTCACGCACAAGATTGTACGCCGAACTATTTGCCTTAAGACATATCGTAAAATCTTTCACCGCGGAAGGAGAAAAATTCTATTTTGCTATCTCGACTCGACTCGCATAACACTGGCGCCTCGCATACACATTTCCCAAGAGGGTGAGAGGGGGAGGGGACGGTGGTGCGTAGAATTTTTCCTCGTGGATTTAGCTCGCCTGCCAGTCTCCATATATACCCATTTCAGAGGAAGTTATTGTAATAAAGCATGGTGTGAGCGCGCGCGCGCGCACTCGGATTTGGTCCCCGTCGCCTTCTCTACAGCCGAAAACGACCACATCGCGCGGGGTGTGAATCAAATAACAGAAGCGGAAAGAGCTGAGAAAAAAAATCTGATTTTTTTCGGCGGGAATTTCAGCGATGTGTCGAAAAACGTGGGAAATAGTGGATTCACACACTTCACGCTAGGTGCGTTTATGTCTCGATCCGCGAAATGCAGCGAGTACCGAAAAGAAGAATTTTATTCTACGGATATGCAAAGCGCATCGAAATTCCGCTTATCGGGTTATCTAGTTGTAGCCTGTATTTTTCGATACATTTGTTCGAACATTTATCTCAATCTGAGTTTATCAATTCATTCTGCGATTACTTATACAATTTCATCCAATTTCAATAAACGTCAGTATGTGTAGAAAAAGATGCTCATACTTTCAAAAAGGGTTAATATACAATGAAAAATAATGATTAGTTCAACTTTAATGTAATGATCGCGTTTAATGATGTGATTAGTTTTGAATTCCATTACGGCAACAGGTGCAAATGCCCAGATGTTCACAATGAAAACGCGCGGTATTATTGCTTTCCCGATTTTGTCCCCAATCCAGAATTACATATGTATATTACGGAATTATATAAATACATATGTGTACATATATGTATGTGCGTATAAATTTTAACAAAATAATTTTTTGTTTAAAGTTAAAAATAAATTGCAAAATAAATCTGTATCTATTTAAACCGTTCAAATTTAATTTTGCAAAATAATAGTTTTAAATAAATTTCAAATTATTTTATTTTAATATACACAAATTATAAACATTATGGACTGCAAGTTAGTTTAAGAAACAAAGTATAATACATTCGAAAATTATAACGCAAGTGTACATCTTCGAGCGAACATATCCACCTGCTTGAGAAGCGGTTGAAAGGTAGTAGCATTAATTAGTAGCGCCTATAAACGGCATAAATTAAAGCGAAGTCACACCTCGAAGACCATGACCAAAGAACACTCGACCGCTCGACACCAATGATAAAAAAGAAGGCAAAGGATCGAAGGGCCTATAAGAGGAAAGAAGGAAAAGAATGAACGAAGATAAAGGGACGCTCTTTGCAATACACCGTTCATTTCACGTTAAAAAGAAGGCGCGAGAAGGGGTACAGCGAAGGGATAACGTGGACAGAAAAAGAGAAATAGAAGGATCTTCTCGGATGACAATTATTTCTTGAGTACACTGTTGGGACACGGCGAGAAAGATCGCGACTGAGAGGTGGGCGCGTTCCCTTGCCTCTCTGCCTTTTAATTTATGTTAAAAAATTTATGCCCCGTCGACATTGTATTCAGATGTCTGGCGACCCGAGAGAAACACATGTTCCGTATCCATGGACTCCTTCTGTCGGGTTCAGAAAGAAACGAGAATAGGGCAGGCGGGGTGGTCCTGTAGCGACGATACGCGAACACGTCCGTGCCTACGCCGTCGCCATTGTGATGTCGCTTTCTGAAAGCTGCCCGACAGGACGCTATACTACCGTGCGACATACGGACGAGTGCATAAATTCGGTCGGCTGATGCATTCATTAGTGAACCCCACGCGACGAGACAAGAGCACGCTTTATAAATATAAGGAAATATGTGTTTTCGAAATTTGTATTTCAATTTTAAAAACAAATATGACGAGATATAACGATAATTATTAATTATCATGTAAAACAATAGTAAAGTATGGCTTTTTTAAATGTAAAGATTGATTGGTCAAAATTTTGTTTTAAAGCTGCAGTGGAAAAATGCAGATTACAATTTAAATAAAGTCTGTATGATTTTAATTGATAATTCATAATGGACGAAAGATGTAGCATTCAAATTGAGAATACTAATTCACTGACACAGATTTTTCTGAATGGTTAATTACCTGACCGAGTTTTCATGCGCTAATCTTAACTCAAGGTATTTCGTCTTCTTTTATAAAGTTTAATTAAAGACTCTCTTAGTTTTTCTCCAATACAAAGTTCGGATGGCAATTAGAAAAGTTTAAACATCATTAACTGTATCTTACTGAAAGGGTTCAAAAAGTGGAGACGGAAAACTAAACTAATCTCTTAATGAAGTAAATGCAAAGTTCTGTTAAGAAACTATTGAAACTACGAAAACAAACCTAATGAAAAGAGCATTACTACGGTATACGAATTTTGTATTGCACAAATTGTTACACATATAATCCCTATTAGTTTCATTACAATTTTCGAACAACGATGTCATTTTCACTGATGTTTGCGGCAAACTTAGACAGAAATATTCAAACAAAGTACGTTAGTTTTTCTACTTGAACTTTGTACGGAAAGGGAAGTATAATAGTCGCAATAAAACTAAGAATGTATTTAAAATCACTCTTAAAACGAGTGAAGTATAATTACTATGGGAGAACTTGATACTGAAGGAATTTAATATATTACGCAAACGCGTTCATTTTTTATTAGAGTTCGTAAAACGACCGAACGAGGAGGCCATCGCTTTTAATTATCGAGTTTCAGAGCTTTCACTTTTATGTTGTATGCGCCGCGTCTCGCATTCCAGCGCTACCACAAAGCTTTTTTCCACACACACACATAGACACACTTGAGTATTTCCTTTTATGAAACAGTGTACGTACCTATGTGGGCGAGCGAAAGTCGATGGGATGCCGGAATTCGAGATTCCACGTACGATTGTAAATTTGTCAACGTACCGTTCGATACCGCTCTCGCTCGATATCCCTCTGTCCGTCGGGGAAACCAAATGTCTCCCACATTTTAGCGCTATTCACACGCCGCAATTGTTCAGCTAACTTTTGCCAGTACCTGGAGAGATGTGAAGGCAAAAGGGCCGATCCCTCTCGTGTTTGTCGTCCTTCGCGGAACTATTGATTTCTGCGAAACGTCCGACGGGCCTTCTCCACTGGCGCGAATCATTCTATTTCGAGGGAGGGACGCGTCATTGGGTAGAAAGAAACTACCACCATGATGCGTCATTGAAGCTCGGATAGAGCGTTGCTCGCAAAAGCACGATTGGAATTCCAGGGGAAATAATTCGTTCTAAACGAATCAGCTGTTTCGGACAAAGAAGTTGCGCGCTTCGCTTTAATTGATTTGATAACCGTGTCGTCATAATTGCAATACGCGTGAAAAAGCGGTGTTACGTCTTTTATCGAGGCGGTAAATGCATCGGTAGTGGTGACGGGAAAAGTTGATCGACCGGAAAATTGCTCTTCTAATAAATGGAACATTGGGCTATTAACATTCCCGGTACGATGCCTGCAGTGAATATCTCCGATAATGGATAGACCAAGGGTGATCTTAATGATAAATAAAAAAATGCAATTTTATTGCAATTAAAGATGAATATATTACTGTACACTCGGTGATATTCTCACTAATATTTGATAATTTACAAATGTTAAGGCGTATTTTTTTTTTAATGTGATAAAAACCTAAACATTTAATTAAAAAATTGTAATAAAAATTTTTGACAGTTAAAATTTAGTAATACTTAGTAAATTTCAACAGGCAAAAGAGTTATTGTATTTTTAATTAATTTTAAGATTTGATGAAAAATTTTATTTCTAACATACGTCAAGACACCGAATTTCAAGTATTGGAGAAGAAAAATCGATATTTTACTAAATTTTAGCAGAGGAAAAATTTACTACAAATTTCTCGATACATCAGCAGTAGCTGATGTTATCCTTTTAACTTAAAAAAGATAGTAAACTTGGATGTCTATATACGCTACTTCCAAGAATTATATAATCTTCTTAGCTTAATTTGCGCTTCTATACTTGTCAATTAACTAGAAAGCACGCAAACATTTTCGCGCCCCTTTCAACTCGATTTATACCACGTGCAAAGAGTTAGCCAAAAGTTTCCGTGAGAGTCTTAAAGACTAATAGGGTAATGTCTGACGAAAGAGGAGGAAGAAAAGCGTACTAAGAGCCCCGGCGTCTTTGCAGGTTGTTCCGCTAAAAAATGAATCGGATCGCATCGCGGGCAAGTCGAAAGGGAGCAGTGAGAAACGAAAGGCTTTCACGTTAAAAGGCGAATGGGTAAGCTCTCCTCGATCACGTCGCGGTAGATGAGCGACGTGCAACCATCTTGGTCCACCGACAGTGACGGCATGAATGGCGAAGGGAGCAAATGGTGTGCACAATAAAACAGTCGGTTGGCATATCCGTGCCCGGCAACCTAAACACAACATACACCGCGCCTGGGTGGACGTAAACGGCGGCATTCCGCGGACCGAAACACCAGACAGGTAGACGGCAAACAACGGTCTCACCGAGGAACTGAAGTATCCCTATTATACATAATAGAGAGTCAGGCCCTCCCGAAGCGACTCTTCGCCTTTGGAGGCAGGTGGACCCCCCGGCGTGTGTGAGATGGAGAAAGCAACGCGTACAAACCGCAGCTTGTATATACACATGCACACATGCGTATGTGTGCGTCGCGTGCATACATATACTCGCTTATAAATTTACTCGCGTACGCGGCTGACTTTACGGCGGCGCGCCCCTTTGTGAGAGGGTAAAACAGACGCTGACGACACCACTCGTATACAAACAGACATTGCGTACACGTATGTATGTATGTATGCGTGTAATGAAACGTCTATCTGCAGAGGAATGACGCGTGCTTACTGAAAGGTTTATGTCCGGACCCCTTTACATAACGATGTTTCTGTGCGAGGGGATTAACGCAGATTCGCAAAATCCGTTGACCGCACACCGATGTGCCGATGCGTCACTATGTAGATAACAAGTACATACACACTTGTGGCACTTATATACGAGTGAGAGCGTATATAGGCAATCATATATACCGAAAGGGATAGTCAGTGTGCTCTTGTATACGAAGAGCCATTTAGGAAGATCTCGTACCTTTAAGGGAAATGGTGAACTTGGTAGATCCTCGCCACCCATGGCCATCCATCCCCAGCTTGATCCACACGACCCAGTCACAGTGGTCATTTGTGGTGGTCATTCGTGGCGGTCGCCCGTGAGGGCCGGGAACCATCTATCCATCGTGAGAGGATTTAGATAAACGAGCGGAACTCGCCATTATGGATTGCTCGTAAAATTCCGCTTTAAATAAAAACTCCGGCCGTACGAAAGTTCACAGACATAAACTTAATTTACCCGTAGAATTCGCATCAGTCAATATGGCTTGGATAATTTAACAGATTTTAATCCATTTGTGATATTTCAATTCATCAAGAGGATCTGAACGTGAAAGGACCTTTTAATGTTCTTTCACTCTTTTTTATTTTTTTATTTTTTCAACAGAATCGCGAGCCATCAAGCCACATTCTGCAGCAGAGCGAGAGCGAATGCTTTTATATTTCATGTAGTTATGAAACGAGTTTATCGAGCTAAATTAAAAGCACGGGCATTAGTCAAATTTTTTGTACGTTTACAGAATGATACGTGACAGTATTGTTTCATATTTAAGGAAAAAAAAAAAAAAAAAAACATTAAATGTTGTAATGTAACTTCATTAAAATTAAATAATCAAATAGATATATGTGTTAAGTACAATCCTTGCAATTAAAAAAATAATGGAATTTAGATTTATTGATACAAATTAAACCCGGCCATAAGTTTTTGTAGAGGTATCTGCATCCAAATGTAACTTTTCTTTTTAGAATACAAGTTATGCGGGTGCAAAATTATTTTTAATTAAAATCTTTTAATAAATATAAATTACCATTTATTTAAACACTTTATACCCTTCATGTATGTGACTTAAAATCTGCGTGTTTAGTTATTGTGCACCTATTAACGCACCTAAATGCGTTTCAGTATTCCATTCTTAAAACTAGTGACGTATCCTAGATGACTTTTACGAACTCATGGGATATTGGTTTCCCGAGAAACAGCTATGTCATGAATATTCCCGTGGAAACTTCAGGTTTCTACCTTTAAAATACGCATAGTCTCCACCGTGACACTTCTGTTTCGAAACGCGAGTATTGCCTCGAGAATAAGTTACGACATATTTCACGTGCTTTCAAAAATAGAGAAACATTATATCTAAAGGAATGGAATCGTATACTTTCTTGGTTGATGGCATAAAGAATTGAATACCACGTTTAAAATTGAGTATGTAATTTTTAAAATTAAAATTTTGGAACTTAATTTGGAAACAAAACATGAAATGTTTCACAATTACCCCATAAGAAATGTTTCTTTTTTCATTTTGTCTAATATTAAGAAATGCAAAAAAGTTTAAAGTCAAAAAGCCAGATAAAACAAAAATAATCACTAAATATAATAATAAAATTACTTGTTCTTCCTAATTTAATCCCTACCATATAATCCTTATATCGCATTTTCGATACTTTACTTATTGTCTCGTCAAAAAGAAATACCTGTTGGATAATTGGAATTGTTTTTTTTGTCAATTAAATATAATGATCACGGTTGTTCTTTTCATTGCCGGTCACGCTTCTGATTTTCAGTCCTGAGTATATTGTCGCACCGCGACTGACCTCGCTTCTGCAGCTGTCCCGAGGATAAACTTCTTAATTTCTTTTGTAAAAAAAAAAAAGAAGAGAATAGAGCCATGGGACTCTTCTTGCGTGGTCGGTACGGCCAGGTCAAAGAGAAGACTTGCTTGTACCTTAATAAAAGGTTCTTCGTCTGCTCTCTGGCTCTTTGCGACAGCGCCATTGTGATTATGGGTACCTCAACTCTATCAGCTTGCCAGCGCAATTATATAGGAGTGTAAAGGCTATTACGCATACAAGAAAAAAAACTGGATGGAACAAGACGCGCGCAAGATAGAGAGGAAAGGAATAAGAAAGAGTAGGAAAAAGAGGAAGAGAGAGAGAGAGAGAGAGAGAGAAATGACTACGCACGAATTAAACACCATTACACCATAATTGCGGCTCGTAGTAACCACGCTACGTATACGCGACTGCGGATATAAGTATAACACGATAGATATATCACTTCCAAATGTTGCATGTGGTCCATGCAAACATTACAGAGCGACGGTGTGAAAGCCGCACGTATATTTTTAGATGTACGCAAAATCCCATGTTTGATCCGGAAACGCAAATATTGCTGCGCGATTAACTAGCTGGATTACTTCCGCAAACGGCAATCTGAACATTGGTAGAAAAATATTTAATATCATTCCATCTATTTAATGTTTCTCTAAAAAATATTATAGAGCAATTCATTCGTGAAGATAACATATTTAAACATTTGTTTCAATATCATATTTATTTAATATCCTACGTCGAGATAGAAAAAGATCTCAATAATGTTAATAATAAATATTATACAAATTATATACGAAATTTATTTCTACTTTTTAAAACGCATTTAACTTCTGATATTACAATGATAATCCCAACTTGCTCTGCCCATTGCAAAATTTTAATGTAATCCTTTTTTAGCTTCATGAGATAACGAAAAAAAGACCGAATTAAATTAGCTTGTTAAAATTTTTAGATTTTATATTAGATTTGTCAAAAATTATGTTTATTCAGACTACTATTACAATTATAATTATACATTTTTATAATCGTATAATTATTACTGTGTATTAAATAGGAAATAAAATTAATATATATATTATATTTTTATAATCGTGCAATTATTGCTGTGTATTAAATAAAAAGTAAAATAAATAAATAAATATTCTTAAGTAAAAAACAAAGATTAACTGACCTAAAAGATCAAATCGGGCGTCATGTCATAAATTTTTTGGTCAAATAAAGCACAAAATCTCTAGAGAGTCATATATACGTATATACTCTCGGAATTAGGGATCCAACAAGATCCCGGAGGGTTTAAGAAACGCGTATGTTATTCATCAAGATAGTCGCTTCTAGAATTCAAATGTGTACACTCAATCTAATTTATTTGAGTATTTTTATATTACTAAAATTAATGATAAAAACTAATCTTAAAAACACATCTTTTGCATTCCATTCTAAATAAAAATTAATATAATGGAACTTAAAAAATATGAATATCGCATTATGTGTTAAATTACAATGTTAAATAATCCTTAAAAAAATTATTCCTTTTCATTTATCATTAATTATTTAATTAAATATAAATAATTATTATTAAAAAATGGATAAATATTATTAACATGGAATGTAATACTTTTGACTTTGTTCTCAGAGTAAAAGGTAGGTATTACATTTCAATTTTTTTATATCAATTAATTAATATCAATTAATTAATCAATATATTTTTTATCTTATAATACAAATAAATTTTTTAATGTCGACATATTTCACTACTTTGTAACCAATAAACGAACACTTTTTTATATAAATTTAGTATTTCCACTAGTTTCAAATTTGACTCTAACATAGTAAAAGAATTAATTCAGTTATGTCAAAAAGGCCATATTTCCACTTTTCGAGAATTCGATTTTCTGTCACCATTCAACACAGAATCAATTTGTGTCGCACGTTTTATGTGACAAGGCCATCTCTAACAACATAGCATATGGTTCATCCAGCCATCCAATTATCTTCGTTCTGTTCCCGAAAATGTCACTTTATCATTTATTTTACCATTTTTTCGTCCCATGTAAAATTTACTTTTTCAGAAAAAAAAAGAGAAAAGGTTTCTTTTTAATTTTTTTAATTCGTGCACAATAAAAAACCAATAAAATTATTTGGAATTTATTTATATATCAACATGTAGTTGATTTAATATAAGAATAAAAATTGTAAAATATAAAAAAAATAAAACAAAGTATAAAACAAAGTATGTGGAGTATTAATATCACATGAAAAAGTCGTAATAAAATTGTATTAATACAGGAAAAGGGAGGAATTAAAGAGAAAAGTTTTAAGCCCAGTGGAAAACGAACCAATCGAGTATCCTGATGATACTGGAAAGATGGATGGCCGAGAAAAAAAAAGAATCGGTGGACATTCGGGAAAACTCAGGAAACGGCAAAACGCATAGGCCCACATAACGATCGTTTACGTTCGCATTTCACGCAGCGGCGAATCTATAGATGGGCTACTATTGTAAAAAGAAAGAGAGAAAAACAGGGAGAGAGAGAGAGAGAGAGAGAGAGAGAGAGAGAGAAAGAAGAAAAAGGGGAGGGAGATGGATATTCTATATCCTATAAAAATGGAAGGTACTAAAGATCATGGACCATTGTGTCGTCGAAGCTAAATTTCACACCGGCAAGAACCTGATGCAATATGCGACGACGTATCCAATTTCGTTCGCGTTCAAATTCGGTGAACTGAACAAAATATCATTGAAAGATAATAATAAGAGAGAACAGATGATATTGTTCGATAAAATTAGGCATATTTTGTCGCATTAAATAAATTCGAGCATCTAACAAAAATTGTGAATATTTGGAAAAATTAAGGTAGCAAAATGCGTGTGGATAAAATTGCATAGGAAAAACAGAATATAATCTGTTTCGTCTAAATAATTTATCTCGCTTTTATCTCTTAGCTAACAAAAAGTTGAAATTGACAAATAATGGAGTAAGTTGCCGTAGGCTTTGCGTTCTCGCCTAAGACGTCAAACTAATCGAAGTTTCTATGTTAGTTTGATGCATTCGATGGTGCGCTCTTCGATGTCGATATAATCTTGCGAAAACGAAAGTGACCGTCGATTCCGTATCAGTTTGCGGTCGAGAGCCATTGGGAGACCGCAGTGCCACCCGCGTGGCCGGTCAGCGGGTAGAGTAGGCTTCTTCGGAAAGCCAAGTGTGAGAGGAAGTGAATAGAGATGTGAACAGAGCGGCTGTGGCTGAAGAAGCGAGACAGAAACAGCAGAAGAGGAAACAGAGAGATGAATGAGAGAAGACGGGATGCAGGACTCTCTTCAAACCGAGAGGAGTATTTTATGGGTTCTCTCAGGCCACATTGTCGTTTTATTTTCCATTATTTAAGTGCCAAGGCAGGTTAACAAAAACCAGTCGCGGTGCCACTGCATTATTCCCGGCGTCCACGAAGCATGATGCGTCTAATGAGTTTCTCGGCGGTCCGTCGAGCCGTGCCGTCATCTTCGTCGACACCATCGTTTTCGTTGTCGCTCCCGACGTCCCTTTCAACGGCCAATAACGCGATTACCTCGTTTCTCGACAGAAATTGCTTGAAATTTCCTTCGCCAGCTCTTTTCTCTATCCGCCTCTTTCGACCGAACGATAATTTAAACGGTTAAACGACGTCAAGGATTAGCTTAGCAAATATCGCAATAAATAGCAATAAATATATTCATTTTAATGTCATTAATTTTTCATCAATGTAATGCCGTTCATATGCCTTATGTGATTGTATAGAACTTTATATATTTTTATTAATATTGTCAAATAAAGAATTTCTTTCTAACAAGAAATAAAAGCAGAGTATTTAATTCTCCTTACAAAGTAAAAAAAAATCAAAATTTGAAAGTGTTTGTTATAACCTCTTTTATAATTTTTTAAACAAATGCAGTGTTTTTATTATACAATAAAATTTCTAATAAAAAGACATGTTTGTCTAAATAATTTATCTCGCTTTTCATTTTATGCTCTTTTCTTTCTAATGCTTATATTTTATATTGTGTTTTCATGTATAATCTCATTTCTATGGTAGAATGACTCTCCTTTGTAGTCCTTTATAGTCCTTTATATCACGATCCTTTCATAAACCATATAAACTTTGACTGATTGTACGTTCTACAATTCACTAATTACGCGGTCGTAACAACAAACCTGTTCACACTGTACCAACGTATAATAACACGAATTGGAATAGACTGTCCCGATTAGAAGCAATGCTAATTACAACTAGCATACTGGTACCGTACCATTGATTGAATTTCTACGTATGTCTCTTGATTATTCCTATCTAATGATGTAATCGTTAAATAAGGATTCTAAACCAAATTTCCTCAAAATAATTCTAATTATAAAATAAATAAATAATGGAATAAAAAAAATTAACGAAGAAAAGTGTAATATTTAAACAAATACATAAAAGAAATTTTTTTCACATGCACTTATGAGTTTTAGAATGCACACTCACAATAGCTCAGATAGCAAGGTTTCGCGAGTATAGCATATTAATTGATATAATGATAAAAGTTGCAGTTCTACAGTGAACGCCGCTGCGGATCAGTTCGCGATACGCCAGCAATGAATCCAGAATCGTGTGTCGTTAGCCCTCGGCGAGTCCCGTTATTAGGATGGCATGCAGGCAGACTGGCCGGTCCATCCGGTGGCGTGAAGAGGCGCACGAGTAGGCGAACGGGCCCGAGCGGCGTCCACCGGCAGAAGAAGTAACAACGACAGAATCAAGCAACAGCTCAGGCTGATGGCCGAGTATCTGGCGTTGATGCATGACGTAAAAATTAAAAGAAGACAACGAGCCGCGGCAAAGCAACGTGCGCCCCGGCAAGGCGCAGCGAGTGAAAAGACAGTTGCCGACAATAAAGCTCGACGCGTTCGAGTGGAAGAGATGATGCAGCGGCGCAATAATCCGCGTAACGAACCGGTCACGCTTTTTCGACAGCTCATCGTTTTTCGAGAACCCTAAGAGCCGTGGCGGCTAGATTCGCCCTCTCGCGCGATAAGCCCTCTCGACGAACCGCCACTCCCGTTTCTCGCGCAAATAGAGGAGTATACCTACCGACCGGCACTTCTCGCGAACGAAATAAACTGGATTGCAAGTTACGTAATACGTGATACCCGAAGGCGCATTCAAAAAAATATGATGTAGCTGCATTTACGGCGGGCGCTCTTTAATTAAAGCTCGTTTCAGGCGTGAAAACTGGTTTAACGCCTCAGTTGAGCGAGAAATTTATATTATTTCGTAGCGTGGATTGCTCAGTTAATTTTTCGACTGCACGAATATCGAGTTAAATTTAAAAATTCACTTCCCATTCTGTATCCTCGTGCGTATTAATAATAAATTCGTATTTACAGATTATCTGTAATATCTGCAGATAATGATGATGATAATAAGTATGTATAATAATAAGCGATAATATCAACTAACTCGAATCAATACAAAAGTTTCAAGGAACAGTAAAAATGGAAATAATACGTGAATAGTGAATCACGATGTATAAATGTCGAATTTATGCCATGCACGATTAACAAACATAATAATAAGGATTTAATTGAGATAATTAAACGTATCCCAGTGCCATCTCGACACCACTAATACAGTGCAATAACAAAGTTGCAATATATTTCGTGTAAATTCAATGAGGTATACATGAGGTATATTACTAATAAACATTTTCTATTATTACTCGGTTTGAACGTATTTCCGTGCTTTTATCTCAAAAGTGATAATCAAATTACGTTTTGATAAATGAAAACTTCTAAGTGCATTGTGATATACACTTAAATCTAATCGATGAAAAAATTATTATTAAATGCATAGATATTACGATAAAATAATAATTTGTAATTGCCATCTTTTATTCGATTCTGTGAACAAATAATTCGTGAAAAATATTTGCTTAAATAGTTAATGCATTTTTTCTAATTTCTAAATGTTAACCACGAGGCAATATAAATAGACATTGCAAGAATTCATCGATTGTGCGTGTTATAGTATAATTACACATAGGAAATAATCGCGTTTGCTATCTTTTAGCATTCGACAAGATCTATGTTTTGATAATGTGACACATAAAAATGCTGCCAACTCTAGCTCTACCTCGTCATACGAATAACATAATTTTGTGTGTGTGCGCGCACGCGCTTAACAAATACCAAAGCTCATAAACAAATCAATTTCATCAACATAAACTGATGTCATAATGATAAAATATTTAACGTATTGAAATAATTAGACGTCAAATAGTATTATGTAACAGTTTAATATGTTGAGCAACAAAAGCATGAAGTTCTTTACTTAACATATTAAACGATCTCTTTTTATTTTCTGTTTCCCGTTTATTGTATATGGGCTCTAACAATCACTTACTCTAATTTAATCGTAAAGTGTGCATTTAGTACGTTCTAATACTTGTCACGACCGCGTTTCGAGGTACAATACACAATACACAGAATGGCTCGTGCGACAACTTGCTAGCTCGAGCTTCATCATATAAATAGTAGCACAACGATCTTGCACACGAATACAATGTTCTTTATGCTGTGATAATATCAAGGCCATGCACGTCTTCAGTCATGAATTGTGAATTGTTCTAATTTCAAAATATTAAATATTTTATAAAATATAATAAAGCGAAATATGCTGTTTCTTACGCTTCAATAAATAAGCTGTTATCGTACATAATGCGTTTTGTTTTGTGTATGACATATGTGGTGGGCTTTATTTTACGAACTAATTAGCATCGTCTAAAATAATTATTAATAACGTTTAATTGAGAAGGCTTTTCAAAATAGAAATATTGTTACTCATATTCTAATTGTGAGATACGAATATTATTATTAATAATTTTCATTGTTACGCATCAATAATTTAATAATTCTTTTCAGTTTTAATAATTATTTATTTAAATATATATCCATTTATGTAAAATTTAATATAAAGTATAAAAATTTAATAATCTATTAAAAAATAAATCTTTATTTTACATAGAAAATTTTAATGTTTTAAGCATTAAGAGACATCGAAAGAACTCGTGCGGGTGCAAATAAAACTTCTATTAATTTTTAAAAATTAATACAAAAATTTTTTTCAAAATTTTCATTTTTTTACGAGAGTTTTGTTTGTCTCCGAACGAGTTCTTTCAATGTCTCTTGCTACTCGAAGCGCTAAAGTCAAAATTGACAAAGTTGCGGCCACTCAAAGTTTGAAAATTTAATTTTTGAAACTTTGAGTAGTCGCAACTTTGTCAATTTTGAATTTAGCGCTTCGAGCATTAAGAGACACTGAAAGAACTCATTTGGGGGCAAACGGAACTCCCGTAAAATGTGCGAAATTCCAAAATAAAAATTTTGCATTAATTTTTCAAAATTAATAGGAGTTCCGTTTACCCTCGCACGAGTTCTTCCGATATCTTTTTAATATTAATGCTTTAAATTGTAAATTTTTTAATAATTGTTTCATGCATAACATAATAAATATCAAATTAATTCTCAAAATCCGCTTATTAAACCGTTTCATAAAATTGATTTCAATTAAGTTCTTTAACAGAAAAAAGATAAATATAAATGTAAAAAAGATTGTGTCGATTTCCTGTTTCTGAAACTAGTAGTACCAATTCTTAAGCAAAATTTTTAAAAAAGCAATTCAAAAATATAATCTCATAAATGTAGCCCGCCTTTTGCCTTCAGCAATTGTTGCATCATACGAGTTACACATAGTTCGCTATCCTATCGAAATCGAGCGTGTCGAATGACGTCGTATAATAGATTTCGCTCGATTGACTTCATGCAAACGCCCACTCTCTTGCACTTTCTCCGACATCACGAAAACATCAGGTCCTCGCAAATTTTATATATACAGTTTAACTTATATTTTTAATACCGCAATGTGGAGACTTATTAAATGTAAAATAAATATTTATATGGTAAGACTTAACTTATAATTAAAATCGCTGCATAAAAGAAACTGCAAACTATATGTCGATAATACAAAAAAAAATTATCTCTCTTTCCATTAAATTTTTTACTCTGTACTAAAAATTAAAAAGAGAAAATGCTATATCTAAAATGTTTAAAATGTTTTTTATATCACTCACCAATATGTCAAAGTGCAATAATCACTTGCATGAAGAAACTTACCTGAAACAAAAAATATATATAGGAATTATAGTTTATTAATATTATATTTCAACAAATTATAAAATTACATTTACTTTATATATCAATGCTATAAATATAAAATATCTCTCTAGTTTTCACGATTGAAAGACAAAATATTTCTAAGCATTCATAAATTCTATTCAAATCATAACGATTGGTACTTCTTTTATTGAAAAAATTAAATGCTGAAACAAGTGCGGCAATTCTCTTGATAAATTCTCGCATACACACTATAGCAACACATAAATCTAAATACCGGTTGCTGTGACGTACGTGCATATTTATAATGACTGCAATAAATAATTCGCACTGAATCAACTTTCTTCCGCATACATAGAGCTAAGCTCACTGTAATTGACCAGTACATAGTTGTCATTATTTGTAAAATATTTATAAAATCTTTTCGAAACGATATATCGACATTTAGGCTTTCGAAACGAATAATTGAAATCCGTTTCACGCCGATAACATCACGATGTTGCAATAATCTCATACGTGATATCTATATTTTACATGGAGTTGATTGATTAATTTAAACTTCAAAACTTGGACACATTATATATATTTAAAAAAATTATGGCATTGTATATCTTACTGTCATTATAAAAATAAGAAATTAAAGTATTTGTAGTAAAAACATAATTTACAAATTACACTTATCAATACTAAAAATTATAAAAACGTATGTACTCGATGTACATATTTTCAATTGCGTTCGCGTTGCAACGCGTTTATCTTAATAAAGATGATCTTAAATAAAGTTCTTACACACGAATATCCAGTAATTGGCTTTATTGGCAATTTTTTCCATAATATATTATTTAAATTATTAAAGTCTTATCAACTGTTTTCAATTTAAAAATTCTAGTCATATACAAAGTAAAAAAAACATACATATATAAAATAAAAAATACATTGGCAAAGAAATGCAGAAAAATGTTCAATAATGTATAACTCCTTCATGCTACGAGCTATAAATATGAAATATTACTAATGAAAGTAGATACAGTTAGATCGAGAACTTCTGAGTTCATTGTATCAAGAGTATATATATAATATCTAGCATATGCCCACAAACACACACATACAACTAACTTTCCTACATTTGCTAAAGTTGATAATTTATTTACCAAACAACTTCTAACTTCGGCAATTTGTTTTCTTGATGACAATGTTACTTGAAAACTAGTGCCATCTAAGCGCCATAACGGGCTGACAACTAGCATACTAATCCTCAAAGTTTCTAGATATTTACATCATTATTCTCACATTTAATAATTGTAATTATATCACGCACATCTAATAATATTTAAAATTTAAATAAGATATAAGTTTCTAAAAATAAAACGGTCTTCTAAAACTCAGTTTTCCAATACTGTCTCTATATTCCCTTTTTTTTCTTAATTCAAATAGAAAATCTTAATTAAAAAATCATATAATGTTATTCTAAGTAACTCGCACGTATAAAATATTGCTGATATGATATATAAGCCGACTAAGATATCTTAATATCCTCAAATGAGTGCATTGAAACCTATGTTAATAGGTATTGCGATTAATTGCATGGCGCTACCATCTACTCTGTGTGTGCGCCACACGTCTCATTACGTGGAGATTCGTGGCTATGTGTGACCAGGCGAAAGCAGGTTATTCAAATTCTAGCTGAACGCGTAATTATACGCATGTTTGCACGAACAGTTACTAACGTACGACCAATGTCTACGAGCTGCAAGTAACACATGTTGCAACAAACGTGTCTCACGTAGCACGCAAAGTGCTCGTCCGTTCCTCTGTTATTCGCGCGACCAGTTTGCAATCGATTTGCGATTATGTCAATACAAGCAGACATTCGATATTGCAGGTCAGAGGAAACGCCCGGAAGTTGCACTGATCCGATGATAAATATTACACATACATGAACAATCTTATTACTGAATGCATAAGCACTAATAGATCTATAATAGCAACTATAATTTGCTGCAGCAATTATTTGAATGTAATTATACATATTACTCGTATATATGTATATTAGGATATTATAAAATTATGAAATATATATATATATATATATATATATATATAGTAGCTCATCATTAAAATTTAATATGTTTTCTAAAATAATTGTTTAATTTGATTACTTAAACGTGTTCTCTTTCTCTTCCTCTAATTTAATTACCAAATGAATTATCAAGCGTACGTATTTAAAAACATTCTTTATTAACTTTTTACACACACACACACACACACACACACACACACACACACACACACAATTGTATTCAAATTTAACTACATTCAAATATATCCACTAATGTAGATATATAACTGTAGCTAACGTTATTCATAGCAACAAGTCGCCCATTTCAGAAACCATGTAACATTGAAATACAGATAAATTCTGTATTATTAGTGATATGTGAGGAAGCACACATTAAATCACACATGTAAGCGCGCTTGCCACAAAATTCACGCCAAAATTATTCATAGTAATAAAAATTGTATGACATATTTAATGACATCTCCTTACATTAAGGAAAATTAGTTATGTTAACATTAATAATTAACTAATTAGAAATTATATATATATATATATATATATATATATGCTACACATACACATAATTAAATATTACAATATTATATATTGTTATTATTAAAAACTATTAAAATTAGCCTGCTACACATATATATGTGTGTCAGATCTGAATAATCACGATACTACACTGAAAAAAAAAGTTAATTTGACTAAATTTTTCAACTATATTAAATTTCTTCAGTTCAAGTATTTATGAAATTAATTTAAATACGTAAAATACTTAAACTTCAATTTAATTATTTATATATTTAACTGAAATACACAAATAGTTGAATTAAAGAAATTTAATTAGTTGAAAAATTTAGTCAAATCAACAACTTTTTTTCTCAGTGTATCAATCGTATAATTATTCGCACAGTGCAAATGTAGACATCCGCAATTCTAGAATGGCCCACTTTAAGATTTGTGCACGAGGATCTATGGACGAAATCCGAAACCGCGACAAAATCCCTTTACGGAGCTAGTTGAATTATTTACAGGGTTTGTCTATTCTCACGAAGCAACAACGCGAGCTCGCATGTCGATAACGTCATCCCGACGGTGTCAATTGCTGAACAAGACACGACTGGAGCAACTGTTCGAAAAGAGGTATATGGGAGATACCGAAAATATACTGAGCTTTATGTAAATAAAAAAATAAACATGGTAGATTATAATAAACAGTTTGTTTTTCAAAATTTTTTTACTTTAAAACAGCTACTCTTATTATAATAACATTTGTTATTTGAATGTAAAAATATATATGAATATATATATATATATATATATATATATATATATATATGAATATAAATTTTAAATATATCTTTTTATACATTTTTAATAATAAATTGCAATTTTTATTGTACGCATCTCTCTTTATTTTCTTGTCCTTTCTTTTCCTACTTTAAATAATGTTATAATATTTTTAAAATAAAATTATATAATTCTCAAAACATAGCTGTCTATGTCACTTTAAAACAATATGATTTAAATAAAGTAGATATAAATAAGAAGAGCAAAGAATATTTTTTCATAAAAAATGCATTATATATAAAATGTCTGTGAACTTTATATCACGTTTAAAATATTCTGTAATGTTATTTATTTCTAAGCGGCTTATCTGATACATCTTCTAATTAGTCGTTTTTATAAAGCTAACGCTAAACATAAAGTATATCTCACATTCTTTTACAAATTATATCAAGTTTGTTAATTTGTAACAAATTGCTCCATACAAAGTATTTGAGTGTTGTTAATTACAGCTGTAAATCGTGTTTGTAACATTTTAACATTTTTAACTTACAAAATAAAAAAAAATATTTATATAGTATTGTCGCAAATATTAATTTATAAAGTCGACATTAAGACATTTTATATATCTCAAATCGTAAAATTATAACTGAATAAATACAAAACATACAGGAATAAATACAAGAATAAACATTAAATTAAATATTAAATATTACAATATTTTGATTAATAGTTTCTAAATCACGATTCTGCTGTATAATTACTTTATATTCATCGTTTCAACGAGCAATAGGAAAGCTCACTTCTCATTGTGCGCGCCTTTTCATTCGCGCAAGATAAATTCCACCCGATATCAGGGGAATAATAATAGCCGGCGGTGCAACGATAACAGTTGATGTTTTCTCAACAACGATTGCCTGCCTCTCTTTGGTTGTTCGCGCGAAAGCAATTGTCGTGCATAAAGGTGGACACACACACACACACAGAGAGAGAGAGAGAGAGAGAGAGGGGGGGAGAGGGAGGGGACTTGTTACCCGAACCTTTGACTATTTCCAATCTAACGGATAAATTTATTTTCACATACGTTTACCGACTTTAAGATGCCGTCATAAACATGCTTTACCTCCAGGCGCTTGCCTATCCAAAAGAATTGCCATTTCGGAGTTTTCATCGCGTATTCGAATTGAACAACATCATGGTATATCGTGACGTGGCGATCGGCCACTTACTTCGTTTCCGAGGTATCGTGATCGATGTCGCCCGGCGAAATCGCGACGCTGAGGATATTCGATCTGTCGTCGGAGCTTTATGGAAGATTTACAGAACCAAGATGCGGTAAAAAAGGCCGCGTGGCGAAAAAGAGAAGGAAAGAGGAGATTACAAACAACCAGGGATAGAAGAGCAAAGAAGACGAAGAGTCAGATATAAGACGCGCCGAGGATAAGCTTGACGGAATAAAAAGAGCTCGGCCAAGCGTACGGACGCACGAGAGCCAGATATTACGACGTGTAGGCGCGTGTATGATGTTCCTTTTTACGGGCGCACCCACTCGCGAGTGTGTGTCTCCCATCCCTCCCGACCCAATCCTCTGTCCATGCCCTCATCGGAATCTCCTTAGCGAGCGTGTCTTACCCGCTCGTCCGCCACACTCGGTCTTCCGCTTCTCTCAGGATGGTTCATCGTCTCGGTTACTTGAACGTTATGTGCGGCTGCTTCTATAAAACCGCATTTTTACAGCGGCACACTTCATTCGTTACGGCCGTCCGGTTTCCCTTGGCCATCCCCTCCTGTCCGTTACTCGTTTGCCACCCACATTTTATGGACCAGCCCGCGCCATCGCGTAAGGGCGCATCCCGCGGTGTCCCGTTGCCGGTTCGAACACGCGGGCTCGATATATTGGTTCACATGTACATACATAACGCCGGAAAGGTACGCCACTCGAAGGTGAGCACAATCCGAGCTTGAAGCATCAGACTTGGAGATTTTTACGGGTCGATTTTATGCGCGTGTTCGCTACGAATACGTCGAAACTGTCACGCCCGTAGTCATAGTGAACGAAACGGTAGCGTTATTTCGCGCAGTAATTACGGCGCGATAAATGAGGTGGTTCGTTTCCACGCGAATTAAGCTCACCTATGTGCGAGATCCAATTCCACTTTCGAGGGTAACGGGAATAATTTAAAACGGCCTAATTTAAAACGAGATGTTGCAATCATTTTTTAATTCCGCGCACACCTCCTCCTGATGTAAAATAATTGTTAATTTTTCGAAGGACATCAACGATATGCATCCCAAAAATTAATTCAGATTATCTCACTATAAATCCTTATTCTAAATATAAATCCTTCAAAAAGACTATAAAGACAAGAGATTACGTTTATTTTCTAAACTTTCGCGTTTGAAGGTAATTGCGGAATACCAGCTGCCTTTCATATTATCGCGTGCTTTCATAATAACGCAGCCGAGATTACATCGTCGGTGACAGTATGTTTAGCGCACACATACAGCGCTTTATGGTTTTAAAGAGCGTCTTAGCAGGCTGGCAAGTCGACGGAACGGGAGCGCATTACTTTAGCGCAGTACGGCGACGCACACGCGTACACGTCTTTTGCGAAAAGACTTGGGACCGCACAGCAGCTTGCAGATACACCGTGGCGTACCTTTATACCTCTATCGAGGAGCAAAAGCCACTCTCGAGCTACTGCCTTTACTTTCTCAGAAGCCTCGCGTTACGCATCTCCCAGTACAGCTAAGAAGATACAGTGTAACTGGAAGGAAAGACGACGACAACGGATGCGCTACGACAACTTGGACATTATGGGATTGGTTGCCTCGAGGCAAAACTTTAGAGACCGGTAAATTTGGCTTAACTACGTTATAAATAATAATCTCGCCTCTCCTCTCTGTCTCTCTTTTCTGTCTCTATTTTCTTTCTCTTTGGCATTCCACGTTTCCCGAGATAAAACGGAACAGCTGACGGGTTACTGCCACACGAGACATTTCTGGACGTCCGGTGATGGCAAAGCAAAAAATGCCGCGTAGTCGAAAATAGAACGCGCCGGTAAATAAAAAAAAAGCACGATGGCAAACGATGGCGCGTCAACTCGGTCACGACACTGCGTATCACGGCGCCGCGTTCGATTCGCGCGTGTCCTTTCACGCGAGAGGAGCGAGATGCGAGCATTTAGGCCAATTCGACCGTAGACGTGAGCGTGAAGGGATCGTACAGCACGTACGAGAGATTGTGATTGGATCGAAACGTGCAACTGACACGCTACCCGCGTGTCCGGCGTCAGCTTCCTTTTTCAAAATTCGAACGATCGTTCGCCTCGACGAAACCGGTTTATCAATATTTTATCCTTCTATCGCCGAATGAAGATTCTAAGGCTACTTTTTATAATAGCTTTACTAAAGAGATAATTTATTTTTGCAAACAACAATTTAAGAAACGTACCATCTCCAGAAATTGTGACTGACGCAATTGTGAACGAATTTATAGAGACAGTCTAATTTGCAAAACTAATTTAAATATTTTATATCACCCTACATATAAAATATTTCCCTAGCCCTAGGTATATCGTGGATATCGGCAAAACTTTTCACGAAGGAGATCATATCGTTTTTTTTTTAATTTCTTAAAAGAATGCGCGCTGACATGACAAACTAATTAAAAGAGTAGGATGCTTATAATTCTGTTGATAAGATTTTGTATAACCTCCAATAAAATTACTTGATACAATCTTAATTAATGGACAGTATCTTCTAATTAAACTTCCCTTCCCCTAGTATTTAGGAGCTTACGAGTACAGCGTCGTTGCCATGCTCATAAATAGAGATCACGATGACACTAAGACAGGAGGGAAATATAGTGGAAAGGCATTATCGTGTCTTATCACAAGCGATATCGCTCCATTACGGATAAGCGATTATGCGCATCGATTTACCGGGCGATAGTGACTAACGCGTCATCAGTTCGCACGAGTGGAAAATCCATCGTCGAGGTCTTCGAAGGGATACCCCGCGGGAGTAGAGCGGCGGGGAGAGGGTAACAGAAAGAGCGCTCATGCTAGCGAGAACGACCGGGGTGGTTTGATATTAAATCCTGGTGACTGGCGTGTCCTGGACGAGACGAGGAGAGTCCTCGCAACACCAGATGGAACTGACGCGCTGAGTGACGTCAAATTAAAACACGCAGCACTGACACGACGATTCGACGACACCCCATATAACCTCGTACCGCGCCCCCTCTCTTCCCTCCTCGTCGACCCTTTGGCACAACCGGTTTCCTACCTCTACCTCCCGCGGATTCTCCCGTCGCTGTACCACGACCGCGTCAAGCACGTGATCGCGATAGCGGATCCCGCAAGCCGCGACTATTTCGCACAATGCGACGGACGTACAGCTTTTTTTTAAACACAGCCGAAAGCCCCGTGGCACATTTTATGAGACATCGGTAGAGATTCGACGACAATGCCGTTACTACGATGACATTTATGTAGCACGTGACACACGCCGTGCGTGAGTAGCGACGGTAGGTGAAGATAAATCGTTCTGTCGATGGCTGCTATACTTAATAAAGACGACGGGATGATGACGACAGGCACAATCTTCCTGCACATCAGCCGATCTCGAAGAGATTTCTAGTTTTACAATTTCAAAGAATGCTCTTGAGATGCACTGCATATGTTAAAAAAAGATTTGTGTAAAATAAATTGTATCGATTATCGAATTCAAACAAATTCCATTGAGTAAGCGAGTTTTTTCGACCAGTAAAATAAATTTTTATTCATATTAATTATAAACTCGAACCTTTCATATAAATATTCTCACGGAACGCATATCAGTTTGCCAACTGAAACAAAATAGTTTCTATTTAACGAAATCTAAACGATATCACTGATATCCATTGAAAGCCCGACATCAGTTATCGCACAAATGTCATCATACCAGCAACGACCCAAATAGATAATTCGTACTCGATCTATGCCTATTGTCTACGAGACACAACAATCCTGCGTGAGCAACAATGCACTTAGCCAAAGTGTATACCGAGTTAATAAAATCGATAAGCGAATACACCGTTTAATTAAGATTAATCGCGGTGTCTGTAAATAAAATAATAAATGCATTGTTGTAAACGTTCATTCAATTTTAATGTACGATTTATTTACAGAGATAAGATCTACATTTCCTTAGAACTCAAAGATTTCGTTTCCCTGTAATTATATATGATGATCACACGCATAATGGACTTTTTAATAATCGTTCTCCGAGCACTGACTTTTTAAAATAATAATATTGTCATCAATTTTTCTTAGCGGAAAAAAATTTAGGATACTATCTGATTTTCTAATTTGCCTAATGTTAAATGTCATATAAAATTAAATAGTCATTAATACAAAATTTAAAATTTCTATTAATAACAGAGCAACAAGTGAAAAAGTATTTGTGCAGAGTGTATCACTAATGTCACTGGAAAATAAGAATTTAATATTTCATTCAATTTCAGAAATATTAGCTTGTGACACTTTTAGTAAAACATCCTGTATAATCATAGCATTGTTAAATACAAAGTTTAAATTGTTCAGTTATTTTTATTGTTAATCGCTCTGCTTTTGACAAATGGTTATATAAAAATATGAAAAAAGGAAATAGGAAGTGCTTATATATCTTTAATGAAAATCTTACATCTCTCTCGTTTGTTCTTCCCTGAGAAAAAGCTTGGCATTTATAATGCAACAACAGTTCCGTGACACTCTATATGTGTAAAACCGTACATACGTATATATATGCACGCCTCCATAGATAATATCTCGCTGCAATTAATTACGCACAATCAGATTGTAGCAATTAATAGCGCAGCGTCTACGCTACTTAATTCACTTTGCTCCATTAATATTTCCTTACGATTATTCACGTTGTATTCAACAGTATTCTCCTGACAAAGATGAGAAATAATTTGAAAGATAATTTGAAAAATACTAAAAACAGAGTCGAGTTGAATTTTATATTAATAATGCTGTTCAAATTTAATTTTTAATTTAATTTAATCTGAACTTTTATTTGAGATAATTTTTTACTCATGCAACTTTTATCGATATAATCGCTTCCATTTTTTTAACGTTTGCAGAAAGAAAAAGGGAATGACTCCGGCAGAGCGTCAAATTGGCCTGCGATAAATAGACGCGCGTGCAATTAGACTAACCGCCGTCTGTCATTTCAATCGAAAGCGCACCCTTCGACGACGTGCCGTCATTCACCGACTGAAGTCACAGATAGATCGGGACACGTGCGGCTTCATTATTATTTCCCCGCGCGAGAGATCAAACGGAGCGAGAATACAGCGAAGGAGGAACGACTCGGTACACAATGGCCCGACGCCTGATTGTCCCCGACGCGGCCAACGGGAATGACTCACAAAGTCCCCGATCGCGCTCCTGATCCGATTATTTATCGTTGTCAAAAAGCCCGGAGACCCGCGTGAATCCCGTATCCCAACCCGCAGAGACCTACCCCTGCCCCGGAAACCCAGAGCCATCCTCGTCGTCGTGTGCGGAAACGTTAATCTCATTACGACTCGTCGCTCTATTGAGACTCTGCAGTTTGTGTTTTGACACTTTAAGAATGGTACGCGGCGTTATAATAAGCCCCCGACGATACAAACCCCCTTTCGAAAGCTTAGGGGGTAATTCTGCATGAGCACGTTCGCGCTAAGAGAGGCGAATTTTGGGTCAGACTGTGACATTCATTTGCACACTGCGACAGTACCTCTCCAAATATGCTATGCTACAACGATGTATCGTAATTTCTCTGAAAATGGAGATTAATTTTTCATGTAATTCTATTTGACAAAACGTGCCGTCGGTATGTTCATCCATAACATCAAAAAAGTAAAAATATACATTATTCTTTGTTTCTTGTGTAATACGCTTTTTTTTTTTTAAATTGTGAGATAACGTTGGCGACATAGCTCAGGTTCGCAATCGTATCAATACATCAATGCCCCCGCGCACCGTAAACATAGCTATTTTGCGAAAGATCTTTTCCTTCCGCCTCAGCAATTTCTACGGGAAACACGAAGCAGCACATTTAGGATCGGGAGAGTTTGCAAGCTCGACAAAGAAGGATATCGATTCCCATTTCGGAGAGCCGTAATAAGCGGTTTATCGTAATAGATCATTAACGCGACTCCCCCATTTATCCTGTTCCGTGATATAACGATAGTTAAATATCGCTCGATCGAGCAACTCTCCCGAGGCGTGCATATTATAAACACATTACGACAAACTCGGTACTTGTCCATTATTATCGAACCAAATGTAGCAGGCGTAACGCTCTCGAGAGAATCCACTTCGCCGTAGAGACGGCGACGCGACGAAACTTGCCGCGCGAGAAAGCCGAAGGATTTTAAGCTCGATAATAACGAGAAATTCCGTGAGATACGAAATGTCAGGCCGGCGAGTAATCGCTTAAAACACCGACCGTGTTTGCGGCTAAACGAGAGCTTAATTAGTTCGCGTCGGCAGCTGCCGCGGCAGCGCGCGCGGCGATTCGCCCGGTTAAAAAACGCCGCGATACCGGATCCGCGGCTATTACGCGTCGCCTCGCTACAAAACGAAATTTTAATTACGATTCGTGCGAGTGTTGTCAGAGTAATTAGCGGCGGGCGTTCAGTCGCGCGCACGAGCGATCGCGTGGGAACGAGGATGTCGTGCGGCGCAGCCTGCTCGCATTCATCAGCGCGCATTTACACGTGAGGATGCGAGCCGGCCGAACACACTTTTATTTTATTTGACGAAGCCGAGCGTGACGTGGGATGTTTGTTTAAGAGTAATTCGTCATTATTCGACATTTAAGGTAGATTAACAACAAAAATACCTTGTATAAAACTTCAACAGTGTTGCCCATTAATCCTAATTTATCAATCACAGTGGGAAAGAATTACGTAATTAAAAATATTCTTGTAAATACAAGTGTTTTCATATTTAAAATAATATTTGAGGATTGTAGGAAGTACTGCTGAATTGAAATTACTTCATTTCAAAGTTCGTGCAAAGATCTGCCGTCCCGCGACAGTTGATAGCTTTACGACATCGTTATAATACCTTCGTCCAATTATAATCCGCCTCGTTACTCACGACACTCGCAAAAAATGATTCACCTCGGACTCATGACAGCGATCGATACCACAGGAATTTTATTCTGTTACGCTTGAAAGAAAAGAAATTCTCAAATCATAAGAGATAAAGATTATTTCGCTTGTATGAAATTTTTAGTTCAAATACCTTATTAAGCGTCAAAAAGCTATAAAATTTTGCCCTTCTACTGTTTGTTGTACTTTATTAATTGAATTATCGAATACTATGAAGATTCCTATCCAATAATTCCTAAGATACCAGAATAAAATATGTAATAATGATTCTCAAAACAATGATTCACACAATTAAAATCTATTCCAAGAAGATATCTTTGTTTAAAAAGAAAGCTCAAGAAGGCTCTACAGCTCTAACTTTCCTCCCTCCTTAGAATCTCCAGACAAGCAATCCTGGTATCTGCTCAACATTAGTTGTTTAGCATCAAGCCATTGAAGCTATTGATATCCGCGATAAAGATAGGATTACTATCGCTTGCGCTATTCGCTTTGGAAGGTCATCCGGCTGCGAAGCCGGTCGATAGTAGTAACATCAAAAGCAACTCCAAGTAAACGGCGGGTAGGTAAATCTCTTCGAGGCTCGAAGAAGTTTCGGAGATGGAATCAATGGACTTAGACGAGTTCGTTGGCAAGCAAATAAATTTCTGGTAACTTGCCAAGCGAAGCGAGATGCGTGAGGGCGGAGCGGCTTCAAGCTTAGCACCCCGACAGAAAATGTGGAGGGGAGGAGGAAAAGACAGAGAACACACACACACACACACACAGGGGGGGGGGTGGCATCCGATTATTCGAGTATGCAAAATAACCGGAATCCGAGTTATTGTTATTGGTAGGCATGTGGCGGCGTGTTTCTTTCTTCTTCGGCTTGCTTCGAACACGCGACTCGGTTCGCGCATGTCACATTGTCTTGCGTTAAAAGATTTTTAAGTCTTATTCGGTACATCAGAAAAAAAACCTCCGTATCTCATCCGCACCTGCACCGAACAACTGATTATGTCTTTCGATTCGCTGAAAGGGTTATCGGGTTCGGCAAACGGTCCATCGTCACGATATACCTCTCTCCTTGTGATGGAAACACAAGATGCACGAGAGATCTGATTACATGCAACGCCGTATCTCTTGCAAGTTGGAATTAAATCAAAGTGATTAATATGTAATGCATTGTCGAAATAAATTTTAATTCTCAATACTGTTCCTAATGTAATTATATTATGTCATTTTAATTTCTTCTTATGAGTAATATTAAATTTAAAAAAAAGTATAAGACAGATACAATTAAAATTAACTAACATTACTTAAAAATTTGAATTTTATATAAAACAAATATATTATATAATCATAAAAATAAAAATATATCATAAATGACTTTTATTTCATAATTGCTAATTTTTATCGCAACATGTTTTTAAATATAAAAAAAGTAAATTTCTATAATTTTGTCTCTTAATAATAATATTATTTAGCCGATATATTCAGATGTATCGAAAATAATTTCATGATTGCAAGACACAACTAGCAAGATATAATTGGTACTAGAAATGCAAATGATACAATCTCGCGAAGGGTAGAACTAGATAATACGAATAAGACAGTGGCAAAAATCAGTGCAGTAATTTTTTTTGCCATACTATCATGCTTTTCTCATATCTTTATTGCGTACTTGTTCCATATTTCGTATTTTTATACAAATGTTTTATAATCTATCAAGTTAAACAGCTTTCGTGTCAAAAACGAGTAAAGCTCTTATTATTTATATGCATACGTTACATATAAATAACGAGATTCATGTATACAAACCCAAAAAATAGACTTCAGAAAAAAAAATCGTAAATTCAGATTCTTTTCATTTAAATTACGATTCATGCAAAACATGTTAACCGATTCATAAGCGGTTCAGTAAGGTATTAAGATTATGCAAAATCTATGGCTTCACTATTATAAATTACAGCTTCACATTTTATTAAATTTTATGTCGTTATTATTAGAGCAAAGTTCAGCATCGACAGGCTATGGAATTACATAAAAAATGCAATAGAGAAACTGACAAGAGAAACAACTTTTGTCTCTGTGTTCTTTGAACATTTAGAGAGCAATATCGCAATGTTTAATGTCCGAAAAAACGTAATTATTTCCAAATAATGTCTCATTCGCGGTGCGAAACTAAAGATACGCGCATCGTGAAAAAAGATTTTAAAAAGTCACCTATTGAAACGGAACAAACAGCAGGCAAGTGCTTGTTTCAAAAACGACGCACGCTCCCTTGTGGTCCGAAACAACAAAAACACGTCAAGAGGACTCTAACATATGTCGCAACACTACGTCGAATTCGTCACACGTACATTTTTCGCGAATGTAACGATTTCGGCCAAAAGTCGCACACGCACGTGGGGTAGCGCGCGAAAACGCTAATACTTCCACTTTATCGATCTGCCCTTTTCCCCACGATGACAATTCACTTCGCATTCGCCAAGAAACCATCTTATTTTCAGCCGATATATTTTCATACGCCCATCTCTTTCGTTTCTTTGCGCAACGTGCCAAATCGCGGCAGAAATCGCAACGTGAACAAACGGACGGACCGTAGAAAGAAAAACTTTGTGGAGTCTACCGGCTGGGCGGGGACGGCAGGTCACAGGAGGGGAAAAGGGCAATCGGGAGAACAGCGGAGAGCGCAGAAATGCGCAGGGGAACGATAAAAAGCATGGGGTACGACGGGGGGATGGGAGGGTAAGGTAAGGCCGCCGCGCAAAAAGCTCAGAAAACGATTCGTCTCTCGGCGAGAGATGGGATCGCGACGTGACTTCGAATCGCAGGGCGCGAGCGAACTCCGAACTTCGGAGGCCTCCCGGGCGGCGTTCCGACGTTGCGGCTGGATTGCGTAAATTCGGGTGAACTTCGGTCGGCTCCCAGGATTTTCCAAGGGTAGCATGAAAATCCGCGTGGCCTCTCTCACCACCAATCGACGGCGGGCCTGACGGGTGGTACCGGCGAAGTCACGCGGATAACTGAAATACGCCGACTGCATAGCGAATGAAACTCGGACGGGTCGGGAAGCCCGAGGAAGTTCGCCGCGGTACGCCGCGCTATGGAATGAGAAAACTTTCTAAGCTGGTTTAGACTCAAAAGACATTTGCTCGGACCGTAATCTTGCGGTAATGCGAATCACCGGCGTGCTTCCCGTCTACTTGACTAGCGCTTTCGGGTCCTTTCTTCCCCGAAATTGATACGATTTTGTCAAGGGTATTTGAGCTTAACGAAACGTGGGAAAGAGTGTCCTGATGGCTTGACAAAATTTCACAGTAAATAAATTGAGCGCTACGTTACGGAGAGCACGGTTCGCTATTGTGTTGGCTTTTAATTGCCAACGCGAGATCGTGTCACAGCCGACGGTCAATCAAAGTTTAAAAAAAAAAATGTCGAATGTTGTTGCGAAGAGGTTGAAATATATGTTATTGTAAAAAAAAAGATAAACTTCGAAAAAACGACGAAACTCTAAAATCGCATACACACATTCTACTTTTTTAACGAAGTTTCAATACTGTTATAACTTGCCAAATATTTCATGGATTATGCCTAACGTTTATGCGGTGATTGATTGTTATCGTCGTGCCGTAAAATATTCCATTTTCCACGCCACATAAAAGTAGTCAACGTAAATTTCATTCCCCACGACTGCACGAGAATAAGAAAAGTAATTAATGTAGGTAAGAAAGTAGTTATCAACGTTAATAGGCTATGCAGGTGAAATTATGGCCATCTGTACGCATTGAGAAAGGAAGGGTATAAGCGAAGATGGAAGAGAAGAACACCAACAAGAGTAAGGAAGGTTTAGCCTCTTGGAGGCACAAAGTCTTTCCACAAACAATCTAAGTTGCGTACGCAACGAATTATTTCACTTTCGCGTGTTGAGCGATTATTATCGTTTGCTGCGAAATATTTCATTTACCACGCTACAGTAAAGCTAGTTGACATAAATTTCATAAATCTCTTACAGTTGTTTAAATTCGACGAATAAAAGAAATTAAGAAAAGTAATGATTATCTTTAATAAGCAATACGAGTAAAATATTATAATTAACCATATGCATTGAAAGAGAATAAAATGGACAGAAATGAGAGAGAGAGAGAGAGAGAGAGAAAAGAAATGTAATGAGACAATTTGACTCGTTAACTATCTTATATACAAGTTATTTGATATTTGAATCCTGATAAAGGGTTATCGTCCATCGCGAAACACTTCATGTGAGTTGTCAACCATAAGTTTTATCCCTTCAGGACCATTCGGGTATATAGGTAGAAGGTATTTTAATAGCGTGGACAAGAAAAGTAATCATCAACGTTAATAGGCGATGCAGGTGAAATTACGGTCATCATTGAGGAAGGTAGGCATGCGTAAGGATAGAAGAGACCGAGAGGGAGCGACCGATTGGGGATAGGGGAGGAGGGGTTAGCCTTGAAGGCACAAAGCCTTCCCCCGTTGTCCTAACGAGCCCGCCAGCCGGTATCGTATTTCACGGGCTGGTGCATGCATAGTAAAGCTTATTAATTCCATTTAACGGGCTTAAGTCCGGCTCCCCGTTCCCCCGTTCACTTTTGCACGGCGAAGTAGATCGGGAATACGAGTAGGTATACGAAGGAGGGCCGAATCGGCCGATGTTGCGATCGACCTACCCACGACGAACGTGAGAAACGAGTCGAAAGGAATACTCTCGAGAGGGCAGCGAACGAGGGAAAAAGAAGACGACGAAGAAATCGAGGATGGGGACAAGAGAGAGGAGACGATGGCAAATGCGTATACGCGCGCAAAACCTGATATCATCGTCGTCATCGTCATCGTCTACTTCGCCCACCTCGGCACGGCGTCCCCATTTACGGTA